>NW_024070200.1:61901699-61945787 GCF_014754425.2 Oryx dammah | reverse complement strand
GGCGGCGCGGAGCGCGGGTGGCGGGCCCCCGGCGCCCCCCAGCCCTCACCCGGTCCTCTCGCCGAGACGCAGCCCCCTCGGGCCCCACCGACCCCACCGACCGAGCCCTGTCGCCCGCGGCCCTCACCCGGTCTCCGGCGAATGCGGGCGGGCGCGCACACGCCGCAGCCAGGGCCCGCCACCCGCGCTCCGCGCCGCCCGGAGCCGCCTCCTTCAGCCCCGGACTCGCCGGGACATCCGCGCACGGATCCCCACACCGGGGCTATTTTTAGGAGCCAGGCCCCGGCCAGACCGGAACTCGTTCAGTCGGCGCGCGTGCGCACTGCCCCCACGGCCCTCTGTGTTCCTCCGCCAGGCTCGCCTCTCCCTGCCTTCCTCTTGCTCCCTCTCTAGCGTCTCCCTTCAGGTTCCCTCTCAGGGCTGAGTTATCCTCTCGGTGGGGCCCAGAGCACTTAGAGTGGGAAAGACAAAGCTTACGGGCCGGGAGAGCCACACCGTGTGAGGAAGAGCACCGCCCCACAAAGGCGCGCGGGGCGGACTATGTTTTTTCGGGTGGGTGAGGAGACGAATCACCCGGCACAGGAAGGAGATGACGGCGGTTTGGCGCCGGGGCAGCGCGCCGGAGCCCGCTTCCCTCAGAAGGACCGTGTTCTCCTGGAAGGGATATTGGTCACTTGATGAGGACTCGGGCGCCTCCCAGGGCGGGGCGGCCCGGCGGCGTCGCGCCCCGCAGCCCCCGCCTCCCCCGCGGCGGCCTCCCCGACCAGCCGCCGAGGCCCGGCCGGGAGCAGCTCCAGTGACGAGGCGCGTGGCGGGTCGCCTTGCGCGGCCGCTCGCTCCGGCCAGCCCGGGGCGCCGGGGGGCGGGGCTCCCGGGGGCGGGGCCGGCGTGGCCGCGAGTCCGGTGCCAGGCGGCGTCGCTCCGGAGGGCCCGGATCTCGCCCGCCGGACTTCTGGAGCCGCCACCGGACCCCCCGGCGGGGCGCACTCGGCGCCCCCCGGCCTCCGCTCGCCCCGCCCACGGCCTCGGTGCGGCCGGTACCGCACCTGTGTTTTTGCCGGGGCTGCCGCCAGCCCACCTGCCCTGAGCGAGGGCGGTGGGACCCAGGCCCCTGGCACGCCGAGGCAGCTCGGGCCCCGAAACCGCCCCCCCCCAAGACGGCGGGACTTGAAGCGGCGTGGAAGGTGGGCGACGCCTTTCTGGGTGGTCAGCCAGGCTCCCTGCGTCCCAAGAGAGACTCAACCTACTAGCCTTTACTACTAGTAATAGTTGCTAGTAGGCGCAGCTGGTATACCTTGAGTGCTGAACGGTGTGAATAGTTTGCGTTGGATAGCTCGTCATCCTTACAACATCCCTATGAAGTTTCTATTCCCATTTTACATAGGAAGAAAAGGAAGCTCGAGTGCTGAAGTGACCTTCTGAGGTTACAGCTGAAGAGGAGGGCACTGGGCACTTGAACTCCTGACCATCCTGTGTGCTGCCTTTTCTGAGAGAGGTGCGAAGGAGATGTGTTTAGGGAGCTGTTGGTTTTTGTCGAGGGTGGTCATTAGGAGGTGAGCCGTTGTGGTCTTTGCATCGTGAAGGCTGTTCGCCTGGCGTTTCTACAGCCACGCTGCCTGTCTGTGCACCTATGCAGTGGACACAGAGCCAAATAATTATATTCGTTTGAAGATGAAAAATTCATTCCCAAGGCACTTGAAAACAAAGTGGTTGGGGTGAGTGAGCAGATTCGCAGAGGCTATGGGTAGAGGAACTGGGAAGTTTCAAAGGAAGCTGGAGACTAGCAGGCTTCCTCCCTCAAGGACAAGGCAACCTACTGGGGAGAGCCCAACACAAAAGTGGCACACAAACACCAGACACAGGCAGATTAACCTGGAGTTCTGCTCAGAGCCCCACAGTGTGTTCAGAGGAATCAGTAGCAGGAAGGTTTAAAGAAAAAAAAAATGTTAGAATTTGGTGTGACCCTGCAAACCATGTGGAAATGCACACTTTTTAACCTGCCAGAAGCTGCAGACCCAGCTGGATTTGGCTTCTCTGCTGCAAGAAAACAGAAGAGTTGAAGTTTTCCTTCAGAAAAAGGTGCGGTGGAGGGCCCACAAGCAATGGCTTCCCCATTCACCTACTCTTCATCCTGGAAAGAGAAGAGGGACAATGAGAACAAATTTTTCTGAAAGAGTTTTTCATACTCTCATTGTTCCTTCCCATCTACCACCCTTGGCAGAAGCTGACCTTCTCGGAGGTACAGAAGACTCAGTTCAGACTGCCTACCTCCTACCCATTTAGTGCTATTGGTCATTCCAGAAAGTCAGATAGAGAACTTAGCTTTGAGTCTAGCCAAAGCAGAAATGAAAAGTGTTTGTGTTGCATAAGAGCACCTCTTTCCCCAACTGCCCCGCCCCACGACCTTGCAAATCAAAGCCCAGGTCTAAAAATTGAAGGAAGGAGGGGGAAAAGTTTAAGAATTCTAGAGCACAGCTTTTGTAAAATCCATTAGCAAACCATAATCACTTATTTGTAACTAAAGTAACCTATCTTAGGAAATTATCACAGCCTTTATGGTCTCAGAAGCATGTGTCTAAAGTCCAGTGTCTCCAACAATTTGCTGCACTCAGCTGGGCATAAACCATGTGCCTGTGGCTTCAGAGGAACTTCTGAAGAGTAGCATCTCTGAGTCCTCCAACTTTTTCTGTCCTCTTTAAAGCACTTAGGTGTCCAAATGTGTCTCAACTGAAGGGGCTCCACATTGTGTGATACATTGTGTGACTCAGTGTGATACACTGTGTGAGGCAGTGTGATACAGAGGTGAGAAGGAGCAGCCCTTCCTTTAAAGAGGCTGGCAGACCATGGGGGAGGTACACCTTAAAACGCAAGCCAGCTTGATAACCACTGAGAGACGGGTTTCCAAGGAGACTAGAAGAGCACGGAAGATGAATATCTAAAAGGGGGAGAGAATTAGGGAGGTCTTCCTAGAGGAGGCAACCCCAAAGTGAATCGAAAAGCCTCCAAGAAGGATGAAAAGGTGTCCTCTCATTATGTCTTGATCTGAAGAATTAAGCCCAAGCTCCCCAGGAGGGAGAGATCTCAAACCACTGGTCAGCCTTACCCTCAGCCTTTCCTGCCACATACCTCACCATCCCCATTCAGAAATATGAATCACACACCAGGCTATTTCCTGTGTCTCCAGGATAAACCCCTTTTCATCCATCAGGTCTCCATTAGGCATCATTTTCTCTAACAGCCCTTTTCTAATACCATGCCTAGTTGAAGTGTAAATATTTCTATATGTATGTTTCCTTCCTTCTGATGAGTAAGCCCCTTGAAGACAAGAAATGTGATTTATTCCTTAATTGACCTGCTGTATCTAGCACAGTGCCTGACATGTAGTAGACAGTCAAATGTTTGTTAAATATTTATGAGCAGCCTACAGGCAAGGGAACTGCTGTGTGCAAGGACCCTGTGAGTTTGGCTCAAGAGAGAAATCACAGCTAGAGCAATGTACCTAGAGCCTGGGGTCTGATCAAGCTCTGAGGAGTGGTGAGAGACAAACCTGGAAGAGCACTCAGGAGTGAGACAGGGCAGAGCCTTAGCCCATCAAGTCAGGCCATTTGGATTTCTTTCTGAAAGCAAAGGGAAGCCCTGACAGATTTCAAGCAGGCGAATAGCAAGATCTATTTGGCATTTTAGAAGGTTTGCTGAGGGCAGTAGTGGGGTTGGATAGGAGGGAGCAAGACTGGAGGCAGGATAACCAGTTAGGAGGCCATGGCGGTTTAGCCAATGCTGTGAGAACCTCTGTCCTTCCAACCCCAGATATCGCCATAGACTGTCCCCACACATGCTAATGGCTTCCTGTTTCTCTGTTGAGGCTCTAGCCCCAGGAGAGGGCTTGCTTGGGCCAGTAGATATACACACCAGCTTCCTCGTACCTTGTGAAGACAATTCTGAGGCATGTACCTCAAAGTTTCTCTCAGGGGTCCCAGTGGATTGGGCCCCAGTTGTCCTCAATAGTGATCCACTCATTAGCACACTTTTTAATGTCTTCCCCTCACTTCCCACATCTCATTTTCCAGCTCTCCCACAGCCCTTCCCGGCATCACCTCCCAAATAAACCACATGCACCAAAATTCTTGGTTTGGGATCTGCTTTTCAGAAGACCCACTGAAGACAAATCGGAAATGAGATAAGAAAGAAAGAGGACCTGTCTCAAGACAGTTGCCTGATGGTAAGAAGAGGGCAGAAGCAAAACGTAGACCTAGAAGGAGAATTGGCTGCTTGTTGACCACTGAATCTGGGATCAGGGAAAGCAGAGGAGACTCAGCTGCCTCCAGGTTTCTGGCTTAGGCTCCTGACTGGATAACTGCAGCATCGTTTAAGTGGAAGACACTCGAGGAAGGTGAGGTTGAGGGGGCTGCATGAGGGGAGTATGATGAGTTCCAGTCTCCTCATGTTGAATTGACATGCCTGTGGGACAAATTATCCTTAGCCTTGTGGGGCTGGAAAAAGATTCAGCTAGATGAGATTGAACAATACAGGGAGGGCTTCCTGGAGGAGGAGAAATTTAAGCAGAGTTTTGAAACAGATATATGGGCTGGAGGAAAAAAGAGACATGACTGTGGATCAGAAGAATAACAATGAGAGGAATGGATAGTAAGAACAAAACAAAAAAGATTTATAGGGAGGAAAAAGCAAATTTATTTGAAACAGGGAAAATACAAAGAGCCCCCAAAGGATTTCAACTTGTGAGCTACTTGAAGATAGGGGCCATGCCATATTCAATCTTGGGTCCTCCACTCTTATACAAAGTTGATATTTATTAATTATTGGGTGAACCAGGAAAAGTGTCTTAATAAATATTTTTCATGATGTCTTGAAGGTTATAAATGTGTTTCAAATTAGCAAATTTAACTTTGGGTAAGGATTTCTGTCTTGTTGAGATATATCACATTTAAGAGAAACATCTTGCTTATAAATTCTACTAGTAAATTTTACTTATAAATCTGACACAAGATCTAATGACTTATAAATATTTCAAAAAATCAAAATGCCACATTTTAAGCCTAAAGCTAAAGACATAATCCAGTTTGTACTAAAGTGTACACCTCAAGTTATTTAGCGTTGAAATCTTGATTGTATGTGTGAAAGAAAGAGACCTTTTGTGCATTCCTCTTCTATTGCAAGTTCCATGCTCAACACCCAGATCTAAATGCGATTTTCCAATAAAAGGAACCAGGGATTCTTAGGGAAGTGGCTGGTTTCAGGAGAAGAAGAAAAACAAAAACTAGATAAACCTATGGTGCCAGAAAGCAAGGAAGTTCTTAAAAAAAAAAAAAAACCATAGGGCAAGTTAAAGGGACATAGGAGCCAATCTGAAAGAGCTGCCAATGGCCAAAGCTGGACCAATTAGAGCAGCAATGTAATTGGTGCTGGTGTTAGAGTGTAACTTATAGAATAAAATGAGACCATACTGATATGAATGCATAACTGATGGATTAAATAAACAGGAGAGAAAGTATAGATTTTACTTATAGAAGAATTCCCATTTTAAAAAAATGTAGAAAGAATGAGAATGAAAACCACCATTAGGCAAACACCACAATTAATAACAGTCTGTAGGAAAAATGTTCAGTGGGTGCAAAAAATAGTGGGGAAAAGAATTATGAGAACATGACATTTATATATTCTCAAAGTAGTTCCCTGCAAGATATTTGCTAACTATGGAGAGAAAAATAGTAACTTTATGATAGGGAAACCCAGCAGACACCACCTGAGCCGAGTGAACAAAATCCTCATCACCAGCAACAAAGTCCATTCACAGTATGCACCCTGTCTGTGTGAGGCAATGAGAAGGGCATGTCCCTTCTCTCATTTTCCTGCCCAAAATGTCTGCTCTGAATCTAATAGAGAACCTCAGATAAATACATATCTAGGCACATTCTACCAGATGGCTGACCAATGTGCATCAGAAGTGTCCAGATCATGAAAGACAAAAACAGAGGCACTGTCACATTGCAGATAAAGGAGACTTGACAACTCAATGCAAAATGGGACCCTGGATTGGACCCTGGTTCAGAAAAGGGATGTCAGTGAGAAAATTGGTGAAATTCAAGTAAAATCTGTAGTTTAGCTAATACTGTTATGTCAGGATTAGTTTCCTGGTTTCGATAATTATAGTATCCAGGAGCTACCTCACGTCCAAGGCCAGGGGCGGTGGCCGGGAGGAGCAACCCCACATCCAAGGAGTGGTGGTTGCGCGGGCTCCAAGTTCAAGATCAGGAGGAGCGGCAGTGAGGAGATACCCCTCGTCCAAGGTAAGAGAAATCCAAATAAGATGGTAAGTGTTGCAAGAGGGCATCAGAGTGCAGACACACTGAAACCATAATCACAGAAAACTAGTCAATCTGATCACACTAGGACCACAGCCTTGTCTAACTCAATGAAAATAAGCCATGCCATGTGGGGCCACCCAAGATGGGCAGGTCATGGTGGAGAGGTCAGACAGAATGTGGTCCACTGGAGAAGGGAATGGCAAACCACTTCTCAAACCACTTGCCTTGAGAACCCCATGAACAGTATGAAAAGGCAAAATGATAGGATAATGAAAGAGGAACTTCCCAGGTCAGTAGGTGCCCAATATGCTACTGGAGATCAGAGGAGAAATAACTCCAGAAAGAATGAAGGGGTGGAACCAAAGCAAAAACAATACCCAGATGTGGATGGGACTGGTGATAGAAGCAAGGTCCGATGCTGTAAAGAGCAATATTGCATAGGAACCTGGAATGTCAGGTCCATGAATCAAGGCAAGTTGGAAGTGGTCAAACAGGAGAGGGCAAGAATGAATGTTGACATTCTAGGAATCAGCGAACTAAAATGGACTGGATTGGGTGAATTTAACTCAGATGACCCTTATATCTGCTACTACAAGCAGGAATCCCTTAGAAGAAATGGAGTAGCCATCATAGTCAACAAAAGAGTCCGAAATGCAGTACTTGGATGCAATCTCAAAAACGACAGAATGATCTCTGTTCATTTCCAAGGCAAACCATTCAATATCACAGTAATCCAGGTCTATGCCCCAACCAGTAACGCTGAAGAAGCTGAAGTTGAATGGCTCTATGAAGACCTACAAGACCTTTTAGAACTAACACCCCAAAAATATATCCTTTTCATTATAGGGGACTGGAATGCAAAAGTAGGAAGTCAAGAAACAGCTGGAGTAACAGGCAAATTTGGCCTTGGAATACAGAATGAAGCAGGGCAAAGCCTAATAGAGTTTTGCCAAGAAACGCACTGGTCATAGCAAACATCCTCTTCCAACCACACAAGAGAAGACTCTCCACATGGACATCACCAGATGGTCAACACCAAAATCAGATTGATTATATTCTTTGCAACCAAAGATGGAGAAGCTCTATACAGTCAACAAAAACAAGACCAGGAGCTGACTGTGGCTCAGATCATGAACTCCTTATTACCAAATTCAGACTTAAATTGAAGAAAGTTGGGAAAACCACTAGACCATTGAAGTATGACCTAAATCAAATCCCTTATGATTATACAGTGGAAGTGAGAAATAGATTTAAGGGCCTAGATCTGATAGATAGAGTGCTTGATGAACTACGGACGGAGGTTCGTGATGTTGTACAGGAGACAGGGATCAAGACCATCCCCATGGAAAAGAAATGCAAAAAAGCAAAATGGCTGACTGGGGAGACCTTACAAATAGCTGTGAAAAGAAGAGAAGTGAAAAGCAAAGGAGAAAAGGAAGGATATAAGCATCTGAATGCAGAGTTCCAAAGAATAGCAAGAAGAGTTAAGAAAGCCTTCCTCAGCGGTCAATGCAAAGAAATAGAGGAAATCTCTAATTTCCTCTATCAGAAACAGAATGGGAAAAAATGGGAAAGACTAGAGATCTCTTCAAGAAAGTTAGAGACACCAAGGGAACATTTCATGCAAAGATGGGCTCGATAAAGGACAAAATGGTATGGACCTAACAGAAGCAGATGATATTAAGAAGAGGTGGCAAGAATACACAGAAGAACTGTACAAAAAAGATCTTCATGACCCAGATAATCACGATGGTATGATCACTCACCTAGAGCCACATCCTGGAATGTGAAGTCAAGTGGGCCTTAAAAAGGATCACTATGAACAAAGCTAGTTGAGGTGATGGAATTCCAGTTGAGCTATTTCAAATCCTGAAAGATGATGCTGGGAAAGTGCTGCACTCAATATGCCAGCAAGTTTGGAAAACTCAGCAGTGGCCACGGGACTGGAAAAAGTCAGTTTTCATTCCAATCCCAAAGAAAGGCAATGCCAAAAAATGCTCAAACTACCACACAATTGCACTCATTTCACACACTAGTAAAGTAATGCTCAAAATTCTCCAAGCCAGGCTTCAGCAATATGTGAACCATGAGCTTCCAGATGTTCGAGTTGGTTTTAGAAAAGGCAGAGGAACCAGAGATCAAATTGCCAACATCTGCTGGATCATCGAAAAAGCAAGAGAGTTCCAGAAAAACATCTATTTCTGCTTTATTGACTATGCCAAAGCTTTTGACTGTGTGGATCACAATAAACTGTGGAAAATTCTTCAAGAGATGGGAATACCAGACCACCTGAATGGCCTCTTGAGAAATGTATATGCAGGTCAGGAAGCAACAGTTAGAACTGGACATGGAACAACAGACTGGTTCCAAATAGGAAAAGGAGTACGTCAAGGCTGTATATTGTCACCCTGCTTATTTAACTTATATGCAGAGTACATCATGAGAAATGCTGGGCTGGAAGAAGAACAAGTTGGAATCAAGATTGCCGGGAGAAATATCAATAAGCTCAGATATGCAGATGACACCACCATTATGGCAGAAAGTGAAGAGGAGCTAAAGAGCCTCTTGATGAAAGAGAAAGAGGAGAGTGAAAAAGTTGGCTTAAAACTCAACATTCAGAAAACAAAGATCATGACATCTGGTCCCATCACTTCATGGCAAATAGATGGGGAAACAGTGGAAACAGTGTCAGACTTTATATTTTAGGCTCCAAAATCACTGCAGATGGTGACTGCAGCCATGAAATTAAAAGACACTTACTCCTTGGAAGAAAAGTTATGACCAAGCTAGATAGCATATTTAGAAGCAGAGTCACTACTTTGCCAACAAAGGCCATCTAGTCAAGGCTATGGTTTTTCCAGTAGTCATGTATGGACGTGAGAGTTGGACTGTGAAGAAAGCCGAGCGCCGAAGAATTGATGCTTTTGAACTGTGGTGTTGGAGAAGACTCTTGAGAGTCCCCTGGACTGCAAGGAGATCCAACCAGTCCATTCTGAAGGAGATCAGCCCGGGGGTTTCTTTGGCAGGAATGATGCTAAAGCTGAAACTCCAGTCCTTTGGCCACCTCATGCGAAGAGTTGACTCATTGGAAAAGACTCTGATGCTGGGAGGGATTGGGGGCAGGAGGAGAAGGGGACGACCGAGGATGAGATGGCTGGACGGCATCACTGACTCCATGCACATGAGTTTGAGTGAACTCCTGGAGTTGGTGATGGACAGGGAGGCCTGGTGTGCTGTGATTCATAGGGCCACAAAGAGTCGGACACGACTGAGCAACTGAAATGAACTGAACTGAACTATGTAAGATTACATTCAGGGAAGCTGGGTGAATCCTTTACACTATGTTTGTCACTTGTGGTAAGTCTGAAAGTATTTCAAGATAAAAAAACTTTTAAGTGACAAAATATTTTAGTATTCTATAGTTTATTCAACTCTGCAATAATAAGCCTCATGTGGAGTTTAACTTAAAGCATTGTTACAATTGTAAGTTCAACTTCAAATTGAGCAATATTAGAACTATTGCAAAATATTTTTAAGTATGAATGTTTTGAAGTGGCCAACATTCTGAATGGGGAAGAAAAAACAGAATATAATACACAACACTAGGGTCCATGACTATGGCTATTTCTAAACACCAGATAGTGACGCACACGTATAACTTCTAATGTTACCTGTTACATCTTTTTCAAGCATTAAAAATGTTTTCACTTTTCTTATTTGAATATATCACGGGCTTTTATGCTTGAATACCTTATGATGAAAAGGATTAATTCAGGTACTCAAAGAAGAGGATAAAAGACGTTTCCTTTACTCAGTTTATAATCTTACATGTCAAAGTCTACATGAAGATTAAATAAACTTCAAAAATATAAGAAATCGAATCTTTGACAGCTAGATGTTTTATACAATTGAACTTCAAATAAGACTTTCAATTTCTATGATATGTTGTCATTTTTGTTATATTTTATTTTTTTCCCTCTGCACAGAATTTATTCTGACTTTGTGATCCTCTCCACAACCAACAATACATTCACACGTCAATTACAGTAGCTCCCAACCTTGAGTTTGTTTTTTTTTTTCACTTTTTTGTATTCCATTCAAAGAGGGGCTGCATTTCACATATTCTCCCAACATCCCACTCGCATCTACCCCTTGCACATGAGATTATGATCTCTCTCCTCTTATCGTCACAAATATGTCTTCTAAAAGCTAGAACTGTCCTAGTTCCCCCTCAATAATTTCTTTCCAGATCCATCACAGCCATTACCAGGCTCTATTTGTCTAATTAGGATCTCCATTTAGACCTCTTCTGGGTCTGTGTGTCTCTAAGATCTCATAAAGAGAGAGAGGGCCAGTGTTCTCTGTGATGGCTATGTTACATAAATCATTCCCAAATTGCTACTTATGATCTAGCAAAGATTTTTATCTGTTAGGATTGTATGATGTTAAAAGCTGAAACAAATCTGGGAGTCACCAAAATAAGTCAGACTACAAATTTTTTAGTCCAGTGTCCTTTGTACAAATCACACCTCTCCATTTCCCAGATATATAAATTTGGGAGAGTTGCTCAACTTCTCCAAACCTCTATCTTCCTACCTATAAGATGACAGGAATTCTTCCTCAAGATTGTTTTGAGGATTGAGTAACCCCTATAAAGTGCTTACATAATCTACGTGCATAAATAGTAGCTACATGTTTGGCTGTTCATTGACTGATTTCACAAACTTATACTGAGCCCTTACTGTGTGTCAGATACTGTTCTAAGCATGGGGAATACAGAGAAAATCAATGTTCTTAGGAAGTTTGTAGTCTTGGATATACACAGACAATAAAAAATATATGTAAACAAGAAGATGTCAGATGGCGATGGGCTATAGTGAAAGAAAAACACAAGATCGTGAGAGAGCCATCGAGAGGAGACATTAGCTGGGGCTTCCGAGCAGGCTTCTCTGAGGCAGTGACATTTAAACTGGGTTACAAAGTAGTGTTTCGGGCAAAGGGAAGGACAGTGTGCTGAGGTGGGACTGAGCTTATTTTGTTCAAAGAACAGAAAGAAAGCAAGTATGGCTGAAGCAAGGTTGGGGAACGCAGGATGGTTGTAGGCTATTGGAGGGTTGTTGTGGCATTGTTATCTAAGTGGGAAAACAATGAAAAAGCAATAGATTAAATTATCAGCATGTTAGTACACATTCCTCACTTTCCATTCAAAAGGGGCAAGTGAGGCATCTGTCTGTCGATTAGCACTTTTTTAGCTGCAAATGACAGGAACTCAAGTCAAACAAACTTAAACCAAAATTAAAGGGAGAATTTACTGACTTGTTTGACTGAAAATTCAGGGCCATTTCTAATTCCAGTGTTGCTGGATTGGAAGCTAAAACACTCACATGCTCTCTTTCCCTCTCCTTTTGTCTCCACTACCCCATATATTTTGTTCTGTGCCCTCAAATTCTTATGTTGAAACATAACCCCCAGTGTTCGGTATGAGGAGGTGGAGCCTTTGGGAGATGATTAGGTCATGAGGGCAGAGGCCTCAGGATGGGGTTAGCACCCTCATGACAAAGACCCAGAGAGCTCCCTTTCTCTTCCCACTAGAGGACAAAGCAAGAAGGCCGTCTATGAACCAGAAAGCAGGCTCTCAGCACGCCTAACTGGCAGCACCTTGACCCTGGACTGCCCAGTCTCTAGAACTGTGAGAAATAAATTTCTGTTGTTCATAAGCCATCCAGTCTATGGCATTCTGTTATAGCAGCCCAACTAAATGAAGACTTTGAGAAAGAGCGTTCTTTACATTTCTATTTATCAAAGTCCCAGAGTTAAGCCTGGCCTGGCTAACATGTCTCTTTGTGAACCAATCACTGTGACCAGGTGATAGAATGCTCTGATGGGTCACGTCTGAGTCACTATCTGCCACTGGAATATCCTGGAAGGGGAATTAAATGCATCAAAAC
The DNA here is from genome assembly GCF_014754425.2 of Oryx dammah. NCBI lineage: Eukaryota > Metazoa > Chordata > Mammalia > Artiodactyla > Bovidae > Oryx > Oryx dammah. The sequence continues at coordinate 61,933,516 of NW_024070200.1, read as the reverse complement.
CTCAACAGCTCATGGACTGAGAGCAGGGGCAGTAGTTCTCCCCAAGTTGAGGTGCTTTCATCCAAAGAAAGGGGCCTGTGTGCCAGACAGACAAAAAGAAAATAGATATTTTTACCAAACTAACCTTGGGTCCACTTGCTCAGATGCAGTAAAGCCTGTGACACTGGGTTTATAACACTGTGACACGTACTGACACTGGGATGTGGTGAAGGAAAGCACAGCATGTATTGCAGACGCTAAGCAAGCTATCCAGGCAGCTAGTGCTCACGGGCTTGAACTCCCCAAAGGCTTTCAGGGAAAGGTTTCCAAAGACAGGGTGAGGGAGAGGGGTTGTGGGGGTGGGAGCAGCTCACGGATATTCACCTGACTGATTGGTGGTGAGGCAGTCGGGAATCAGCGTCATCAACCTTATGGTTTCAGCTGGTCTCGGGTCTGCTTATGGACAGCATGCAGTTAACTTCTTCTACCTAGTGGGGGTTTCAGTATCTGCTGCTGCTGCTAAGTCACTTCAGTCGTGTCCGACTCTGTGCGACCCCAGAGACGGCAGCCGGCCAGGCTCCCCTGTCCCTGGGATTCTCCAGGCAAGAACACTGGAGTGGGTTGCCATTTCCTTCTCCAATGCATGAAAGTGAAAGTGAAGTCGCTCAGTCGTGTCTGACTCTTAGCAACCCCATGGACTGCAGCCTACCAGTATCTGCAAACGAGCCCAAAAGATATAGCTCAGAATAGTGTCATAGCTATTGAGGAGGAAATAAATGTCGCTGACTCTGATCTAATGGCTAAGCTATCGTAATTTTGTTTTGTTTGATATTCATACATGTTTTACTTCTCCGATTAAGTTTATTCTTTGACTCAAGTCTTTCTATGGACAAAAAAGGCAGGTAGAGGACCTCGGAGGGGGTCTGTTCTGGGAAGGGCCCATAAGGTCCTACTCAGTTACAGACATCACAACAAATGAGTGGCAAGGGTTGATTGTCTGCTTGTATTTAGACAATGAGTGGAGAAAGTTGGTTCCTACCCTCAAAGCTAACCCTGGGCTCCTCATGGAAAAGAGACACAGAAGGAAAATTACCAGTAAGAAACCTAACCGATTGTATTGTAGAGCCTGAACTTCCATGTTCTGCCTTGACATCTGACCCTCACAGGGCTGCAGAGTCCTACTCATGAGTTCCTTGTTCTCACCAGACATCCACGGCCCCTACCCAGCCCCTGTCAGCCAGATCAGCCAGATCAGCCAGATCAGCCAGACCCCGCCCAGTTCTAAACCTCATAGGTTTCATTTCATTCATTCAGCCCACACAATTATTCAAACAAGGAAACCACATTGTCCTACAGGAACCAGTGGGCATCTCACCCTCCTGCTACTACAGAGCATTTCTCCCACTGCTCTTGCTGGTTCCGTCTGCTCCTGAGAGCAAGCCCAGAGTGGCGCTGTGTGGAGTCCAGTCTCTTCCTCCCTCAGGCTGTGAGTTCATGTGAATCATAAACTACCGCCAGTCTCATCTGTCCACGGCTGGGTGTCACGTGTTTGGCCATCTTGTGTTTTTTAGGCGATCCCTCCTACTCCAAGCGGGTGAATGGGAGGTGATCAGATCACAGACTTCAGTAGCTTCTCTAAGAGTAGTCAGAGCCATTTGCACTTGTCGGTAAATCGGAGCTCTCTGGACTCTGATGAACCCTGAAAGCTTCTGCTGGTGTGTCCTGGGGACCTCCACACACACACAGGCAGACTTCTTCATACCGCCGGCTCTCTCGCCTGGTTCCCACATGATCTTCTTTCATACGAGGTCTGGCCAGCAGGCGTGGTATCTTACTCATAAGAGCCTTTGCCAGAGTCTAGCTGAGGACCTGACACATAGTAGGCTTCCGATAACTGGTCCCTGGGTGAAAGAATGGATCTTTGTCTTCAATCAGGCAATAGCAAAGTGTGGAACATTCTGGTCTGATGCAACCGCTTGAAAACTCGGTTTAAGTCAGAGCCAAAGTGACCAACCCAGAGAATCTGAGGATGGAAAATCTATTTTATCCTGGGCTTTACAGAGGAAGGAAATACTGGAGGTCAGAAGCCATGGTTTTCAATGCTCACATTAGCGAAGTATCAAAATGACTTTTTTTTTTTTAATGAAGCTTCATTTTTATACTATTTTCAATGAAGTCCCTGTTTTTGTCAAAAATTTCAACCTCTGCTGGGTAATTGCACAACCCTTGGCTTTCCTTGGCACGACTGACGTCTTTTGGTACATGCTGTAGGCAAGATTTTTATGAGGCCTGATTCTTGTCTTGACTTTATTTGATCATGTATATCTGTAATTCAGCACATAGATTAAAGCAGACAGATAGCACCTCTCAGCACCAGAGAAAGATGATAACAAAATATTTATCATATATGTATCTACAGGAATGCAAAACACCTTTCCAGAAATCATGCTTCAGCATGTTGTGTGAGCTAAGCACACGGTCTCAAGGGGTTGGGGCCTCTCCATGAGAATCACTTGCAATTTCGAAGAGCTTGGATAAATTAGATTCAGCCTGCAAAAAAAAAAAAAAAAAAAAACAGACCTGAAGAGCTTCATCAAAATTCTTCACCAGAATTCTCTGTCCTGGTCTTTGGATCTATAAAAGGGTGCATTTTTGAGCAATTTCTCTTCAGAATACCTGTTCTAGAACTGAACACAGTGGCAGAGCTGAGGTTAAAGAAAGACTTTTTCACCTTTTGGATTAAAAAAGATGAAAAGATGTGTTAACACACTGAGTTGGCAAGGGTGTATAGAAACTGGCACCCTTGTACCTCTTTAGTGGGAGTGAAAATTGGTAGAGTTTCTTTGGAAGGCAATTTGGTTAGTATTTATCACAATTTTACCTACACATACCTTTGGCTCAGCAATTTCACATCTAAGAATTTATCCCACAGATATACTTTTTATATATATATATATATATATTTGCAGAATTGTTTACTGCAGCAAAATAATTTTTTAAAAAAAGAAATATCTATCAAAGTGGTGTCGTTCAGTCACTCAGTTGTGTCTGACTCTTTCTGATCCCATGGACTGCAGCATGCCAGGTTTCCCTGTCCTTCAGCATCTCCTGGAATTTGGTCAAACTCATGTCCATTGAGTCAGATATGCCATCCAATCATCTCATCCTCTGTCATCCCCTTCTCTTCCTGCCTTCAATCTTTCCCAGCATTAGGGTCTTTTCAAATGAGTCAGCTCTTCGCTTCAGGTGGTCAAAGTATTGGACCTTCAGCTTCAGCATCAATCCCTCCAGTGAATATTCAGGGATAATTTCCTTTAGGGTTAACTGGTTTGATCTCCTTGCAGTCCAAGGGATTCTCAAAAGTCTTCTCCAACACCACAGTTCAAAAGCATCAATTCTTTGGCACTAAGCCTTCCTTATGGTCCAACTCTGATATCCATACATGACTATTGGAAAAACGATAACTTTGACTATATGGAACTTTGTTGGCAAAGTAATGTCTCTGCTTTTTACTATTCTCTCTAGGTTTGTCTAGGTTTCTTCCAAGGAGTAAGCGTTTTTTAATTTCATGGCCTTCAGTCACTGCCCATAGTGATTTTGGAGCCCAAGAGAACAAAGTCTGTCACTGTTTCCATTGTTTCCCCATCTATTTGGATGAAGTGATGGGACCAGATGCCATGATTTTAGTTTTTTGAATGTTGAGTTTTAAGCCAGCTTTTTCACTCTCCTCTTTCACTTTCATCAGGAGGCTCTTTAGTTTCTCTTTTCTTTCTGCCATAAGGGTGATGTCATCTGCATATCTTAGGCTATTGATATTTCTTCCAGCAATCTTGATTTCAGTTTATGCTTCATCCAGCCCAGCATTTCACATGATGTACTGCTTATAAATTAAACAAACAGGGTAACAATATAGAGCCTTGACATACTCCTTTCCCAATTTTGAACCTGTCTGTTGTTCCATGTCTGGTTCTAACTGTTGCTTCTTGACCTGCATACAGGTTTCTCAAGGTGAGATTGGGTAAACAATTTATGGTACAACCATACAAGCAAATATTATTCAGCCATCATATATTCAGTTCAGTTCATTATGCATGCATGCTAACTCCAGTCATGTCCAACTCTTTATGACCCTTTGGACTGTAGCCTTGTCCATGAGATTCTCCAGGCAAGAATGCTAGAGCGGGCTGCCATTTCCTTCTCCAGGGGATCTTCCAGACCCAGTGATCAAACTTGCATCTCTGCATTGGCACGTGGGTTCTTTACCACTAACACCACCTGAGAATCATATATATTATATATATACGTATATATACATATACATACATACAGGTAGCCTCTGTGTGTGCTTGTGTCTGTGTCTGTATGTGTGTGTGTCCCAAGGCCAGCAGTTTTCAACAGAAATAACACTGATAATATCTGGAGACAACTGGACAGGGCAACTAGTGGGTAGAGACCAGAGAGGCTGCTAAACATCCTGCAGTACACAGAACAGCTCCTCCTCTCCGATGACTATAATTATCCAGCACAAAATGTCAGTAGTGCTGAAGATGAGAAACCCTTCTCCTAGACAATCTGAAGTTTCCTTAGGTAATAATAGTGGCCACCTCTGAGAAAAGAAACTAGAAGACTGGATGTAAACTTCTGCCCCAGTGGAAATTTTATAGGTGTGTATATACTCCATCTAAGGTACTCAATATGAAGCAGAAAATGTTCATTCTCATGCTCTCTCGGGCAGGGCATCAGAAAGCAACAGGCCCTGATGGGAGCCTTTTCTCCGCCTCTTTTGCTTCAGATCTCGTCTTTGCTCTGAGCAAATGACAGACGCCCCGAGTGAGCTCGAGGCTGAGAAAAAGTGCTTTATATTCACAAGTTCCTGGGCCATTTCTGGTCACCCAGGGATAGAAATATCACTGAAGTGTTGACTCTGAAACTAAAGTGTAACTTTCCTTTTTGCTTGCCTCTGCTCATGTTGACTTGAGACCTTGATGGTGTAGAAAGGCAAATGCTCTTTCCCTTCCCCATATGTATCAGTAAAATAAGTCAACTCAGGGATCTGCTTCTCTAATGGCCTTAATGTGCCATTTTTATATTTCAAATCGTAAATTATCTCTTAAACTGTTTTAACCATCATTTTGAGTTTGGCATATAAAAGTTTACTCATAAAAGTTTGCCAAAATAGCATGTTCCCTAATGCATTGTTTATAAGTCTAAATCTGAAAATAAGAAAAGTGTTTGGGAGAAAAATGTTATATAAACTATATCAAGTCATTCTACAGAATATTCTGCTGTTAAAAACTAAAGTAGAGCCACACATAATGATATGGTATGATCTTTAAGATACATCATTGGAAAAAAAAAAGCAAGTTAGAGAACAGTATATATAATAGGCTTCATTCTGTATAAATCATAAAAAAAGAATATGTTTAAAATTCCATATTGCCATATGTATATTTTGCTTTCTGGAAAGGAAATATAACACTCTTAACAGTGACTTCTTTGGTGAAAGGGACAGAGGGCAGGGGAATAGAGAGAGTCGTGGGCTCTTGGCATTTCATACTCTCAGATGCTGTTTAAATGTTCTAACCATGCACATACATGTGCATGCAACATTTAAATAATTTTTTCAACAGAGGTTATCAAGATGGCATGGACCATTTAAAATCTTTTAGTATTCCTATTTGCTTATAAAAATACACACAACATACAAATATTATAAAAGAAAATTTATAAAATATCAAAATTTAAAAGAGGGAAGGGATGATCAAATTAAATAGATAATTTAAACTATTCTTTAAACTTACATAGAGCCAAAGCAATGTACAGTAAAATGATATATGAGCCTTTAGATATGAGTGATACAATTGAACAAATTTGAATAAAACATCTTGTTGTTTTCATTGTTATGGTTACTATTACCCCTTGGTCTATTAGTATTTTTGAGTGTCTACTACTGTGGGCAGGAATCCCTTAGAAGAAATGGAGTAGCCATCATAATCAACAAAAGAGTCCGAAATGCAGTACTTGGATGCAATCTCAAAAATGACAGAATGATCTCTGTTCATTTCCAAGGCAAACCATTCAATATCACAGTAATCCAAGTCTATGCCCCAACCAGTAACGCTGAAGAAGCTGAAGTTGAATGGCTCTATGAAGACCTACAAGACCTTTTAGAACTAACACCCACAAAAGATGTCCTTTTCATTATAGGGAACTGGAATGCAAAAGTAGGAAGTCAAGAAACACCTGGAGTAACAGGCAAATTTGGCCTTGGAATACAGAATGAAGCAGGGCAAAGCCTAATAGAGTTTTGCCAAGAGAACACACTGGTCATAGCAAACACCCTCTTCCAACCACACAAGAGAAGACTCTCCACATGGACATCACCAGATGGTCAACACCAAAATCAGATTGATTATATTTTTTGCAGTCAAAGATGGAGAAGCGCTATACAGTCAACAAAAACAAGACCAGGAGCTGACTGTGGCTCGGATCATGAACTCCTTATTACCAAATTCAGACTTAAATTGAAGAAAGTAGGGAAAACCACTAGACCATTCAGGTACGACCTAAATCAAATCCCTTATGATTATACAGTGGAAGTGAGAAACAGATTTAAGGGCCTAGATCTGATAGATAGAGTGCCTGATGAACTATGGACGGAGGTTCATGATGTTGTACAGGAGACAGGGATCAAGACCATCCCCATGGGAAAAAAAATGCAAAAAAGCAAAATGGCTGACTGGGGAGGCCTTACAAATAGCTGTGAAAAGAAGAGAGGCAAAAAGCAAAGGAGAAAAGGAAAGATATAAGCATCTGAATGCAGAGTTCCAAAGAATAGCAAGAAGAGTTAAGAAAGCCTTCCTCAGTGATCAATGGAAAGAAATCGAGGAAAACAACAGAATGGGAAAGACTAGAGATCTCTTCAAGAAAATTAGAGATACCAAGGGAACATTTCAAGCAAAGATGGGCTCGATAAAGGACAGAAATTGTATGGACCTAACAGAAGCAGAAGATATTAAGAAGAGGTGGCAAGAATACACAGAAGGACTGTACAAAAAAGATCTTCATGACCAAGATAATCACGATGGTGTGATCACTCACCTAGAGCCAAACATCCTGGAATGTGAAGTCAAGTGGGCCTTAGAAAGCATCACTACAAACATGGAATTCCAGTTGAGCTATTTCAAATCCTGAAAGATGATGCTGGGAATGTGCTGCACTCAATATGCCAGCAAGTTTGGAAAACTCAGCAGTGGCCACAGGACTGGAAAAGGTCAGTTTTCACTCCAATCCCAAAGAAAGGCAATGCCAAAGAATGCTCAAACTACCACACAATTACACTCATCTCACACACTAGTAAAGTAATGCTCAAAATTCTCCAAGCCAGGCTTCAGCAATATGTGACCCGTGAACTTCAAGATGTTCAAGCTGGTTTTAGAAAAAAGCAGAGGAACCAGAGGTCAAATTGCCAAAATCTGCTGGATCATCAAAAAAGCAAGAGAGTTCCAGAAAAGCATCTATTTCTGCTTTATTGACTATGCCAAAGCCTTTGACTGTGTGGATCACAATAAACTGTGGAAAATTCTTCAAGAGATGGGAATACCAGACCACCTGACCTGCCTCTTGAGAAATGTATAGACAAGTCAGGAAGCAACAGTTAGAACTGGACAGGGAACAACAGACTGGTTCCAAATAGGAAAAAGAGTACATCAAGGCTGTATATTGTCACCCTGCTTATTTAACTTATACGCAGAGTACATCATGAGAAATGCTGGGCTGGAAGAAGCACAAGCTGGAATCAAGATTGCTTGCAGAAATATCGATAACCTCAGATATGCAGGTGACACCACCCGTATGGCAAAAAGTGAAGAGGAACTAAAAAGCCTCTTGATGAAAGTGAAAGAGGAGAGTGAAAAGGTTGGCTTAAAGCTCAACATTCAGAAAACTAAGATCATGGCATCTGGTCCCAGCACTCCATGGGAAATAGATGGGAAAACAATGGAAACAATATCAGACTTTATTTTGGGGGGCTCCAAAATCACTGCAGATGGTGACTGCAGCCATGAAATTAAAAGACACTTACTCCTTGGAAGGAAAGTTATGACCAACCTAGATAGCATATTCAAAAGCAGAGACATTACTTTGCCAACAAAGGTCCGTCTAGTCAAGGCTATGGTTTTTCCAGTGGTCGTGTATGGATGTGAGAGTTGGACTGTGAAGAAAGCTGAGTGCCAAAGGATTGCTTTTGAACTGTGGTGTTGGAGAAGACTCTTGAGAGTCCCTTGGACTGCAAGGAGATCCAACCAGTCCATTCTAAAGGAGATCAGTCCTGGGTGTTCTTTGGAAGGAATGATGCTAAAGCTGAAACTCCAGTCCTTTGGCCACCTGATGCGAAGAGTTGACTCATTGGAAAAGACTCTGATGCTGGGAGGGATTGGGGGCAGGAGGAGAAGGGGACGACAGAGGATGAGATGGCTGGATGGCATTACCGACTCGATGGACATGCGTTGAGTGAGCTCTGGGAGTTGGTGATGGACAGGGAGGCCTGGTGTGCTGTAGTTCATGGGGTCGCAAAGACTCGGACACGACTGAGCGACTGAGCTGAACTGAGTCTAAGCAAGAAGCTTTGTAGTTAAGTCTATGAAGGAGGTAAAGATGGTTCAGATGTGGATACAGACATATACCCCATGAGTCACCTGCCAGTGAAAGTGATAAATTTATACTGTATCATATCTGCCCGGGAACTAGCCAGGGTTAGGGACTCAGGCAGCTCCCGAGTAAGAATCAGGCCCACCGACTGGGCCAGTCTGGTTTGAGGACCAATGGCAAGGTCTCTCTCAGATGGACTGGGACCTGAGATCACCATCATTACACTGAGTCCTTGACAACGGATTTGGCAACAGAGGCTGATTTGAAATAAAATGCTCATGATTAAAATGCATTCAAGCAGGCACACATTTCCCAAACTATGAAATCCAAGTCTAAATATAATCATTTGTTTAACTCCTTCTGATAGCAGATAATGTAAATTTTAACCAAATAGAGGCAAAACAGGTTATTTCTTATATTGAATCGCATCCATTTCAGGAGTCCCCCACTCCTCCCACTGCCCTCTCTCTCTCTGACATTGACCATATACTGGACTGGAGAAGGAGATACTTGTTCTTGGCCATTCTCTGTAACCAGCTGGCATCCCTCAAGGACCTGCAGTCCACTCTGGTTGGTGTCTTCTGAGATGGAGATGCCCCTCTCCCAGCTGTGAGGCTCCTCCAGGTGACCTATTGGTCATAAAACGCATGTAAAACCCTTATAGGACCGAGATCTGTGAATCAGATCACTGAGATTTCATCCTTGTTTTATGGTTCTCCATACTGGCTGCACACTGCAATCAACTGACAAGTTTTAAAAAAATGACTGGGCTCCTCCTTTCTTCCCTTTCCCTTCTCTCTGCACACAAAGTGTTAGTCACTCAGTTGTGTCCGACTCTTTGCAACCACCTACCTGGACTGTAGCCCACCAGGCTCCTCTTGTCCATGGGATTTCCCAGGCAAGAATACTGAAGGGGGTTGCCATTACCCTTTCCAGGGGATCTTCCTGACCCAGCAATCGAGCCCAGATCTGCATTGCAGGCAGATTCTTTATCATCTGTGCCACCAGGGAAGTCCCAGTCACCTTTCCTCCCAGATCTGATTTTAATTGGTCTGGTGAGCAGCCCAGACATTGAAGATTCTAGTAGTCTTTAGGTGATTTGAATGTGCAGCCTTGGTTGAGAACCACTGCCTAGCTCCTCCAGGAAATCCTCTCAGTTCATTGAGGTTTCAGTTAGAAACAGGGCCCTCTGATCCATTAATTCACATCCCATCTTCTTCATTTGACATGACCTATTATTGCACTAGTTAGACCTGGCCACACTTTTAGTTACAAATATACCCAAATGTGTAATGGCTCAACATATGAGAAACTCCCTTTCTCAGGTAACAATCCAGGTGGGCAGGGTAAGCTGTTCATGTGTGTGGTGGGGAGATGTCCTGCTTTCTACAGGTCTCAGGCACAAGCGCTAGGATTCTGCCATCTGCAACAGTAGATTCCAAGGTCCCTCTAGAGGTCACCGAAACAGTCAGGTGAATGGGGATAAGAGCATGGAAAAACACATAAGGAAGGGTTTGATGGGCAGGCTAAGAAGTGGCCTTCAGATCTTCTCTTCTCATTGCTTTGGCAGGAATTAGTCATATAGTCACATCTAACTTCAGGGGAATATGGGAAATGTAGCCCAAGCATGTTCCCAAGAAAAAGTAGAAAATGGATCTTAAACCACTGTAGTCTCTACTGCATCACTACAGCTGCTTCCTGCAAACAGCTTCAGTTCTCTAGCCCTTGTCTGCATTTTTCACAATTAGCTGGCAACACCCTAACTTATGATTAAATCATCACCTGCCTTTTTTTAAAGAAAAACTTACATTCACACAACCTGTACATGAATGTTTATAATTGCTTTATTTATTTATTTACTTTGGGCCATGCCACTAGGCTTGCAGGATCCTAGTTCCTTGACCAGGGATGAATGTGCACTCTCAGCAGTGAAAGTGCAGAGTCCTAACCACTGGACTATCAGGGAATTCCCATCACCTGACTTTTTGCTCACTGCACCTAACAGATGGGGAAAAGGTGGAAATAACGACAGATTTCCTCTTCTTGGGCTTTAAAATCACTGCAGATGGTGACTGCGGCCATGAAATTAGAAGATGATTGTTTCTTGGCAGGAAAGCTATGACAAAACTAGACAGCATATTAAAAAGCAGAGACATCACTTTGCCAGCAAAGGTCTGTCTAGTCAAAGCTATGGTTTTTCTAGTAGTCCTGCACAGATGTCAGATTCGGACTATAAAGAAGGCAGAGCGCCGAAGAATTGATGCTTTTGAACTGTGGTACTGGAGAAAACTCTTGAGAGTCCCTTGGACTGCAAGGAGATCAAACCAGTCAATCCTAAAGGAAATCAGCGCTGAATAGTCATTGGAAGGACTGACGCTGAAGCTGAAACTCCAATACTTTGGCCACCTGATTGAAGAGCTGACTCTTTGGAAAAGACCCTGATGCTGGGAAAGATTGAAGGCAGAGAGGGCAACAGAGGATAACGTGCTTGGATGGCATCACCGATTCAGTGGACGTGAACTTGAGCAAACTCCAGGAGATGGTGAAGTACAAGGAGGTGTGATGTGCTGCAGTCCATGGGGTTACAAAGAGTCAGACACAACTTAGCGACTGAAAAACAAGAACAACACCTAAACAGAGGAACATGGCTAGACACAACCTGATACTTAGTTCATGATTTTAAACCTCAAATAGGTACCCAACACTTGTGGCAATCTGACTACATTTCTTTCATAAGTTTTTTCTCCTCAACCTCTTCCGAAACTTAGCATGTTGAAAATTGGACTTGATTGACCCCTCAACCCAAACCTGATCCAGGCTTTCCCATCTTGGGAAACGACTATCCACCAAGTGGCTCAACCCAGATAAGTGACCATCCTCCTGACTCCTCCCCTCCCCAACTACAACCCATCATCAAATCTCATCAGCTTGCCTCTAAAACATATCCTAATTCTACCCTCCTCCACCTCTCCAGGCCAAGCAACCATTACCTCTCATCTGCAAAATCATCTACCAGCCCTTGCCTCTCTTACACCCTATTCTTCTAGGCAGCCATGGGGCATTCCTCAAACCTGAGCGCTATCGTGTCACTCACCTGCCCAACCCCCTAAAGTGGCTTTCATTGCACCTTGTAAAAACTCAGCCTGGTTACCAGTGCTCACATGGCACCCATTGCATAATTCCCCCTTCTCCAACTCCATCTAGCATCACTATTCCGCCTCTCCTCAAACCTCCATGTCTCTTCCCTTCTGCAAAACCTTCACACTTGCCATTCTCTTTGACTAGAATGCTTTCCTCCTATCTGTTTAAAGCTGGCTCCTAAATATCCTTTAGGTCTCAAATTAAGCCCCAGTGGACCAGACTAACCCAACCACCCTTCTGAGCAGATCCCATTATCCTCTAGCATTTCACTGTTTCCCTCACAGCACTCATTACTATCCATAATTAGTTGTGTGTGTATACTCTTTTATTGTTCCAATGTATAAGATTCTTAGTGACTCGAGGGTAGGACTATGTCTGCCTTGTTACCGTCTGTTGTGGATGCCTGATGCATTCTATTTACACTGGTTGAATGCAGTATAGATCAATGAATGTAGTGCCATAGATCAATGCTTCTTAACACTTATTGATTTATTGTTACTATTATTTAAGACCCTGATGAAAACTTTAGGCCTTTCCCCCTGAAAAAAGGTGCATTGCATTAAGTTTTGGATAATTTCTGGGCCTCCAGAAGCCTATTCACTAAGAAATTTGATTAATAACTCTAGAACTAAATGGCACTTTTAGCTCTAAGATTCTTATCTTATAGTAACACATTTTATTGTATCAACTATTCTGTTAACCAATAAAATTACCAATAAAGGAAACAGTAAAACCTTAATAAGAAGGCATCCAGGAAAGGTAAGTTTTTATGGGATGGTGAGAAGAAGCAGGAAATTCCAGGCATATAGACTCCCAGGGGTAGCTAAGAACCAGGATGGACTGACCCCCTTCCCCACCCCAGGCAGCCTGATAGATAATACAGCTGCAAAGTTGGGAGGAGGGAGAGCCCACTGAGGGCCCTGTAGAGATGTTGGGGCACCCGTATTTCATCTTCTTGGCAGCTGAGAGTGATGGGGGGTGGTGTGCTCACTTACTCAGTTGTGTCTGACTCTTTGTGACCCTTGGACGATAGCCCATCATACTCCTCTGTCCACGGAATTTTCCCGGCAGAAATACTGGAGTGGGTTGCCATTTCCTCCTCCAGGGGATCTTCCTGATCCAGGGACTGAACCTGCATCTCCTGCACTGCAGGAGGATTCTTTATAGAACAGGCTCATCAGGGCACTCTTCCCAAGGTGAATTGTGAGGGCTCTGACAGTATGTCTTTCCTTGCCTGAATTCCTTCAGCATGTCCACATTCTGGCACACTCGAGACACCTGTTCCCGTTGTTTCTCTCCTCCTGGACAGCAGGGTCCATGTCATCCCTACAGCAAGCACTGCAGGGCTTGCACACAGAAATGCTTGTCTAGGGGTGGATGATAAAATTTATGTAATGATAATATAATGAATAATTTAATTCCATAATAAGTGGATGTTGCGCTGCGGCCAGGGCATTTACAAGCCCCAGGGGAGACTCTAGAGGGGCTGGAGGCAGGGGTGGTATCCAAGGACCCCCCTCCAGGGAGGTGGAACTCATCACAGAGGAAGCTTTAAGACTGGGACAGCTCATCATGTCTTAACGTAAGGTGACATGTGACAGTCAAGTCCTCAGCCCAACAAGTGCTAGGACACCTGTCAGCATAGCTGCTACAGATTCCTGGGCAGATCATAAGAAGAGCCCAGGGCCAGCCATCTGAAGGGCATGAGGGGTGTGGGCAACCACAGGGACCTCACCTGCAGGTCACAGCTGTCCCCGGGCTCGGGCAGGCAGGCAGGAGCCCCCTTCACTGCTGCGTCCAGAAGCTGACACTTTGATTCAGCTGTTGGACATTCTGTGAAGCATGAGTTGTGGGCCATTGTGGTCGATGACACTAGTGCTTAAAATTCTGAGACCAGCTTAGATGGGCTGTGGTGCCTTGCCAGTCATTATTTACACAGAAAGGCAGCTTCTGTGCAAAGCAGAAACTGTCCTGCACGTAAAGTGTCCCTGAATCTCACCAAATCCTCCATCAATGGACATCGCCTTGTTTCAAGAGATCCTCTTCTTTGTTTATTAAAGACATTTTGAGAAAGGTCGTTATCAGGACTGTATATTATTTCAGCTTTCAATTAATAGTTTAAATATTAAATTGGGACTCTGTAAATAAATGCATTTAGAGTAAAAGTGGGGATGGTGTATACTAACCTTAGGAGAGTAAAACCCTCTGGGATTTGAAGGAAAGGGGAGGAAAGAGTCATTGAAGGGCGGGATGCTTAGCTGCTTCTTTTACTTTTATTTATTTATTATTTCTGTTTTAATTTTTCTTTTTTTAAAAGTTATTTATTTTAATTGGAGGCTAATTACTTTACAATACTGTAGTGGTTTTTGCCATACATCGACATGAATCAGCCATGGGTGTACATGTGTTCCCCATCCTGAACCCCCTCCCACCTCCCTCCCCATCCCATCCCTCTGGGTCATCCCAGTGCACCAGCCCTGAGCACCCTGTCTCATGCATCGAACCTGGACTGGCGATCTGTTTCACATATGATAATATACATGTTTCAATGCTATTCTCTCAAATCATCCCACCCTCACCTTCTCCCCAGAGTCCAAAAGACTATTCTATACATCTGTGTCTCTTCTGCTGTCTCGCATATAGGGTTATTGTTACCATCTTTCTAAATTCCATATATGCTTCTTTTACTTTTAAAAAAACACACAAAGATCTGAAGCAAATACAGCCAAATATTAACATCTGTTAAATCTAGGTGGTGGAGGCTCTGTGGATGTATATAATATCATTTTCTGCACTTCTTGTACCTTCGAAATGTTTATAATCAAAATAAATGTTTTTTTTAAATGATGGGCTGTAGAAAGGAAATAGACTTTACGAAACTTAGGTATGTATTGGGATTTGTTAAAGTTCTATGTATGATTATTTTGTTTGGAGATAAGAAAAGGAACATAAACATCATGTTTGCATGTGGAAAACATAATAGTAATTACAGTGAAAACAAACATATGATCTTAGTATGTGCCAGCACAGTTCTAAACATGCTGCTCATTAACTCACTTGGACACTAGCACAAACCTCCATCTGGGGTTGCGATCACTGGACACAATAATGGTTTTATTACTGGGGTTTCCAACTCGGATTCACTAAGTGAAATTAAGCAGGCAAGCATCAAGCCAGTAAAGATCAGACTTCGGTTTCTCGGTGCATGGGCTTCAAGAGTAAGTAAGCCAGGAAGAAACAAACTTCCATCTCTGATGTAGCACCCTGGTGGGAAATGAACCTTTGGAAAACCAATCCCATTTCTAGACGAGACAAGTGACCAGACACTGTAAAGGGACAGACTTCTTGGGATGATTGTCTCCCAGTCATGCTCCATTCCCTTAGAGATAACCATTGAATGTATACATGGATTATACATATGCCCTTTGATTACTTTGCTTGCTTGTGACACTTATGTAAACAGATGCACTTGGAATGCATTCTTATGTCTTGCTTGTTTTACTAAACATTTATTTATGAGAATCATTTCCATAACTGTGTATACCACTGGTTCATTCATTTTCGTTGCAGCAGAGTTTTTCATCGTAGGAATATGCTGTAATTTATCGACTCGTGAAATCACTGATGGACCTGTATGGAGTTTTCAGGTGAGGCTCTATGACTTGTGTTGTGCTGAATACTCTTGTGTATGTCTTTTGGTATAAATTCGTATGCATTTCTGTTGAGTAGATCCTTAAATGCTCAACTTTTGTAGACACTTCAATTGGGTTTTCACAGTGGTCTCCAGAAGTGTTCAAGTTGCCCTGTAATATCATTAAAGCTAAAATTTGTCTGTATTTTATAGACTTGTTTTATGTGGATATTTTTAAAGTCTTTACTGAATTTGTTACAGTGTTGATCCTGTTTTATGTTTTGTTTTATTGGCCATGAGGCATGTGGGATTTTCGCTCCCTGACCAGGGATGGAACCTGCTTCCCTTACACTGGAAGGCAAAGCTTTAACCACTGGACTGCCAGTGAAGTACCATGTCTTTTTTTTTTTTTTTTTTTTAATGAATACCTAATATATGTGCTCACACATAGCATTTTTCCAGGAAAGATAGATTTGGTGGGCAAGAGTTTCCTTTTATGTTGTTTTTCTCTTTTTAAAAAGTTTCTTGTTTAGCCACATATACTTTCTATTCTAGGTAAATTTATCCTAGAATATTCTTTTTATTCTACTCTAATTTATCAAGCTCCATAAAAATGTTAATAATTGCTACATTAACATTATGCACATTTAAAAATTTTGATAGATACTGCTAAATTGCCCACAAAAAGCCTGAGTAATATATAGTCCTACCAACAATGGAAAAGAGTAGCCATTTCCCCTCACTTTCTCCAATCCTAGATATTAACAAATTATAAAATGTTATATTTATATAAAAAAAATTTTACCCCAAAGGATATTTTATTGTATTTAAATTTGCAGGGTTTTTATTTTTTTGAGGCAGATTGAAGAATTTTTACACGTTTATTGGCCATTTTTATTTCCTTTTCTGTGATTTGCCTATTCATATTCTAAACTAGTGTGTCTCTTGTTTGTTTTTTTTAAATCTTCCATGTATCGGAGTATTTTCTTTTTTAGATTTGCACTTTGCAATATGAGTCACACCGGCCATATTTGTCTATTTAAATTGAAAATAATTTAATTAAGGCTTCAGTTCCTCAAACTAGTCACATCTGAAGCGGGCATAGCTGCATGTGGCCTGTGGCTGTCCCTTTGGGCAACACAGAGTGTGAACATTTCCCTCATTGCAGGACGTTCTATGACAGTGCTGGTCTAGGTAATAACCCTCTTTCTGTATTGGTGTGGAAATATTTTCCTTTAGCCCATCCTTCTATTTTTGACTTTTGAATGCTTTCTTTTGTGGTACAGAAAGAACACATTTTTACATGGCCAAATTATTAATCATTTTTATATGGATCTTGCTTAAGAAAATCTTAAAAGTTTTAAACATTTTCTACTTTTTTTCTAATTATTTATGAGATTTCTGTTGCTCTTTAATCTATTTAAAATTAATTTTATAGTGCAAAATTAATTTTATAGTGCAAAACAGGAGCTCAATTAAATTTTTCACAATGGATTGCCTGTCTTTCTAGAACCATGTACTGTGCTTGAAAGGAGAAAAACCAGAAATATCAGTGATAACAGTGATAACAACCACATACCTTTGATCAAGGTAATGAAAATTTCCTTCTGTTTTAATTTGCTAAGCAGTTTTGGCAAGAATAAACATTAAATTTTGTCAGCTGCTTTTTCTATACTTCTCAAGAGGATCTTTGCTTTTTCTCCCTCATTAGGACAAATTCTACTCTTCAGTTGGGAAAAAGGTACTATTTTTAATTCATTAGTGGACTTGATGTGCTAATATTTTATTTAGAATTTTTGTATGTATTCAGAAAAAAAGACTAGCTTTTTTGTTGTTGACACACAGTATTCCACTGTATGAACATCTTATATTTTGTTTAGTCCACTCACTATTGATGGACATTAGCATTTCCCAATATTGTTCTAGTTATCAACAATGCTTCAGTGCTGCTACAACCGTGTATCTATGTCATTTTCAGCTGGATAAGAATATCTAAAAAATAAATTCCCAAACATGAGACTCACAGCTCAAACAGTAAGTTTGTTCAGTTCAGCTCAGTTCAGTCGCTCAGTCGTGTCCGACTCTTTGCGACCCCATGAATCGCAGCACATCAGGCCTCCCTGTCCATCACCAACTCCCGGAGTTCACTCAGACTCACGTCCATCGAGTCAGTGATGCCATCCAGCCATCTCATCCTCTGTCGTCCCCTTCTCCTCCTGCCTCCAATCCCTCCCAGCATCAGGGTCTTTTCCAATGAGCCAACTCTTCTCATGAGGTGGCCAAAGGGACTGGAGTTTCAGCGTTAGCATCATTCCTTCCAAAGAAATCCCAAGGCTAGTTTATAGATATTGCCAAATTGACCTCCATCAAGGTTTTTACCAATTTACACTCAGACTGGAAATGTATGAGTGGCTGTTTTCCTAACAGTATCCTTGAACTGTAACTCCATCTCCTTGACTCAGCAAGGCTGCCTGGGTCTGCCTGTGTCTTTCCGCCATACCAGTGGTCCAGAAATTGCCTCCAGGCAGAGAATGGAGCAATACTCATCTTACTTATTTCCCTTCTATGAGGGATCACAGTCCCGTGCTCCCTGTTGTTCAATGTCTGAAACCAGCTGTTTACAGTATTTTGCTGTTTTCTAGCTGTTTGTAGTGGGAGATCAAATCTGTTCTTGCTACTCCATCATGAATCAGAAGCAAAAGTCCTGCTTTTATTTTTAGTTTTCAAATTTTCTCTGTATAGCATACAGTTAGGTTTGGTTTTATAAGTCAATCTGAAAATCTCTTAAATGGGCGACTTAAGCTGCTTTCAGAGAAGACAATGGCACCCCAATCCAGTACTCTTGGCTGGAAAATCCCATGGACGGAGGAGCCTGGTAGGCTGCAGTCCATGGGGTCGCTAAGAGTCGGACACGACTGAGCGACTTCACTTTCACTTTTCACTTTCATGCATTGGAGAAGGAAATGGCAACCCACTCCAGTGTTCTTGCCTGGAGAATCCTGGGGACTGGGGAGCCTGGTGGGCTGCCGTCTATGGAGTCGCACAGAGTCAGACACGACTGAAGCGACTTAGCAGCAAGCTGCTTTACATTGATTGACATGCCAGACATGTTTGGCCTCAGTTCTGTCTTTATTGTATGTTATGCTTATTTTTTATATTCATGTCATTCCTATTCTTTTTTTCTTTATTTTTGGATGAGGTTCGTCTTCAATTTAGGCAGCCTTATATTTCTAGTTATTATCTTCACCAATTCAGAAATTCGTCTCTCACTTTTTTTCCACTTGCTTCTATAAAGAAAATGGTAATGAAGTTTTATTTATTGTATACAGATACAGATCTTAAGATAACTGCTCTTATTATATTTATTTTACAGATGATGAAATAAAGCTCAAAGAGCTTCAGTTCCCAAGACTACAAACCAGGAAGGTGCAGAAGCAGAATCTGAATCTAAGAGCACCTGACTTTGGAAGTCCACATTCATTTTATTTTATTCTATACAATATTAACTATATTATACACCACATCACACTATTCTATAGCATACTCTGTACTCTGCACCCTCCTTACTTTTTGAGCGTGAATTTGCAATTCTGGAAAATATACATACCATAAAGTTTCACGTTGTTGCTGTTTAATTGCTAACTGGTGTCTGACTCTTTGGAACTTCATGGACTGTAGCCCACCAAGCTCCTCTGTCCATGGGATTTCCCAGGCAAGAATACTGGAGTGGGTTGCCAGTGCCTTCTCCAAGGGCTCCTCTTGACCCAGGATCGAACCTGAGTCTCCTGCATTGGCAGGCAAGTTCTTTACCAGTGAGCCACCAGGGAAGCTTCATAAAGTTTCCTAAGTGTTATTACATAACCATTACTGAGTTTAAAGACAGGTACATTAGTTCAGTTGTTAAGTTGCTGGTTATGACTGTTTTTATTTCCAAATGATAACCAAAAATAATTTTTGCATGGGAAAGAGGGGTTCTTTTGCCCCTCATATTTTAAACTTTCCTACAAGGAATGGATTTAAAGAAGTTAGGTAGTACCTTAACTCAAATCTAAGTCAGGGGCAAATTTCCTACTTAGTAATTAAAGAACTCATATGTATTTCCTCAAGGGACAGAGAGGCCAGAGCCCTTTCAGGTCATGCCTGAAGATGAGCACAGACAGATGAATATGGACACAGGGAGGTCATGAGGCAGTAGGAAATCGACACAAAAATCCAGGGTTCCTGTCCTGAGTCTGTGGCTCATGAGCTGGGGAGCCTTAGGCAAATAAATCACTTACCCTCTTGGGATTTCAGTTTTCTCATTTTTAGAAAGAGTGTGTTGGACGACATATCTTATGTAAGATCTCCTTTAGGGCAAAAATGATATAATTTTATATTCTTAAAAATGGGGACTGTGTGAGTTATACTGTTATAGTTAAAACACACACACACAGCTTATAAAAGCACTATATACAGTAGATATCTAAAGGAAATGCCAACATATTAAAAAAATCAAATGTATATCTCTGGGTGGTAGAATTTCCTTCTGAATATTTTTTTGCCTCTTTCAATTTCTGTACAATGAATATGTATTATTCTTGTAATCTGAAAAAATGTATTTTTTTAACACATTGGAAACTGCAAGAGAACCAAAAATAGAATAAAACAACCCAAATTTTAATGTAACCAGGATACCAGACAGAAGGCCCAACATCCCACACATTATGAAACGTTTTAAGATGTCAGGGGGTCAGGATCTCATCTGACAGATGGACTCACCAGTAACCCAGTCCCTCTCAGCAGTATCCAGGGACAGTGTTTCCATAATGACTCACAAGGACTGTGCCAGCCAGCCTCAGAGCATGGCCTTTTCCATTTCCAGCTCCAGAGTTGTGACGGCCTGACACTGTGGTTCTCATGGAATTCTGAAACAAGCCTGGCTTCATCATAATGACTGCCTATTCAAGGCAGAAATGGGAAGGAGGATATGACTAATGACATTTGGAGGCATTATGGGAACAAAACCAAAAATTACAGTGACTCTCTGGTTGGGACATGCTGGATAGGAACAGAACTGTGTATTCACAAGTCCAGGAGTTTGTGGCCTGGCCAAAGGACCAGAGGCAAAAATAAACAGCAGACCTGCCCAATTTGTCAGTTATGAGAGATGAAGACTTGAGATTCAGGATGAAAGATGGGAAGAAGTCATTTGACAGGTGGGCTTCCTAGCACTAGGGCAAACTTCCTTGGTCTGGCCCATCACCATGATCATGGTAGATTTAAATAAAATCATTGCCATTTTGTAAGCTCAGCCAATTGTGTAAAATCCACTCCTTCCAGGCCCTCTGGTTTCCATTGATTAAAACAAGGGTTCTTACCCTAGAATTGTAGAAGGGGGTCTACAAATAGAATTCAGGGGTCCTTCAACTTAGGAGAGAGAGAGAGCGAGAACCATTGCTTGTTCATTTCTCTAGCCTCAGACTGAAATTTAGTATTTCCTTCCAAATGCATGTTGGCAACAAACCACAGTTATATTAATGATGCCTTGACATTACTCCCAAGAGAGAGTATGGAAACATTCAAATCACATTGCAATTGTTGCACATGTCTCAGAATATTGTTTATATTCATTACTGCTTGAAAATTACAGAACTCAGACCCGCCTCTAGATCTTGTTAGCAAAGGCATTAATTAAGAAGTACATCTATTACTACAGTGCATAAATCAGTTAGAAAAATCTGTTAACAACTATAAACACTATAACTGTTTACTTTGGAGCCCTATATTTTACTTTGTATATTTGGAAACATTATTCTGAGAAACAGCCATAGGTTTCACAAGATGGCCAAAGGGTTCACAGTGTAAAAGCAGTTCAATATTTCTCCAATAAATGATATGCACTTTCTTTTTCACCCACATTCAATATGAACGTCAATTCAAGACACTAGCCATTGGCAATAAAAATAGTGACTCTTGAGAGATGGCTGGAATTTGCAGAGCAGAGCATTAGAGAAGAAAGAGTTACAAGGAGAAAGGACTCTAGAGATCTGCAGGAGAGGCCCTCAAATACTCATCTGGGGACAGATCAGCATGTTTGTGAGAGAAGACAACCCACGACTGAGCAAAGGATCCTCCACAAGAATCTGAGGGAATGATTCCTGGAGCTCACACTGAGCAGGGGCCTCATAAGATATTGGGTATTAGTTTTGCCTTGATAGTGGAGGGAAATTAGCCCTAAACAAAACACTGCAAAACACTACTCTGGTTCTTCCTATCAAAGCTTAAAAATAAGATCATCAAGATTCAAACCAGTCCCAAGTAACTTACCTGAATTTCAGAACAAAGCTCAAGAATATTAATAGGAATAGAAATGCAAAAGTGCCTAGCATCTAACAAGGTAAAATTTACAACACCTGTATCCAAGTTAAAAAAGCACCTGGCATGCAAAAGAGCAGGAAAATATGAACCATAATGAGAAAAAGTCAATAGCAACTGACCCCAAAATGACATGAATGTTATAAATACCCAGCAAAGACAGTTATTGTAACTGTTTTCATGCATTCAAGAAAATGTGAAGATTATATATGTATTAAGTTTGGTTAAAAAGTAATTGCAGTTTTGGATTGTGAATTTTAAACCACTATAACTAGGCTCCGGAGAAGGCAATGGCAACCCACTCCAGTACTCTTGCCTGGAGAATCCTGGGGACAGCAGAGCCTGGTGGGCTGCAGTCCATGGGGTTGTGAAGAGTCTGACACGACCGAGCAACTTCACTTTCACTTTTCACTTTCATGCATCGAGAAGGAAATGGCAACCCACTCCAGCGTTCTTGCCTGGAGAATCCCAGGGACAGTGAAGCCTGGTGGGCTGCCATCTATGGGGTTGCACAGAGTTGGACACGACTGAAGTGACTTAGCAGCAGCAGCAGCAGCAGCATAACTAGGCTCAAACACGTCTTTATTCATTAAAATAGGAGCCATTACAATCAACACGTTTTTGCCAATGAGAAATAAGTTTGTTTCCTGTAGTGTAAAAATCTGTGCGTCAGGATTTGATGACTCTTGGAAAGTATTTTCTGTCTCTTGCTGGTTGTGGAAGCATTTTCTCTGCAAAAAGTTGTTGAGATGCTTGAAGAAGTGGTAGTTGGCAAGAGGTCAGGTGAATATGGCAGATGAGGCAAAACTTCATAGCCCAATTCATTCAACTTTTGAAGCACTGGTTGTGTGATGTGTGTGGAGAAGAATTAGGCCCATTCTGTTGACCAATCCTGGCTGCAGATGGTGCATTTTCAGTGCATCTTATCGATTTGCTGAGCATCCTTCTCAGATGTAGTGGTTTTACCAGGATTCCAAAAGCTGTAGTGAATCAGATCAGCAGCAGACCACAAAACAGTGACCGTGACCTGTTCTGCTGCAAGTTTGGCTTTGGGAAGTGCTTTGGAGCTTCTTCTCAGTCCAACTACTGAGCTAATCATCTCTGGTTTTCATATAAAATCCACTTTCCATTGCACATCACAATCTGATCAAGAAATTATTTGTTGTTGTTGTTGCATAGAATAAAAGAAGACAACACTTCAAACGATTATTCTTTTGATTTTCAGTCAGCTCAAGAGGCACCCACTTACTGAGAAAACTTTTTGGAAAAAAAAAAACTTACTGAAAAAACCTTTCCAATTTGCTTCAAACGCCACATGACTGTAAAATGGTCAATGTTGAGTTCTTCAGCAACTTCTCCTGTAGTTCTAAGAGGATCAGTTTCGATGATCCTCTCAATTGGTCATTGTCAACTTCCAATGGCTGGCCCCTCTGTTCCTCATCTTCAAGGCTCTTGTCTCCTTTTCAACACTTTTTGAGCCACCACTGCACTGTGTATTTGGTTTGTTAGCAATTCTTGGACCAAAATGCATTGGTGATGTTGCAAGTTATCTCTGCTGCTTTACACTCATTTTGAACTCAAATAAGAAAACTGCTGGAATTTGCTTTTTGTCTAACATCATTTCTGTAGTCCAAAATATGTCATTATGAAAAAAATAAAGCAAGAAATGCACATTAAAATGATGAATAACATAGCTACACTTATTTAAGAATGTATTCCAACATCAAACAGCAAAGTTCAACAAATGCAAAGCCACAATTATTTTTGCACCATCCTAGTATAATCTACCAGAGAAGGCAATGGCACCCCACTCCAGTACTCTTGCTTGGAAAATCCCATGGATGGAAGAGCCTGGTAGGCTGCAGTCCATGGGGTCGCTAAGAGTCGGACACGACTGAGAGACTTCACTTTCACTTTTCACTTTCATGCATTGGAGAAGGAGATGGCAACCCACTCCAGTGTTCTTGCCTGGAGAATCCCAGGGACGGTGGAACCTGGTGGGCTGCCATCCATGGGGTCGCACAGAGTTGGACACGACTGGAGCGACTTAGCAGCAGTATAATCTACATACACAACATAAGTATTTGTTGTTCAGTTGCTAAGTCATGTCTGACTCTGTGCCACCCCGTGGACTGCAGCATGCCAGAATTCCCTGTCCTTCACTATCTCCCAGAGTTTGCTCAAACTCTATTGAGTCAGTGATGCCATCGAACTATTTCATCCTCTGTCACCCCTTCTCCTCTTGGCCTCAATCTTTCCCAGCATCAGTTCTTTTCCAATGAGTTAGCTCTTTGTATCAGATGGCCAAAGTATTGGAGCTTCTGCCTCAGCATCAGTCCTTCCAGTTGATTCAGGGTTGATTTCTTTCAGGATTGACTGGTTTGATCTCCTTGCTGTCTAAGGGACTCTCAAGAGTCTTCTCCAACACCACAGTTCAGAAGCATCAATTCTTTGGCACTCAGCCTTCTTTATGGTCCAACTCTCACATCCATACATGACTATTGGAAAAACCATAGCTTTGACCATACGGACTTTTGCTGGCAAAGTGATGTCTCTGCTTTTAAAAACATTGTGTAGGTTTGTCATAGCTTTTTTCCCCAAGTAGCAAGCGTCTTTTAATTTCATGGCTGTAGTGACCATTTGCAGTGATTTTGGAGCCCAAGAAAAGAAAATCTGTCACTGTTTTTATTTTTTCCCCATCTATTTGCCATGAAGTGATGGGACCAGATGCCATGATCTTAGTTTTCTGAATGCTGAGTTTTAAGCCAGCTGTTTCACTCTCCTCTTTCACTTTCATCAAGAGGCTCTTTGATTCCTCTTTGCTTTCTGCCATTAGAGTGATATCATCTGCATATCTGAGGTTGTTGATATTTCTCCTGGGAATCTTGATTCCAGTTTGTAATTCATCCAGCCCAGAATTTTGCATTATGTACTCTGCATATCAGTTAAATAAAGCAGGTGACAATATACAGCCTTGATATGCTTCTTTCCTGATTTGAATCAGTCTTTTGTTTCAACATCCTCCTGTCAGTGGTTGTTCAGCAGCTAGTTGCAATTTTGGTGTTCTCACTGGAGAAGATGAATGCACGTTCTTCCAATCCACCGTCTTAAGACTTAATGCAGCATAGGTATACATGCATACATACATACATACATATATATATATATGACTACCTTGTATCTACTTACAATGTTTAAATGTATATCAGAATTCAAAGATGAAAACTACCATGTCTGAGAAGAAAAAATACACAAGATAGTAGTAATACCAAAGAAGATAGGACTGATTTGATGCTGTAGAACAAAACTTCAGTAAGCATGAAGACAAAGCAATAGGAACTACCCAAAATGAAACACCAAGGGAAAAAAAAGACTAATCAACAGTAACAGAGAGTCTGTGAGCTATGGGACAGCTTTAAGTGGCCTAATATATGTGTAAATGGAATCTCCATAGGAGGAGAAGGCAGAAAAAATATTTGAAGAAATAATGACCCCCCCAAAATTACTAAACACTTTAAACCCACACTCTAAATTTAAAAAGCTCAATGAAACTCAGGCTTCAAATTTCTCAAGAAACTTGGAGAAAACAAAGGTACATTGTAATCAAATTTTTTAAAGCCAGCGATAAAGAAAAAAATCTTAAAACCAAGAAAAAAAGACTTAATCTTCTGAGGAATAAAGGTGAAGAACATAGCACATTTCTTATCTGAAACAATGCAAATGAGACAATAGTGGATGAGTATCTTCAAAGCATATCACACACACACACACACACACACACACCCCTAAGCACCCAGGTGGCGCTACTGGTTATTATACAAAGTATCTAGGGGAAAAAAAAATATCATATTTTAAAACTGTCCCAGAAAATTGAAAAGGAGGAATATTTTCAACTCATGCTATGAGGTAAGCATTATACCCTGATACCAAAATCAGACAAAGATATGACAAGAAAAGAAACTACAGATTCAAATGCCTCGTGCACATAGATATGAAAATCTTAACAAAATTTTAGCAAATCAAAGTAATTCCTCTGAAGAGCCTAAACTTTTTAAAATAGCTCCATATTCTCTGTTTATTGAATCTTCTCTAATGCCAGCCTGGAGTGAGGGACTACGTATGTATTTATATAGTCTCTGCTGCTGCTGCTGCTGCTAAGTCGCTTCAGTCGTGTCCGACTCTGTGCGACCCCATAGACGGCAGCCCACCAGGCTTCCCCATCCCTGGGATTCTCCAGGAAAGAACAGTGAAAACTCTTCAAAGTAAATATTGTTAAACACATTGTATAGATGAGGAAAATGAAACTCAGAGAAGTTGCATCCTCAAGATCACATAACTGTTAAGTGGATTTGAATACCAGGCTTCTATGGTACTTCTCTGCTCGCTGAAGAATGTAAAACATTTTCCTTAAGGAACTCTACCTGTAACTTTAGTCTGAATTGTTCCCCCACAATGAACACAAAAGGTAAGAAAATTTATTCTCAGTTGACCTGTATCACAAGAAAAGTTAAAGAAAGTTCTTCATGAAAAAGGAAAAGTGACATCAGATGGAAATGAGCACTCGCACAAATTGAGAGCAGTGCAGAAGTGGTAAGAGCTTCCCCAGGGGCTCAGCAGGAAAGAATCCACCTGCAATGCCGGAGACACTGCAAGAGACGCAGGTTTGATCCCTGGGTCAGGAAGATCCCCTGGAGGAGGGCATGGCAACACACTCCAGTATTCTTGCCTGGAGAATCCCATGGACAGAGGGGCCTGAATGGCTACGTACACCGTGTTAAGAGTCAGACGTGAGTGAAGCGACTTAGCAGGCACTCACATATGTGGAAGTGGTAAATAAGTGAGCAAACAGAAAAGTCTTTGCACTGCAGACTGGCCATGCATCTATTTGTCCCCTGCAGAGGGTTGGATGGGTTCATGACTACCTGTGGTAGACTTCTGGGTGCCACCAGGGGGGTTATCAGAGCAAACTTTAGGTTCTGAGGGCTTACCTCAAAGTCTGAAAAGGTGCAGTGCTTCAGTTGTAGACAAATAGAAAGCTACAAATCATTCACCCAGGAAGAGCTACTGTGCGTGCCTGCCTTCCCCCAGAATGCTTCAATTTACAGTGCCAGCAGGAAGTCATGGGAGTGTCTGTAGCCATCTGCTGCTGTGTGGAGCAATAAGAGTGGGTTGTAAGGACAGGGTGAGATAGTTGCACTGTGTCTGACCCTGCGGTAAGTGACTCATATGCCTCCATCTGTCTACTCTTCACACAATGTTCTTCCCATTTTATGGATGAAGAAACTCAAAGATAAAACACTACTGAAAAAAGCAAAATGCAGAACAATGTATACAATATACGATATTTCATGTCAAAGAAGGGCAAATAAGAAAATATATATGCATGCAATCACACATATACATATGGGCTTATTTCCACAAATAGAAACATAGAAGCTAATGAAAATGGCACCGGGATGGTGGCCGGATGGGAAGATGGGAGAGTGGGGAGACAGGAGTGTGGTAAAGAGATTGTGGCTGGCACAATGTCCTTCTCTTTTTTAATAGCTTTGAATTTTGATCTATGTAAATGTTTCATATGTTCAAAATACAACATTTAATTGAAAAGAAATGAAAAAAAAATCAAACATTAAAACTGAACATAACTAATGAACACTATCAAATTGGTAACATATTTATGCAAAGAAAATAATTATTTCAATTAAGTTAAATTCTCTGCATTCTTGGAGGTGAACTTATAATTTGGAAAGCAACAAAATAGTGTCATAATAAGCAGAGAGGAACTGCTGAACAGAAGTCTTGTTTCTGTTCTATCTATTCCTTGAGGACAAAGAGCTTCCTCTACAACTTTCAGTTTCCTGTGTAAATTAAAAAGCTGGAATTGAACAATTAAAGGAAATACGAGCTGTCATTTTGATGACCTTTCCCTAAATAGGGAAAAATATAGTAACAGGGTGCCAATGAATATGTTGAAAGGATAATTCAATTAATGTAAAGAGCTAATTGGCATGGTTTAGAGGAAGCTATAGTAATCTAGCTGCTGCTGTGGTTAGCAAACAAGAAGTTGAGCGATTTAAGTTTTTGCATGGAAAGTAGAGGGTTCTCAGAGAAATCAGTGAAAGATGAGGGACCTGCTTTCATTGCTGAATATTTGTGTTATGTGGATCAAAATCTGGTGTAAAAATATCTGAGGGGCATGATGGTGCTAGATCGGTGGATAAAAGTATGAAAAGCAATTGAGAAAAGAAAAGAAAAAAAGACTATATAAATACATACGTAGTCCCTCACTCCAGTGTCTAGATTTGCTAGACACTTGGCAAATCTCTGTAATATTTGGTGAATGAAGTTAAAGAGGGTTGTGCTATGTATTAAATAATGACTGTCAAGCAGGCACTCTTCATCATGGATATTGTTCAATTAAATGATACAGAGTTTACTTAGGATTAACTTGAAATAGCTACCAGTTTCTGAATTATGGTTTCGGTTTTTGCTATTCTCAGACATGAATATCTTAGTTTCTAGAATTTTGAATCAAGCTAATTATCATAGCAAAAAGAAATATTTCTTGTTTTTAAACTCTTTTAAAATATTTGACTATTTGGAGTAAAATAAAAATACTGTACCGTGGGACATACATAGAAGTACCATAGCACAAAGTCTTAAGGGTGGAAATGGAACTATACTATTTTAAGATTACTGTACTATGGAAGTTATATAATATTATTTGAAATAAGATTAAAATAATTGAATAAATATGATATATATACACAAGTTAATTATTATAATATGTTAAATTACTGCATTATAATAAATATATGCTAAATTATTATATTACATTATAATAAATATATAAATAATATTATATATATTAAATCATCGAGTCAAAGGACATGAGTTTGACCAAACTCCAGGAGACAGTGAAGGACAGGGAAGCCTGGCATGCTGCAGTCCAGGGGATCACAGAGAGTTGGACACAACTGAATGACTGAACAGCAAAATGCATAATCTTATCTCAAATACAATTTCACATACCTACAGTTGATTCTTTTATGAGTTTGAACTCAGCAGGTCCACTTATACAAAAATTTCTTTCAGTAAATATATACTATAGTAGTACACAATCAGAGGATGGTTGAATCCATGGATGTGGAACAGCTTGTAGGGAGGGCTGACTGTAAAGATACATGCAAATTTTCAACCACACAGAAGGTTGGTGCCCTAATGTTCCTGTTGATCAAGGGTCAACTGTATTTATGTATATACTGTAAACTGCAACTGCTGAAAAAATAAAACCAAGCAGTATAGTTGATAAGCTGATAGTGGAGATATTACAGGATCATAAAAATACTCAATCCAAAAGAAAGCAGGAAAAGAGGAGAAAAAAAGGAAATACCAAATGGAACTAATAGTAAAGACATAACAGTGAAAGTGAAAGTCGCTCAGTCACGTCCAACTCTTTGCAACCCCACGGATTATACAGTCCATGGAATTCTCCAGGAAGAATACTGGAGTGGGTAGCTTTTCCCTTCTCCAGGGGATCTTCCCAACCCAGGGATCGAACCCAGGTCTCCCACATTGCGGACGGATTCCTTACCAGCTGAGCCACAAAGACATAGCAAGATCGATTTAAATCAATCATATCAGTAATTACCCTAAACATGAATGATGTGAACACTTCTGCGAAAAGCCAGAGGCTGTCAAATTAGACAAAAAGCAAGATCCAAGTATATACAGTCTACAAGAAAGTCTTTTAAAATATGAAGTCAAATATATGCTAAAAATGAAATGATGGGAAACAATACGCCGTGTGCAGAAAAGAGTTAATATAAAAGGCCCCAAGACTGCTGTCCTTGTCCTTCCCCACATACATAGACTGAAAATACCACTCAAATAAAACAGTCCTCCTCATATACAGATTGAAACAAAAATGGCTCAAATCAAATCTTTTCAAAAGATACAGAAAAAGCATTTGTTAAAAATTCAACATCTATTTATGATTAAAAAAACCAACTTCTCAGTGAACTAAGATTAGAAGGCGAACATGTTAACCAGATAAAGGGTACCTAGAAAAGCCCTACAGCTAATACATTTAGTAGTGAAAGGATGGATTCTTACACTTAAAATCAATCTGTTGAGGGGCCTGTTTGTAACTGGTGTATTAAATTAAGAGCATGCAAAATATGACCTGCTGACTGAGGAGGCACATGCCACCCAGAGTTTTGGCAAGTGGCTCCTTCAGCATCTAAGCTTCCGCTTTAGAGAAGTGAAAATCCTGGGGTAGTTCTGATTAAAGGCATAGTTTCAATATATTAACAGAAGAAGTAAAGTCACAAAATGTCTTTTAGATCCCAGAAATGGGGTGGGAGTGTGCAATGAACCAGGCAAAGGGCAGTCCCCAATACCAGGTCCTGATCCAACAGAGGAGAGAGAGCAGGTAGAAAGCACTTGTTACTTACAAGGTGATTGGGGTAGAGGTCACTAAAATTCCAAGGGCTCAACAATAAGTAATTATTTCAAAAGGTGCCCCAGGAAAAGCAAAATGGGAACTTGTGGTAGGAATCTTAATCTCAACTCTGGGTGTGAGCAAGATTATCATACTGTAAAATGCATAGGCAGCAGCTCAAAATAGCTGTTTTGTGATTGCAGTGAGAAGCAAGGTAAAGATACCTACTCTCATCACTTCCTTTCAAAGTCTACTGATGATCCTGGTCAATACAATAAAACAAGAGAAAAAAAAAAAAAAACAGAAGTTACATAGATTTGAACAGTGTTGAAGGATGGAGGGAAGTGCTCACTGAACTGAGAAGGTATATTGAAACCCAAAAATAAGGCTGGCAGCTCCATATAGTCAATAGATCAGTTTGCAATAAGGTTATTTACTCACAGGGTTGGGAATCGGGATTGGCTGAACAGTGATCTAGAAGCGTTTGCAGCTGCACTCTGCACCACCAAGGGGCCATTGGGACAATTTTATTGTTAACCTAGGGTATAGGGGTAGGTGCTTGAACACAGGGCATGCATTTCTAAGTTAAGATTTATGAATGAATAACTAGATTTGTGGGTGCTGAAAATACGTCAGCTAAGGCTTTCATCATTGTTTGGGGACCAACAGAGCATAGAGGCCACCTGATCCTAAAGATTACTAAACAATATCTATTAATTACTAAGCCCTTGACGACAGAGAAGTGGTTTACTGCACAGTACAATCCTAGGGTGAGTCGGAGGACAGAAGACATTGTCCGAAGATAGCATTGACATCACTGACTTGTTGGACGTGAGTGTGAGTAAGCTCCGGGAACGGGTGATGGACAGGGAATCCTGGCGTGCTGCAGTCCATGGGGTCGCAAAGAGTCAGACACAACTAAGAGACTGAACTGAAGATAGCATTAGTTATGCTAACAGTTATAGAAGCAGAAAAAGTACATTTTCTTGATTAATGGAAGACAAACCTACATATAAGAAAATCTGAACAGATCTAAAAAAAAGGCAAATTTGGCAAGGTTATGAGATATAAAATTAATGAAAATGGTAATTACATTTATATTTTATAAGTTGGTAGTTAAAATTATAGTACCAATTATAATACATTAGAAATATATATTATATATGAAACATTGGAAATAGAAATATATTTACAAAATATGTGCGAGAGCTGTACCCTGAAAACTTTAAATCTTTGCTAAGAGAAATTTTTAAAAGTGTGAATAAATGAAGAGATTTACCATGTTTATGGATAGGAACACTGTTACAATGTTAACAATTTACAAATTAATCTTAGATTCAATGCAGTACCAATTAAAATCCCAGTGAGCTTTTTCCTGGGTATGGGGAGGGAGATGGCATAGAGGCTGATAAGATGGTTTTAAAATGTATATGGAAATTCAAAGGACTTACAATAGCCAAAACAAATTTGAGAAAGAACAAAGTTTGAGGCTTCATACCATCTAAACTGAAAACTCAGTGTGTGTATATATACACACATTTTCTCTCTGTTCCATTGATATATATATATACACACACTTATATATACATATATATATACACACACTTATATATACATATA
>NW_024070200.1:61818703-61901689 GCF_014754425.2 Oryx dammah | reverse complement strand
ACACTTATATATACATATATATATACACACACTTATATATACATATACACACACATATATACATATATGTGATATGATATGATATAAGGAGTCTAGGTTTGTGTGACCAACAGATATATGGGCAATTGAATTTCAGCAAAGGTGCCACAAAATTTAATAAGGAAAGGACTGACTTTTCAATAAACACTGTGGGGACAACTGGATATTCATATACAAAAAAAACAAACCTAGACTCCTTATATCATATTGTGTAAAAAAATTACTTATAAATGGATC
The DNA here is from genome assembly GCF_014754425.2 of Oryx dammah. Taxonomy (NCBI): domain Eukaryota; kingdom Metazoa; phylum Chordata; class Mammalia; order Artiodactyla; family Bovidae; genus Oryx; species Oryx dammah. The sequence goes on along the minus strand of NW_024070200.1, from coordinate 61,901,413 downwards.
ACAGACCTAAATATAAGAGCTAAAGCTACAAAATTTCTAGAAGGAAACGTAAGCATATTTGTGCCAATAGGTTAGGCAGATTTCTTAAATAAGACATAAACATAAAACATAAATTACAAAATGATAAGCTGAACTTCAGCAAAGTACAAATCTTTTGCTTTTCAAAGATATTATTTAGAACCTGTCAGCCAGTGCAGGAGACATAAGAGACATGAGTTCAGTCCCTGGGTTGGGAAGATCCCCTGGAGAGGGGCATGGCAACCCACTACAGTATTCTTGCTAGAGAATCCCATGGATAGAGGATCCTGGTGGGTTAGAGTCTATAGGGTAGCAAAGAGTCAGACATGACTAAAGCGACTTAGAGTGCATGCAAAAAAAAAAATTTGTGAAAAATTTAATAAAGGATGTGTATCCAAACTATGCCAACAACACTGACAACTGAGTGATGAGTTGAATAATTCAGTTAAAAATGATTTTAACTGTTCAAACTATTTGAACAGATAGATCATGGGAAAATACGAAAATTGTAAATAAGTACATAAGTAGGTGTTCAATATTATGTCATTATGTGAATACAAATTAAAGCCACAATGAGATTCTATTCCATACCCACTAGGATGACTAAAATGAAAAGACTTGACAATGTCAAGTTGGAGCAATAGGAATTCTCATATATGCTTGCAGGAGTGCAACAGGGAATAAATATTGTGGAAAACAAATAGTTTGGTAGCTTTAAAAAATTGATAACACACATTTGCCATACAAGCACACAAACCTAACAATGCTAGATATTTAAACAACATAAATGAAAATATTTTATTATGCAAAGATGTGTACTGAAATGTTCATAGAATATTAGTTTTATTCATATTGTATAAGAACCTGGAATGTTAGGTCCATGAATCAAGGTAAATTAGAAGTGGTGAAACAGGAGATGGCAAGAATGAACACTGACATTTTAGAAATCAGTGAACCTAAATGGACTGGAACAGGCACATTTGACTCAGATGACCATGACATCTACTACTGTGGGCAAGAACTCCTTAGAAGAAATGGAGTAGCCCCCATAGTCAACAAGAGAGTCTGAAATGCAGTACTGGGGTGCAATCTCAAAAACGACACAATGATCTCTGTTTCCAAGGCAAACCATTCACTATCACAGTAATCCAAGTCTATGCCCCAACCAGTAATGCTGAAGAAGCTGAAGCTGAACAGTTCTACAAAGGTCTATAAGACTTTCTAGAACTAAAACCCAAAAAAGATGTCCTTTTCATCATAGGGGACTGGAATGCAAAAGTAGGAAGACAAGAGATACCTGGAGTAACAGGCAAATTTGGCCTTGGAGTACAAAATGAAGCAGGGCAAAGGTTAACAGAGTTTTGCCAAGAGAACACACTGGCCACAGCAAAAACCCTCTTCCAATATAACAAGAGAAGACTCTACACATGGACATCACCAGATGGTCAATATTGAAATTAGACTGATTATATTCTTTGCAGCCAAAGATGGAGAAGCTCTATACAGTCAGCAAAAACAAGACCAGGAGCTGACTGTGGCTCAGATCTGTGGCTCAGATCAGAACTTCTTATTGCCAAATTCAGACTTAGATTGAAGAAAGTAGGGAAAACCACTAGACCATTCAGGTATGACCTAAATCAAATCCCTTATGATTATACAGTGGACGTGACAAATAGATTCAAGGGAGTGGATCTGATAGACAGAGTGCCTGAAGAACTGTGGATGGAGGTGTGTGACACTGTATAGGAGGTAGTGATCAAGACCATCCCCAAGAAGAAGAAATGCCAAAAGGGAAAATGGTTGTCTGAGGAGGCCTCACAAGTAGTTGAGAAAAGAAGAGAAGTAAAAGGCAAAGGAAAAAAGGAAAGATACACTCATTTGAATGCAGAGTTCCAAAGAATAGCAAGGAGAAATAAGAAAGGCTTCCTCAGTGATCAACACAAAGAAATAGAGGAAAATAATAGAATGGGAAAGACTAGATCTCTTCAAGAAAATTAGAGATACCAAGGGAACATTTCATGCAAAGATGGGCTCAATAAAGCACAGATATGGTGTGGACCTAACAGAAGCAGAAGATATTAAGAGGTAGCAAGAATACACAGAAGAACTATACAAAAAAGATCTTCATGACTCAGAAAACCACGATGGTGTGATCAGTCTCCTAGAGCCAGGCATTCTGGAATGCAAAGTCAAGTGGGCCTTAGGAAGCATCATGACCAACAAAGCTAGTGGAGGTGATGAAATTCCAGTTGAGCTGTTTCAAATCCCAAAAGATGATACTGTTAAAGTGCTGCACTCAATATGCCAGCAAATTTGGAAAACTCAGCAGTGGCCACAGTACTGGAAAAGGTCAGTTTTCATTCCAATCCCAAAGAAAGGCAATGCCAAAGAATGCTCAAACTACCGCACAATTGCACTCATCTCACATGCTAGTAAAGTAATGCTCAAAATTCTCCAAGCCAGGCTTCGATAGTATGTGAACTATGAACTTCCAGATATTCAAGCTGAATTTAGAAAAGGCAGAGGAATCAGAGATCAAATTGCCAACATCTGTTGTATCATCGAAAAAGCAAGAGAGTTCCAGAAAAACATCTATTTCTGCTTTATTGACTATGCCAAAGCCTTTGGCTGTGTGGATCACAATAAACTGGAAAATTCTGAAAGAGATGGGAATACCAGACCACCTGACCTGCATCCTGAGAAACTGTATGCAAGTCAAGAAGCAACAAAACAGAACATGGAACAACAGACTGGTTCCAACTGAGAAAGGAGTATGTCAAGGCTGTATATTGTCACCTTTTTATTTAACTTATATGCAGAGTACATCATGTGAAATGCCAGGCTGGTGAAGCACAAGCTGGAGTCAAGATTGCCAGGAGAAATACCAACAACCTCTGATACACAAATGAACCACCCTTATGACAGAAAGCGAAGAACTAAAGAGCCTGTTGATGAAATTGAAAGAAGAGAGTAAAAAAGTTGGCTTAAAACTCAACATTCAAAAAACTAAGATCATGGCATCTGGTCCCATCCCTTCATGGAAAATAGATGGGGAAACTATGGAAACAGTGAGAGAGTTTATTTTGGGGGGCTCCAAAATCACTGCAGATGGTGACTGTAGCCATGAAATTAAAAGACGCTTGCTCCTTGGAAGAAAAGCTATGACCAACATAGACAGCATATTAAAAAGCAGAGACATTATTTTGCCAACAAAGGTCCGTCTTAGTCAACGCTATCGTTTTTCCAGCAGGCATGTATGGATGTGAGAGTTGGACTATAAAGAAAGCTGAGCACTGAAGAATTGATGCTTTTGAACTGTGGTGTTGGAGAAGACTCTTGAGAGTCCCTTGGACTGCAAGGAGATCCAACCAGTCCATCCTAAAGGAGGCTAAGGCTAGGCTAAGTCACGTCAGTCGTGTCCGACTCTGTGTGACCCCAGAGATGGCAGCCCACCAGGCTCCCCCGTCCCTGGGATTCTCCAGGCAAGAACACTGGAGTGGGTTGCCATTTCCTTCTCCAATGCATGAAAGTGAAAAAAGTGAAGTCGCGCAGTCATGTCTGACCCTCAGCGACCCCATGGACTGCAGACTTCCAGGCTCCTCCGTCCATGAGATTTTCCAGGCAAGAGTACTGGAGTGGGGTGCCATTGCCTTCTCTGATCCTAAAGGAAATCAGTGCTAAATAGTCACTGGAAGGACTGATGCTAAAGCTGAAACTCCAATACTTTGGCCACCTGATGCAAAGAACTGACTCACTGGAAAAGACCCTGATGCTGGGAAAGACTGAAGGCAGGAGGAGAAGGGGATGACAGAGGATGAGACGGTTGGATGGTTTCACTGACTCAATGGCATCACCAATTTGATGGCATGAGTTTGAGCAAGCTCTGGGAGTTGATGATAGGGAAGTTTGGCATGCTGCAGTCCATGGGGTCACAAAGAGTTGGAGACGACTGAGCGACTGAACTGAACTGAACTGAACTGAATTTTATTTATAACAGCTCCCAAAGTGAAAACAGCCCAAACATCCATAAGCTGATGAACGAACAGACAAATCTTGGTATATTGTTCAATAGACTGTGACTCAACATCAAAATGTAACAAGCTACTAATATCTAGAACAAAGGGTTAATTTCAGAAGCATTATGACTAAGTAAAAGAAGCGAGGACTTGTAGGATTCCACTCGTAGACAATTCTGGAAAATGTACACTATCACTACAATCTAGTGATACTATCCTACAGAAAGCAAGTCAGAGGTTTCTTGGGGTTGTGGGTGGAATGAGAAGAATTTGGTGCAAAGCGGTACAAGCAAAATTCTTAGTGGTGCTAGAAATGTTGTACATGAAGACTGCGATGGTGGTTAATCTGACAAAGCTCATCAAACTGTGTACTTAAAATTGTTGAATTTTACTCTGTGTAAATTATACTCCAATAAGGAAAGAAAAGTAGTATTTAATTTGTTTCAGCTCATGGTACTGCCGCACTTTAATCCCCTTGTCCAGTGCCTAGCTGGCAAGATAATCATGGCTGCACAGCTTCCCTTCTCTACTAGCTGCCCCCCAGGTTTTCCTCAGGGGAAGCACACGTTTCCTCTAATCAGTCTTCTTCAAGAATGGACCCTTACAGGCTTGGGTCACTTAGCATCTTATATTCCTCTGACCACTGTGATTGGCTCCAGGATAGGCACATGGTCTGATCTGGACAAATGAAAGTCAGGAGATATTTCCTGGGGGATTCTGGGAAAGAGCTTCATTCTTCTCCTCTGAGAACAGACTCTTCCTCTAGTTGGTAGATGTGAGGGAATGTGTGGGGGTATGAGTCCTGGAATTTGCTAAAACCATTGCTCCTACTGTGGAAGCTGGCCTGGGAGGAAACCAAATGCAGAAGAGGGCAAGGCTGTGCAATCCTTAAAAAATTGTATTGGTTTCATAGGGCTGTCATAGCAAGATCCCAGAAACTGGGTAACTGAAACTACGAAGTTTGTCTCCCAGTTCTGGAGGCTAGAAGTCTGAGATCTAAGTGTCGGCAGGTTGGTTGCTTCTGAGGGCTGTGAGGAGACTGTCCAGGCCTCTCCCCCAGCTTCTGGTGGTCGGCGGCCATCTTTGGGGTTCCTTGGCTTGTAGATATACTTCCTGTGTGCGTGTCTGTCTCCGTGTCCAACTGTCCCCTTCTTACAAGGACACAGGTCATACTGGATTACAGCCCACTCCAACCACCTCAGTTTAACTTGGTTACCTCTGCAGAGACACTATTTCCAAATAAGGTCACCTTATGAGGTCCTGGGGGCCAGGACTTCAACATAGCTTTTTGAGGGGGAGACACAATTCAACTCATAGCAAAAATGGAGCCATTTGTCTGAGGATGTGGTGAGTCAGTTAGTCACACAGTACCTGAAGACTGCCCTACCACTGACTTCTGCATTGTTGGAGCCATTAAATACTATTAAATACCATTTTTACTTTAGAATGTGTGGGTTGAATTTTTTTTTTGTTTGTATCTGAAAAACTCCTAATTTTTCTAGACAGGCAACTAGGGAAACATTTCAGGACTTTTTTTAAAACAATGGAAAGACGATATCAGACTATAATTATGGTTCTCAAAGAGCTGCTCCCAGACCGGACATCAGCATCTCCTGGGAACTTAGTAGGGGTGCAGATTCTCAGGCCTCAGCTCAGACCTATGGAATCAGAAACCCTAGGGGTGAAACCCTATGTGTTTTCACAAACCAGGCAGGTGATTTGAGGCCCGGTCAAGTTTGTGAAGCACTGAGCTGTAAAATAGACTGTGGTTTGATAGGCAAAAGCTAGAAATACTTTCTTTATTCATGGCACAACCACAAAGGACATCATTTGCAGGACAAATGAGCCGAGGCAGGAAACCATTCCAGTGCCCACACCTTTTCCCCTCCTCTTCTCTGTGAGTGTGTTTGTGTGTTTGTTTTTGATTGTGGTAAAATATTACAAAACATAAAATTTACTATTTTAATCCATTTAAAGTATACAATTTAGTGGATTTAAGTGCATTTATAATGTCATACAGTCATCACCACCATCCATTTCCAGAAATTTTTCAACATCCCAGACTGAAATTCTGCATCCATTATACCCTAATTCCCCATTCCCTCGTCTCCCCAGCCCCTGGTAACCTCTATTGTACTTTCTGTGAATGTGTCTATTCCGGGTACCTCACGCCAGTGTACAATATTTTGTTCTTTTGTGCTTGGATTATTTCACTTAGCATAATTCTTTCAAGTCTGATCTTTTGTTTTTATAAATGCCCAAGTCAAATATCCTTTGCCAGCTTCAGCCTATAGTTCTCAAGTTTAATCTGGTAGCACGGTCATCACTTTCCTTATCTAATACATTGACCAGATACACTTTTTCATAATATGTGCCACCCTTCTGTTGGAAGATACTTCTTTTGACCTTCTTATTTAAACATTTAAGGACAAAGAACAAGTTTTCAGGGGGTTGGGCATCCATAAGACTAGCTAAGTATGGGTTTAGGAAACAATTTCTGTTCTTAGTATTCTCTCAATAGTTTAGTTTCCCCTAAGAGTCTAACTTTCTAATACGTTGAGCCTGTAGATTGTAATGAAAATTGGGAATTTACTCTTAAAAGTGGAGAAGACAATGGTAATCCACTCCAGTACTCTTGCCTGGAAAATCCCATGGGTGGAGGAGCCTGGTGGGCTGCAGTCCGTGGGGTCGCGAAGAGTCTGACACGACTGAGCAACTCCACTTTCACTTTTCACTTTCATACACTGGAGAAGGAAATGGCAACCCACTCCAGTGTTCTTGCCTGGAGAATCCCAGGGACGGGGGAGCCTGGTGGGCTGCCGTCTATGGGTCACACAAAGTCGGACACGACTGAAGCGACTTAGCAGCAGCAGCAGCACTCTTAAAAGAGGGAGCTCCTTCAAGTTCTTACCGTGGGATGTCCATGACGTGAGGTGACCAACACTGTACCTCCACCACAGTTCTAGACCTCTGCAAAGTGCCTTCCTAATATCTCAGTTTCAAAAGACACATGATTTTGTAGAAGATGCTACTACTTACAACTAAAATAGGTTCCAATTTGTAAATTTCAAAATAAAATTCACTTTCTTAGTACTATCCAGTTAACACACTTATTTTTACTTTTTATTATGAAAAAAATTTAAACATTGACAAATGAAAGCCTCATGTATGTACCATCCAGTGTCATCTGTTAGTCACATCTTGACAAGGATGTTCAATTTAATTTCCCCCACCAACACACATATACACACACTTGTATTCTTTTTTTTTTTTTGGAATATTTAAAATAAAATCCTAGGTATTAACTAATTTCACCAGTATATTCTTAGGTATGAATCTTTCACCAGTAAGAACTACTGTTTACATATCCATAATACCATTTTTATTCCTAACAAAATTACTCTTAGGTTTTGTAAGACCCAGTCCATAGTCAAATGTCTCTAGTTGTTTCAAATATGGTTTCTTACAGTTGCTTTTTTGAATCAAGATCCAAGAAAAGTCCACAGATTGAATCTGGTTATGTCTCTCTGTGAAGTTCCTTCTCTCATTTTATGCCACTTGTTGAAACAACTGAACTGTTTGAGGAGTATACTTTTCCAGATTCTGTGTTTGACTGTTTCCTTGTGGCATTCTTTAACTTATTTCTCTACCCCATGTACATCCTGTAAACTGGGATTAAAACCTAGAAGATTGATAGGTTTGCATTATTTTCATTTTTTAATTTCAGAAGAATATATAATAGATGGGGTTCTGTACTTTCTGTTGCCTCAAATCAAAGACTGAACACAGTGTTTGACTGTCACATTTTCAGTGATGTTAAGATTACTTAGGATATGTAGTTTTTTCTGCCTGATTCATCTTTTATAAAGTTTCTCATCAATATTTCTTCTAGTGACATCAGCAACCATTGACAGTCAGGGCAGGGTATATCAAGAACTTCAAGAATATTTAATTCCTCTGAGTCCAAATATTATTTCTAGAAATGAATAATAAAGAAGAAGAATATATATAATAGAACTTTAGGAACAAAGATGTTTGTTGCAGCATTATTTAAAAAGAAAGAAAGAAAACAGAAAAAAAGGATGGAAATAAAGGAAGAAAGAAAAGGAAAAAGAAAAAGAAGCAATATGATAATACAAAAAGCTGAAACATGGTTACTTAAATAACTGTAAACCACACAATGGAATAAAATAAGACTATGAGTGCTTTTCTGATTTGTTTTTGTTTCTCATAATTTCCAATTTTTCAAAATAAATAAATGCATTACTTTCTTCATTTTTAAAAAGTATAACAAAGAATTCTTAGCCAGATGGCATGGTACAGCAGATGTCTAGTTATTTGAGAGTAAAAGAGAAGTGGAAAAAAATTATTTCTAAGATCATTTCTTCTCTGATGGCTCAGATGGTAAAGCGTCTGCCTACAATGCAGGAGACCCGGGTTTGATCCCTGGGTCAGGAAGATCCTCTGGAGAAGGAAATGGCTACCCACTCCAGTACTCTTGCTTGGAAAATCCCATGGACGGAGGAGCATGGTAGAGTATAGTTCATGGGGTCGCAAAGAGTCGGACACAACTGGGCAACTTCACATCACATCAGATCATTTCTGGATCTAAAATTCTATGGTTCTCAGTCCCCTCTGATGAGTTACAGCTCAGTAAAGGCAGAGCAGCTTCTGTCCTTGTGCAGACCAGCATCATTGAATCTTGATGACATTGTGCTCTTTGCCTTAGGACTAATCGCTCTGCTTCTCTCCTACCTGAATCTCTATCTTGGATAAAGATCCAGTCAATTACTTCATCATTTCATCAAGTACCCCTTCTCCTACAGTTTTTATAGACTCTAGGTCATTGTCTTTTGGGGGGTCCTGGGATAGTATTAAAATCTTGAGGGGAAATTTTCTAAATTGACTGAAAACATTAAAAAAAATAAAAGACTGCAGAATTATGATATGAATAATTTAACACATGGAATTATCTGGATAAGACATCTTGAGTCTCCTTTCTAGATTTATTTAAAAATACTAAAAGGTAAAAACATTACCTCAACATATGCTGTTCCTTCTGTTAGGAATGTTCATTTCCCCTCCCCCCAGCTAGCTTCATTTTATTCCTCAAAATTAAGCTGAACCATCACCACATCAGGAATTCTTTCTGTGTGTCTCAGATTAGATTTGATGCAAGTATATGTTTCTATAGACCCTGGTTCCTTCTTGTATGCAAGTAGGCAGCTGTACACTTATAGTGAGATAATGTCTATCTGCCCCTTTGGAATGTATGTTCCATGGGGGCTGGGACTATGTCAGATGGGTCACCTAAGAGTCTCCACTTTCTTATTCCGTGCTTGATACATACTAAAAGTTCAATACATATGTGTTGAATGAATGCAAGCATTTTTTTCATCAAAACCAATGGGTTGACTTTAAGTAAAGTTTTTACTAGTAAGACTGAACTGAACACAACACAACACCATATGGCTTGACTCAATTAAGAGGTCATTGTAATACTTTTCTTCACACATGTGAGAGTTCCAGATCCATATCCATTGACCACACCACAAGTATATCACCAGTATTCCATTTCTTCCAAGTTCATCTCTTCTACAAAAGTTCTCCTCTTTATTGAATGGCCGCAGCTTTGACATTTCATTCTCAACTATATCCAGCTGCGCTTGCTCTAAGTATCCTGAAGTTGTCTGAAGCTTTTGTCTTCTAGTTGGACTTCCCTGAGGGCTCAAAGTAGAAAGACTCTGCCTGCAATGCAAGATACATAGGAGATGCGGGTTTGATTCCTGGGTGAGGAAGATCCCCTGTAGGAGGAAATAGCGGTATTCTTGCCTGAAAAATCTCAGGGACAGAGGAGCCTGACAGGCTACAGTCCATGGGGTTGCAAACAGATGGATATGACTGAGTAACTAAGCACACCGACCCTCTCTTAGTCAACAGTTCCTCTAACCAGAGAATATTTTTTTCAAGTAACACAATAAATAGACAGTGAAGGAATCTTGGTTGACTGACAAGTTATCCTTCATACTTTAGTATCTGTAAAGTAAAACATAACTTGACCATTTGATGATTACCTCAAAACTGACAAATCGATTTTCTCTAAGGTGGCTATATCTAACCTTTGTAGATTGCAATCAACTTGAGAATAAGGAAAGCTGCAGAATTCATGGAAAAATTATCATTAGCAAACTGCAGGTTTAGTAGAATTGGACTGAGTTGTATATTAAGTAGAATTCATAGAACGTAGTGTGAAAATACACTTCTTTAATTCAAATCCATAACGAATGTGATGCGTGATCATTTTATAAGTTCATAGTCCTGAGATGCTATATAGAAACTGTGTTCTTTAGATGGCAATTATTTAAATAATTTGGGAGATTAGAGGTGGAGGAAGAAATTAACACTAAGTAACTTTGCAGAGTGAAGTGAAGTGAAGTCGCTCAGTCGTGTCCAACTCTTTTCGACCCCATGGACTGTAGCCTGCAACGCTCCTCCATCCATAGGGTTTTCTAGGCAAGAGTACTGGAGTGGGTTGCCATATCCTTCTCCAAGGGATCTTCCTGACCCAGGGATTGAACCCAGGTCTCCTGCATTGTAGGCAGATGCTTTACCATCTGAGCCAAAATGTCAGGTTGGAAGAAGTACAAGCTGGAATCAACACTGCTGGTAGAAATATCAATAACCTCAGATATGCAGATGACACCACCCTTATGGCAGAAACTGAAGAGGAACTAAAGAGCCTCTTGATAAAAGTGAAAGAGGAGAGTAAAACAGCTGGCTTAAAACTCAACATTCAAAAACTAAGATCAACATTCAAAAAACTAAGATCACGGCATCTGGTCCCATCACTTCATGGCAAATAGATGGGGAAACAATGAAAACGTTGAGTGAGTTTATTTGGGGGGGCTTCAAAATCACTGCAGGTGGTGACTGCAGCCATGAAATTAAAAGACACTTGCTCCTTGGAAGAAAAACTATGACCAACCTAGACAGCATATTAAAAAGCAGAGACATTACATTGTTGACAAAGCTCTGTCTAGTCAAAGCTATGGTTTTTCCAGTGGTCATGTATGGATGTGAGTTGGACTATAAAGAAGGCTGAGCACCAAAAAATTGATGCCTTTGAACTGTGGTGTTGGAGAAGACTCTTGAGAGTCCCTTGGACTGCGAGGAGATCAAACCCAGTCCATCCTAAAGGAGATCAGTCCTGAATATTCACTGGAGGAACTGATGCTGAGGCGGAAGCTCCAATACTTTGACCACCTGATGCGAAGAGCTGACTCATTGGAAAAGACCTCGATGCTGGGAAATATTGAAGGCAGGAAGAGAAGGGGATGACAGAGGACAAGATGATAGGAAAGTATCACCGACTCAATGGACATGAGTTTGAGCAAACTCCAGGATATGGTGAAGGACAGAGAAGCCTGGTGTGCTGCAGTCCATGGGGTTGCAAAGAGTCGGACACAACTGAGCAACTAAACAACAACCTGCCACATCAGTGACTTCATTGTGCAGCGCCCTGTGTATACATGATCACGTTTCTTGACACCCAAACCCTGGAGACAGCTGTTATTGACTCCATTTCACAGCCAAGGAAACTGAGGTTCAGAAGGTTAATCAATTAGCTTGAGATAATACAATTACTAAGGAGTGGAGCCAGGATTTAAACCCAGGCCTGAAGAGTACATATGCCCCAGAACTCTTTCCTATAGCATATGCTTTTCAAACTCCAGCCAGACTTGGTGTAAGTACAGCTTCCAAACTTCACTTTGCATTGATGTGTAGAAATTTTACTCACAAATCTGTAACGCACCTTTTTCTTTTAGGCACCTATACTTTGAGTGTACAAAATATTAAAAGTGTCCCTGGGCATATGTACAGGAGTATTTTGGCAATAAGAATAAGCAAGTAAGATCTTAGAATAAAAATATGAAAAGTCTTATTTCTTTTGCCATTCATCTTAGACAAAGCAGTAAAATTCCATTATTAGATAAAGTTCCAATATGTAACTATTTCCATTATTAGAAAAAAAGAATTTAGTAGCAGAGTTCTAATCTCTCTCAGATTCAATCCTGTCTGTGTCTGTCTGCATGCATGCTCAGTCGTGTCCGACTCTGTGACCCCATGGACTGCAGTCCACGAGGCTCCTCTGTCCAGGGAATTTTCCAGGCAAGAATACTGTAGTGGGTAGCAATTTCCTCCTGCAGGGAATTTTCCTGACTGAAGGATCGAACCTACTTCTGCACTGGCAGGCAGATTCTTTACTACTGAGCCGCCTGGGAAGCCCTATTAGAATCAGTGCTTTCCTTTAAAACAAAGATTTTGTTTTTTTATGATCCTGCAATAAAAGCCATAGATTACTTACCTGAATACATTATTTCAAAATAATTTGTATGCTTTAAATATGAAGCAGAGAATATTTATATTAAAATAATACGTATTTCAATATGTAGATACTCAGACATGTCTAGACCAGAAGATATAATGAACTAATCAGTTTTTTGCACCAATATGTAGAATCACACTTACAGATACAGTCTAATCCTAGAGTGTTATTTTGAGGGTCCAAACACCACAAACTGTGTTGCTAATGAGGATGTGATTTTCTGAAAAGGTGAACAATTCTCGGTGGAGTTTCAAGCAAAATGCAACAGTCTTTTCTAAATTTATGTGACAGCTGCATTCCTGGAAAATTTAGTGCATCTTAAAATATGCAAATATTACTTTCTGCTTATATGTAAAACAGAGTATTAGAAATGCAGATAATTGCAGACAGCTTCCCTGGTGCCTCGGTGGTTAAGAATCAGCCTGCCAAGGAGGAGACCTGGGTTTGATTCCCTGGGTCAGAAAGTTGACCTGGAGAAGGAAATGACAACCCACTCCAGTATTCTTGCCTGGGAAACCCCGTGGATAGAGGAGCCTGGTGGGCTACAGTCCATGGGGTCACAAGAGAGAGGGACACGACTTGGCAACTAAACAGTAACCTTTGTTGGCCCCCACTGTATCAGTGCTTGATAGGATATCTTAACGTTGTGAGAGATCCGGGACAATTCTTTGCCTTACAGGGTTGCCCTACAGACACTGTCTAGGCATTCTTGGCCCCTGCCCTCTAAATGCCAGGTCAATTATTATGGTGACCACAAATTTTCTCCCTTCCCCTGACCACATTTCCAAAATTTCCCACAGTGAACAACTGATGTGCCAGGCCCTATACGTAATTCCCTATAGATGTCATTAATAATTTAATATTTCTCCCATTCAATAAACAATATGTATCCTTTTATCTGTTAGACATTTTGCCATGCTGTGGATGTACAGTTGTGAACAAGATAGTCAGTGGTTCCTGACCACACAGTGAATGATCTATCCGAGTGGACTGGTGACAAAAACTTAGAAGTGAGTGTATAATTACAAACTGTGTCAAGTACTATGAAGGAAAGAACTGGATGCTATGAAAGAGAAAGCACTTCAACTTGAAGAAGAGGATCAGGAAAGTCTCTCTGAGCCATCAGTTTAAGCCAGGACCTGAAAGATGTCAAGCAGGCAGTCACGTGAAGTTATTCTGTGCTCTTCACGAAGGAAGACAATGAATCCTGGAGAAGCAATCAGTCCAAGGTCACACTGCTTCTAAATAGTTGAACATATTTGAACCCAAATTTGTCTAGTTCCAAAGGCCATCAGCTTTACAGATCCAAAATGGATGGGTGATTTCTCCAAAGTAGATATACAAATGGCCAATAAACATACAAGAAGCTGTTACACACTGTTAGTCAATAGGGAAATGCAAGTTAAAATACTACTAAGATACCACTTCACATGAGAATGGCCACAGGAGAAAACACAAGAATAATAAGTCTTGGAAGGGGTATAGAGAAATGGGAGTTCTTAAGCTTTGCTGATGAGACTGTAAAATAGTTTAGCCATGGTGGAATATAGTATGATGATTCCCTGAAAAGTTATGCATAGGATGCCCATATTCCCCAGCAATTCCACTCTCAAATGGAAAAGAGTCACTCAAACAATTCCTTTTTTCATAAATGTCCATGAACACTGTTCACAATGGCCAGAAGGTAGTTTAACAGCCCGCAGATATCCCTCAGTTTGACAAGTAGATGAACAAATTGAGGTATATACATACAGTGGGATATTATTCAGCCTTAAAGAGGAATGATGTTTTGAAACATGCAACAAAGTAGAGGAATCTTAAAATCAACCTACTAAGTGAGGGAAGCCAGACACAAAACAACACTTATTGTACGATTGCATTGTACAGAATATCCAGAATAGTTAAGTATATAGCGACAGAGAACAGACTGGTGGACCAAGAAAGGGGGAAGTAACTGCACGGTGGGCAAGGCGATTACTTTGGAAAGAAATGTCTTGAAACCAGGTCAGGAGGTCCTTCTAAAACACTGTGAGTGATCATTGAAAAAGAAAGAGAGTTCCAGAAAAACATCTACTTCTGCTTTTTTGACTACACCAAAGCTTTTGACTGTATGGATCACAACAAACTGTGGAAAATTCTTCAAGAGATGAGAATACCACACCACCTTACCTGCCTCCTGAGAAATCTGTATGCAGGTCAAGAAGCAATAATTAGAGCCAGATATGGAACAAATTGGGAAAGGAGTGTGTCAAGGCTGTATATTGTCACCCTGTTTATTTAACTTATATGCAGAGTACATCGGAAGAAATGCTGGACTGGATGAAGCACAAGTTGGACTCAAGATTGCCAGGAGAAATATCAATAACCTTATGCAAATGACACAACCCTTATGGCAGAAAGAGAAGAGGAACTAAAAAGGATCTTGATGAAAATGAAAGAGGAGAGTGAAAAAGTTGGCTTAAAACTCAACATTCAAAAAACTAAGATCATGGCATCTGGTCCCATCACTTCGTGGCAAATAGGTGGGGAAACAATGGAAACAATGACAGACTTTACTTTCTTGGGCTCCAAAATCACTACATATGGTGACAGCAGCCATGAAAGTAAAAGACACTTACTCCTTGGAAGAAAAGCTATGACCAACCTAGACAGCATATTAAAAAGCAGAGACATTACTTTGCTGACAAAGGTCCACCTAGTCAAAGTCATGGTTTTTCCAGGAGTCATGTATGGATGTGAAAGTTGGACCATAAAGAAAGCTAAGCACTGAAGAACTGATGCTTTTGAACTGTGGTGTTGGAGAAGACTCTTGAGAGTCCCTTGGACTGCAAGAAGATCAAACCCAGTCCATCCTAAAGGAAATCAGTGCTGAATAGTCATTGGAAGGACTGATGCTGAAGCTGAAACTCCAATACTTTGTCCACCTGATGTGAAGAACTGACTCATTGAAAAGACCCTGATGCTGGGAAAGATTGAAGGCAGGAGGAGAAGAGGACGACAGAGGATGAGATGGTTGGATGGCATCATCACCTTGATGGACATGAATTTGAACAAGCTCCGTGAGTTGGTGATGAACAGGGAAGCCTGGCATGCTGCAGTCCATGGGGTCACAAAGAGTTGGACATGACTGAGTGACTGAACTGAACTGGAAAATACAGAACAAAATTATATGTAGTTCCACTATATATTACAATCATTTTTTAAGTATATAAATTAATATTTTTAGTTGGAGTTTCAATATCAAACTCTCAAAAATTAATAGAATGAATAGACAGAAAAATAGAAGGATATAGTAGACCTGAAAAACATCATGAGCCAATTCAACATAATTTAGATTTATACAACTCAACATAATTAAGATTTGTACAATTTTCACACAGCAGCAGGATACAAATTCTACTCAAGTTCCCATAAACTATAAACCAGGAGACACTAGAACATATTCAGGGACATAAAACAAGGTGCAAATTTTTCATGGTCTAAAGGTATTGAAATCACACAGAGTCTGTTCTCTTATCACTGTCAAATTATGTTAGAAATCAATATCAAAAGATATTTGAAAATAACTCGCATATTTTCAAGTGCAAAGTGACATTGACCAACAGAGATCTTTGACTTAGCCAGTGAAAGCCTCAATAAAGTTAAAAGACAACACAGAGGGTGATTAGGGAAAAGAAAGAATTTAAATGAGAAATTAATACCAAAGATACTTTAAAATGCCATGTTTTTGGAAATTAAATGTCCACTTTTAAATGATGGGTGTATCTAAGAAGCCATAACAATGAAAATTAGAAAATATTTGTAACAAAAAAAATGAAAAGAGAATTTATCAGAATTTGTTGCGTACAGCTGAAATTGCTCAGTGCAACTAAATACAATGTGGAGCTTTCAATAAGATATGAAAGCAAATAATGGACACTAGCATAAAATTTCGGAGAAGGCAATGGCACCCCACTCCAGTACTCTTGCCTGGAAAATCACATGGACAGAGGAGCCTGGTAGGCTGCTGTCTATGGGGTCACACAGAGTCGGACATGACTGAAGCGACTTAGCAGCAGCAGCAGCAGCATAAAATTTTGTGAAATTTGGATAAAAAAATCTGTACTTTAGTTAATATTACTGTATCACATGTTAATTTCCTGTTTTTGTTAAAATGAAATAATATTCCTTTATATCCTCAGAAAAGTTAGCAGTTTCAAGCCTCAAATAACACTAAAATAATAAACTTTCTAGACTTTTAGCACTAAAACTAAATGCCAGAATAGATGAAACTATATCAAAATTTTTAGTGAATGTAAATTAGAAATACAGCATTCTATTCATATTTAGTCAAACAAGTGGAACCAAAATGTCACAATTTTTTAGCTAAGCAAAAATTCATGTTTTCTAAAGTATATATTATACATACTAGTATGTATAATATATATAAAAAAGTTTTTCTACTACACTTGGTAGAGGCTTGATAAAGAACAACAAAAACAGAGACAGAGTAATTGGAAAACAAAATAATGAAATGGGAGCGCTGAATATGAAATAGAAAAAGTGAAATAGACTAGATAAAATAAAAGATTACTGTCCAGTTGTTTTTAAACATGGCTGATCATTAGAATCAAATCTGGAGATTTGAAGAAAAAATACCTAGGCACTTGTATTTTTCAAAAAATTCCAAGATAATTCTACTATGACTCTGAATTCGAAAAAGTGATTACAGGTTTTTCTATTAAATGGTGCTCATGCTCATACTGGAGGAGAAGGGGATGACAGAGGATGAGATGGTTGGATGGCATCCCTAACTCAATGGACATGAGTGAGCACGCTCTGGGAGATGGTGAAGGCCAGGGAAGCCTGGCGTGCTGCAGTCACAAAGAGTTGAACACAACTGAGCAACTGAACAACAACATGCTTGTCCTCAGTTGCTCAGCCGTGTCTGACCCTTTTGACCCCATGGATTGTAGCCCACTAGACTCCTCTGTCCCTGGAATTTTCCAGGCAAGAATACTGAGTTGCCATCCTACTCCATGGTATCTTCCTGACCCAGAGATCTAATCCTCGTCTCTTGCGTCTCCTGCGTTGGCAGGCAGATTCTTTACCACAGAGCCACAGGCAAAGCCTATTAAATGGTAGTTTTAGTGATATGGATTCTATTATTTTCTGTTGGCCAGTCGTGATACAATGGTATTAAAACAAATAATAGTTCCATAATCACAATAGTTTCCCTGATAGCTCAGTTGGTAAAGAATCTGCCTTCAGTGTAGGAGACCCCAGTTCTATTCCTGGGTCAGGAAGATCCCCTGGAGAAGGGAAAGGCTACCCACTCCATTATTCTGGCCTAGAGAATTCCATGGACTATATATTCCATGGGGTCACAAAGAGTCAAACACGACTGAGTGACTTTCACTCACTCAGTCACAATAGTAAAAGATGTTTACCATTTTTCACAGTCAATAGCCAAAGAAAAAATAGAAAGTAATTACAATTGTAAGCCATAATGGAAACATGATTAACCTAGCAATAGAAAATAATTACATACAGTTTGGGAGGGTCAAGCAGTGATGCGGTAAGTGAAAGTGCATATATGCACGTTTTCATCCACACAGCCAGTCTATGTCTTTGTGTTGGTGCCTTTAATCCATTTACATTTAAGTTAGTTATCAATATGTAAGCTAATTATCAATTATCAATAATTATCAATTATCGATATGATCCTACCACCATTTAAAAAAATTATTTTGGGTTTAGATTCTGTAGGTCTTTTTTCTTCTCTTGTGTTTCCTGCCAAGAGAAGTTTCTTTAGCATTTGTTGTAAAGCTGGTTTGATGATACTGAAGTCTCTTAACTTTTGATTTTGTAAATATTTTGCTTAACTTTTGTAAATATTTTGATTTCTCCATCAAATCTGAACAAGGGTCTTGCTGGGTAGAGTATTCTTGGTTGTAGTTTCTTCTTTTTCATCATTTTAAATACATCATGCCATTCCCTTCTGGCTTATAAGAGTTTCTGTTGAGAAATCAGCTGATAACATTATGGGAGTTCCCTTGTATATTATTTGTCATTTGTCCCTTGTTGCTTTTAATATTTTATGTTCATCTTTAATTTTGTCAATTTGATTACTATGTGTCTCAGTGTGTTCCTTCTTGGGATTATCCTGTCTAAGACACTCTGTTGCTTCCTGGACTTTTCTGATTATTTCCTTTCCCACGTTAATGAAGTTTTCATGTCATTTCTTCAAATATTTCTTGAGACATTTCTCTCTTCTTCTTCTTCTTCTGGGACCCCTATAATGCAAATGTTGGTGCATTTAATTTGTCCCAGAAGTCTCTTTGTGCCTTTTCATACAGTTCATGGGGTTCTCAAGGCAAGAATGTTAAAGTGGTTTGCCATTCCCTTCTCCAGTAGACCACGTTTTGTCAGAACTCTCTACCATGACCTATCCCATGGCATCTGGTCCCATCACTTCATGGCAAATAGATGGAGAAAAAGTGGAAACAGTGACAGATTTTATTTTCTTGGACTCCAAAATCACTGCTGATGGTGACTGCAACTATGACATTTAAAGACACTTCCTCCTTAGAAGGAAAGCTATGACAAACCTAGAGTGTATTAAAAAGCAGAGACATCATTTTGTCAACAGAAGTCCATATAGTCAAAGTTATAGTTTTTCCAGTAGTAAGGTATGGATGTAAGTTGGACCATAAAGAAGGCTGAGCACTGAAGAATTGATGCTTTCAAACTGTGGTGCTGGAGAAGGCTCTTGAGAGTCCCTTGGACAGTAAAGTAATGAAAATAATCAATCCTAAAGGAAATCTATAATGAATATTCATCAGAATGACTGATGCTGAAGCTGAAGCTCCAATACTTTGGCTACCTGATGCAAAGAGCCAACTCATTGGAAAAGACCCTGATGCTGGAGAAGATTGAAGGCAGGAGGAGAAGAGGATGAGATGGTTGGATGGCATCATAGACTCAATGGACATGAGTTTGAGCAAGCTCCAGGAGATAGTGAAAGACAGGGAAGTCTGGCGTGCTGCAGTCCACAGGGTCACAAAGAATTGGACATGCCTCAGCAACTGAACAACAACAACAAGAGAGGTCTCTTAGGCTGTCTTTGTTTGTTTGTTTTTTCCATTCTCTTTTCTATATTCTATTTAGTGGCAGTGATTTCCACCATTCTGTCTTCCAGATCACTTACATGTTCTTCTGCCCAGTTATTCCACTATTGATTCCTTCTAGGGTATTATTCATCTCTGTTTGTTCTTTAGTTCTTCCAGTTCTTTGGTAAACAGTTCTTGCAGTTCTTTGGTAAACAGTTCTTGCATATTCTCCATTCTTTTTCCAAGATCATCGATCATCTCCACTATCATTATTGTGAATTCTTTTTCTGAAAGTTTGCCTATCTCCACTTCATTTGGTTGTTTTTCTGGGATTTTATCTTGTCCCTTCAACTGGGACATAATCCTCTGCCTTTTCATTTTGATTAACTTTCTGTGATGTGGTTTTCATTCTGGCAGTTGTGGGACTGTAGTTCTTCTTACTTCTGTGTGTCCCATGGTGGATGAGGTTAAAAGGCTTGTGTAAGCTGCCTGATGAGGAAGGTTAGCAGTGGGAAAAGCTGAGCCTTGCTCTGTGGGTGCTGGTAAAACTTTAATCCAATTGTCTACTGATGGGTGGGGTTATGCTCCCTCTCTGTTAGTTGTATGGTGTGAGGTGACTGAGCCTTGGAGTCTACAGGCTTTATCCTAGTGTTAATGATGAGCTCCAAGAGAGCTCATGCCAAGGGGCACCTCCCAGGACTGCTGCTGAGTGCCCCCAACCCCACAGCAAGCCATTGCCAACCCTCCAACATTATCAGGTAGATCTGGTTCAGTATACTATGGGGTCACTTTTCTTTCGCCTGGGTCATGGTGCACACAAGATTTTGTTTGTGCCCTCCAAGAATGGAGTCTCTGTTTCTCCCAGTCCTGTGGAAGTGCTGCAATCAAACCCCACTGGCCTTCAAAGTCAGATATCCTGGGGACTCCTAATCCCTTTGCTGGATCCCCAGGCTTGGAAGCCTGACGTAGAGCTCAGAACCATCACAACAGGGGGAGAACTTCTTTGGCATTATTGTTTTCCAGTTAATGGGTTGCCCACCCAGTGGGCCTTTTATTTTAAAATCCCACAGTGGGATTTTATTTTACTGTGATTGTACCCCTCTTACCATCTTGTTGTACCTTCTCTTTTGTCTTTGGACATAGGGTATCTTTTTCTGGTGGGGTACAGATCTCTTCAAGAAAATTAGAGATACCAAGGGAACATTTCATGCAAAGATGGGCTCGATAAAGGACAGAAATGGTATGGACCTAACAGAAGCAGAAAATATTAAGAAGAGGTGGCAAGAATACACAGAAGAACTGTACAAAAAAGATCTTCATGACCCAGATAATCACGATGGTGTATCACTCACCTAGAGCCAGACATCCTGGAATGTGAAGTCAAGTGGGCCTTAGAAAGCATCACTACGAACAAAGCTAGTGGATTTCAAATCCTGGAAGATGATGCTGGGAAAGTGCTTCACTCAATATGCCAGCAAGTTTGGAAAACTCAGCGGTGGCCACAGGACTGGAAAAGGTCAGTTTTCATTCCAATCCCAAAGAAAGGCAATGCCAAAGAATGCTCAAACTACCGCACAATTGCACTCATCTCACATGCTAGTAAAGTAATACTCAAAATTCTCCAAACCAGGCTTCAGCAATACATGAACCGTGAACTTCCTGATGTTCAAGCTGGTTTTAGAAAAGGCAGAGGAACCAGAGATCAAACTGCCAACATCCGCTGGATCATCAAAAAAGCAAGAGAGTTCCAGAAAAACATGTATTTCTGCTTTATTGACTATGCCAAAGCCTTTGACTGTGTCGATCACCACAAACTGTGGAAAATTCTGAAAGAGATGGGAATACCACACCACCTGACCTGCCTCCTGAGAAACCTATATGCAGGTCAGGAAGCAACAGTTAGAACTGGACATGGAAAAACAGACTGGTTCCAAATAGGAAAAGGAGTACGTCAAGGCTGTATATTGTCACCCTGCTTATTTAACTTATATGTAGAGTACATCATGAGAAATGCTGGGCCGGAAGAAGCACAAGCTGGAATCAAGATTGCTTGGAGAAATATCAATAACCTCAGATATGCAGGTGATACCACCCATATGGCAGAAAGTGAAGAGGAGCTAAAGAGCCTCTTGATGAAAGTGAAAGAGGAGAGTGAAAAGGTTGGCTTAAAGCTCAACATTCAGAAAACAAAGATCATGGCATCCAGTCCCATCACTTCATGGGAAGTTGATGGGGAAACAGTGGAAGCAGTGTCAGACTTTATTTTTCTGGGCTCGAAAATCACTGCAGATGGTGATTGCAGCCATGAAATTAAAAGACACTTGCCCCTTGGAAGGAAAGTTATGACCAACCTAGATAGCATATTCAAAAGCAGAGACATTACTTTGCCAACAAAGGTCTGTCTAGTCAAGGCTATGGGTTTTCCAGTATGATGCCAGATTCCATGGATGTGAGAGTTGGACTGTGAAGAAGGCTGAGAGCCAAAGAATTGATGCTTTTGAACTGTGGTGTTGGAGAAGACTCTTGAGAGTCCCTTGGACTGCAAGGAGATCCAACCAGTCCATTCTGAAGGAGATCAACCCTGGGATTTCTTTGGAAGGAATGATGCTAAAGCTGAAACTCCAGTACTTTGGCCACCTCATGCGAAGAGTTGACTCATTGGAAAAGACTCTGATGCTGGGAGGGATTGGGGGCAGGAGGAGAAGGGGACGACAGAGGATGAGATGGCTGGATGGCATCACCGACTCGATGGACATGAGTTTGAGTAAACTCTGGGAGTTGGTGATGGACAGGGAGGCCTGGCGCGCTGCGATTCATGGGGCCGCAGAGTCAGACATGACTGAGCAACTGAACTGAACTGAACTGAGCATCGTCCTGTTGATAATTGTTCAACAGCTAGTTGCAGGAGGAGATGAGCATACGTCCTTCTCCTCAACCATCTTGAACCTATCTTTCATTTTTTTTTAATGGATGAATACTCTTGCCTTTTTAAGATTTATATCCATCTACTTTGGAAAAGACCTGACTTGTTTATGTATTTTCTTCCAGTGTACAGTTATATGGTCATGTAGAGAGTATTACTCTACAGAAATTTTCTCATGAGAAAACCCATTGGAATAATAGAGAAACTCCATTTCTCAACCTTGGGACCTTTCTGAGCTTCCTCGACTGGGAGGCAAGGAAGGAACAGGGACTATAATGTCAAGGAATCCCATCCACCTGCAGTCCTGGTGGGCAGATGATGCAGGTTGTGGGTACCTCCTGAGGGAGAGATCACTAAGGGGAGCACGGAAAAGGAGAGAGGGGAGGGGCTGCATGGTGGGAAGGGAGCACCCAACAGATTAAGGCCAGCAGTGGGGTGAAGAGGGGAGGCTTGAATAGGATTTGGGGGAAACTCTCCGTGGTGTATGCTGGGAGAGATCTCAGAGACCACCCGCTAGAAACACCAAGAGGAGAGTTCTACATTATTTGTAAAAACTTCTGAGGCTAGATTTTTTCTCTCTCAGAATGTTAAAGAACTCAGAGAAATGCAAGTCCTTGATGCTCACGTTCTAAACTGCAGTTCTCAGACACAGAAGGTCCCCATGTAGAAAGTCATTACTGTTCAAGAAGGAAGCTCCTAAAATCCTATTTTCAGAGGTTTTGAAGGAGTTCAAGACTACACCATTGGATGAGGAACCAAGCAGTGTTTCTGTGCTTGAGGCAAGTCCCAACTGCCCCTCCAATTTGCCCCCCTAATTTGCCAAACCATGGGAAAACAAACCTGCAATTAGAGTCATATTTTTAAATAGTCTAAGTTTTATGTGGCACTCTCTCCCCACGTACACAGTCTCGCCAAAATGCTGTTATTTTGACAGAGGAAATACAAAGAGTGGGTTTAAAATGACAAGTCACAGTCTAAGTCAGAAAAAGGAAGTGGGTTCTCTGGGAAGCCTCCAGGCTGGACTCTGTGCAGTTTGTCCTAACCTCACCACATTCAGCGCCCGGGACAGCCATGGTCTGCCCCTGAAAGGGAAAGATCCCTGCTTCCAATTTTTCTATGCAGGTTCATGGTCCCTTATCGGTCATAGGTATCTTCACCGTCCTGCTTGCTTTTGGTTGCAGCAGATGACGGGGAAGTTTGGTCCTTGACTCCATGCTACTTAAACGTCAGGAATGTTCTCATTGCTTCTGTTGATGAAACGAACCTGACCCATTCCCCACTGAAGGTCGTGACATTTTATCTGTTCTAGAAATGACAGAAGACAGGCCCTCTGGGATTCATGAGCCTCTGCTGGGATTTTCACGCCAGCCGCCATGTTAACATGAAGCAACAGCTGGGTTGAAGAGAGCTGATAAAAATAGCAACATCAGCACTGCGAGCAAGCTGCATGGGAGGAGGGAATGAAGCATTGAATGTAGGGTAGCATGCTACCTTTTCTGAGTCTAGAGCTGTGTTTCTTGGGGTCCCCACTTTTTCAGAAATGGCAGATTGAGATCTGTTTCCGCCTAAGTGTTGCGGAGGAGGACGTGCAAAGGGGCGGGTTGCTCCCACTTCAGTTCCCCACTGGTAGGCACCTGGCCCCCCCGATCGTTCCATGGTAGATCTTGTAAGCTGATGGTGTAGCCCTTGAATGATTGAGTTCAACACTGGGAACTTGGTTTTCAGGGTTTCTGTGTGTTGCTGCAGAAACTTCCTGCTGTTACCCCATCTTTCCATTCATTAAAGTTTAGCTTGCAATTGAACATTCTGACATAACATAGCTGAGATTTTTGGCAGCAACGTTAACCATATTCAAGAGTTTCCTTCAGACGACGTTAAATTTTTCATATCCTTATGAACGCTTGCCACCTTCTTTTAATAACTTGTAAAAACAAGCTTCTCTCAGGAACTTCATTGTTCCAATATTTTCCCAGCACACATTTACTTCTTTTACAAGTATGTTAGATGTATGTGTATTTATAGAATCAGAGTGTACTTAGGTGGGTTAGAATTCAGCATCTAACTTATAAAAAGTCAGCAATATGAATGGATCTTACAGAAAAGTTATTAGAAGTGTAGTATTTTCTTCATAAGATCTTATTTTTCTCCTTCTATGCTATTTGGTCACTTCAACCACAAAATTATATTTTGTTAAAAAAAAATGGGTATATTCACTAACTCTAACCTTGGGTTTTGAAAATAGCCTTTTAGAAATATGAGTAGAAAATTTACAAAGGGGAGATATTAAAAGGAGGGTTTCCTTCCCTTCTTCCATAATGAAAAAATTTAGTCTTACTATTTAGTTATATTAGGAGAAACTTTTTGGAAAGGAAAAGGAATTGTTTTCAATTCCCAGCTACTTAGACAACTGAAAAATTTTAAAACTCATTCTTATTAAGATGCAAAAAACTGCCAAATGCAATGCAGAGCCCAAATGAATTCATGCCTTTTAAATGCAGAGTCCAAGTGAAATCATAATTTTTAAGTACCCACACAAATGAGAAGTTCTTCTTGGATGGCTAGTGGTTTAGAAAGTTCTCTAATTCTCTAACTCAAATATGGTGACTGTTTTAAGGCTGAAATAAGGTTCCCCCAAAACTTTAAAAAGCATTTTGTAATAAAATGCAATGTGGTTAACTGAGATTTTAACCCAAGTTATCATAGTTTTGAACCCAACAAGCTCCACTTTAATTTGCAAATTGGGATCTGGCTGTGTTTCCGTAACACTGATCTGTCCCTCAGCCTTAATGCACAAGGTATAAGTTTGTCCAGGGCCATAACAGCAACGGAATCAGAGAACTATCTCACCTCGAATTCACACAGCAGTCTATGTATCACAGGCATATGAGGAAAGTGATGTTCAAAGACCTTATGGAAATTGCCTGAGCCGCCATAGCTGAACGGACTTTGAAACTGGGTTCCTGCCTGCAGACTGGGTATTACAGCCATTCACATGAGTGTGCATTTGCTACCTAAACTGTTAAGGGTTTCTAGCATGTCACTTGCTGGTGTCTCTTGTCTTTGTGTGAATTAAAATCAAGTTATGATGGTTTTTACTGACTTCTTCCCAAATATGTGTAACACCAAATAGAAAATAAGAGATCACAGATGGGATTCTAGAATATAATTGCTCCAACAAATGATTTTATAAGTGTATCAGGCCCAACTTGCTTGGCTGGCCAGATGCTAAAACTGAATCACAGAAGTTGGGCAGCTTTGGAGGAAATGGGGCTGCTTCCTGTGTGCGTCTGTCAAACCTGCTGTGGCTTTACCACCTCCCCTCCCTCCCCCACACCACAAGGGCCAGAGGATGTGCTCTGGCAGACAGGCAGTGTCCAGCACGGCTGGCAGGCCACAGGGCAGGGCTGGGGAGCACTCACAAAGCCCCGAGAGGAGGGGCACGTGGGTGAAAAATTACTATAGGAAATGTGAGCCAACAGTCAAAAGTACTTACAAGTCAGAGGCCTAGCTGGATTAAAGTATGCAGTGAGAAGGAAGAGAGTTAGGGGATGTATGGGGATGGAAAGTGGGAGAAGGACTGTGAGATCTAGAGACACATGTGAGGAGGCAGAGGAAGAAAACCGTGTGTGTACAGGCATGCTGTGCTTAGTCGCTCAGTCGTGTCCAACTCTTTGCGACCCCATGGGCTGTAGCCCGCCAGGCTCCTCTGTCCATGGGGATTCTCCAGGCAAGAATACTGGAGTGGATAGCCATTTCCTTTTCCAGGCGATCTTCCCAACCCAGGGATCTAACCCAGGTCTCCCACATTGCAGGCAGATTCTTTGCAGTCTCAGCCACCAGAGATAAAGGGGAGGGTTAGTGCAAATTAACTGGTATTGAGAGACAATTGTCTCAATGTCCAGAGATATTCTTGAATTCTCTCGTGTACCGCTCGCTTTAATCAGGCCACTATTTTTTTAATTTATTTTTTAACTGGAGGATAATTGCCTTACAACGTTGTGTTTGTTTCTGCCGTACCACATGGTGAATCAGCCATCATTACATTTATATCCCGTCCCTCTAGAGCCTCCTCCCTACTCCCACACCATCCCTTTAGGTTGTCACAGAGCACCAGGCTGTGCTCCCTGTGTTATCGATAGCAGCTTCCCACTAGCTATCTATTTTACACACGACAGTCTTCTCCAGCTCACAGTTCGAAAGCATCAACTCTTCGGCACTCAGCCTTCTTTACGGTCCAACTTTAACATCTTTACATGACTACTGAAAAAGCTATAGCTTTGACTATTCGGACCTTTGTATGCAAAGTGATGTCTCTGCTTTTTAATATGCTGTCTAGATTTATCATAGCTTTTCTTTCAAGGAGTAAATTAATTTTTAGCTCTAGTAATTTTCTGGGGTCATCTTTAGGGCTTTCTGTGTATAGTACCATGTCATCTGCAAACAGTAAGAGTTTTATTTCTTTTTTTCCAATTTGGATTCCTTTTATTTCTTTTTCTTCTGATTGCCGTGGCTGCTGCTGCTGCTAAGTCGCTTCAGTCGTGTTTGACTCTGTGCGACCCCATAGATGGCAGCCCACCAGGCTCCACCGTCCCTCGGATTCTCCAGGCAAGAACCCTGGAGTGGGTTGCCATTGCCTTCTCCAATGCATGAAAGTGAAAAGTGAAAGTGAAGTCGCTCAGTCATGTCCGACTCTTAGTGACCCCATGGACTGTAGCCTACCAGGCTCCTCCATCCATGGGATTCTCCAGGTAAGAGTACTGGAGTGGGGTGCCATTGCCTTCTCCAGATTGCCATGGCTAGGACTTCCAAAAGTTTATTGAACAATAGTAGTAAGAGTGGGTAATCTTGTCTTATTCCTGATCCTAAAGGAAATGCTTTCAGTTTTTCACCATTGAGAATAATGCTTGCTGTGGGTTTGTCATATATGGGCTTTATAATGTTGAGGTAGGTTCCTTCTATGCCTGTTTTCTAGAGAGTTAGTTGGGCCACTCTTGCCTGAGGGTGCAGAGAGATCTTTTTTTTTTTTAATTTTTATTTGTATATTTTTGGCTGTGCTCTGTCGTCACTGCTGTGCTTGGGCTTTCTTTAACTGCTGTGAGGGGGCTGCTCTTCATTGCAGTCTGTGGGCTTCTCCCGCCGGGGAGTACGGCCTCTGGAGCACGTGGGCCCAGTAGTTGCGGTGCATGGACGTAGCTGCCCCAAGGCATGTGGAATCTTCCCAGACTGAGAATCGAACCCATGTCCCCTGCAATGACAGGCAGATTCTTAACCTCTGGACTACCAAGCAAGTTCCAGAGAGACCTTTAAATGAACTGCTTTTAGTTAAATAAGAGAAATATACTGCCTCCACCCACCAAACCCTGGGACGGGCAGGTGGACATCTGCTAAGGTGGCAAGTGGAGCGAAGACGCAGACGAGAGCCTAGCTCTCCAGTGCTCCCGCTCTCTCGTTGTGGGGGCGGACTTCTCTGTCAGACCTCTGCTACGCAAGGCAGGAGACACAGCGCCTGGGCTTCGGGCTCTTCTCCCTTCTGCAGTTCCTCCCTGTTGCCTGCTCTCCCTCCCCACCTCTCCAGTTTCCAGTGTCCTGGGAGGGTTAGGTCATGTGCCCACTCCTGGGACAATTCCTGCAGCCACGACAGGGAGGCAGTACAATCGGTCCAAGCGTTGGCCTTACGCCCACCTAATGAGGGAGGGTGGCAGAGTGTTTTACCCACTGCTGGACAGGTGAGAAGAGTATAGCTCTGTCCACATCTTTTCATCATGACCTGGCAGTGGTCTGATCCATCAAAACTCAGCAGAGACCAGCCAGACTGTCCTTACTGATGATCATATCAGGATCTCAGAGGGTGGAGGCCATTTGCATATTAAATTATGTAATTCATTTGATTTGCTTTGAATTTCATTTAAAATTTCAAATAATATTGAAGAAGGGTACACGTCTCACAAAAACAGCGCATGGATTAAAAGTATTTGAGCAACAGCATTAGAAGGGGAACCTTCTCCAACAGTCTCACCAGCAGCAGAATCCATTTGGCTTCGAACAGAGGTCAGTGTGGTCTCTTTAGTTCTGTGTGGGGTGAAGGGGGTATATAATCTAAAATGTCAGCCAGATTCAGAGGGAGTGAGAGAGAGGGAAGGCACCACCAGTGAACTGAGCGCCTACTGTGTACCAGGCACACAGCGTGCACTTTCCCAAAGCAGCCCCACCCCTCGCCCTCGCCTCCCAGCAAGCAGCAGGCTCGCAGCCTCTCTGTCACAGATGCGCTCGCCACAAGCCCAGCAACTTGGCAACTTCTTAGGCTCTCCTTTAAGATGCCTCCGAGATTGCCCCGTGGCTAACAGCCCGTTGCGTCTGAGTCAAAGTGTAGAAGGGATGGATGAGATGTGCTCGCAAAGCTGAGCGTGATGAAGACACTCTTCTCTGCTCTGAAACCTTATTAGGTTCCCAGAATTCTTCCAATCATGAATCCACTAGACAAAACTGGTCAGGCTGCAGCCCTGAAAACAACCAGCTGATTTTTTCTTGCCCGGGGCTGGTCTCTGCAAGAAAGCAGTAGAGCGAAGGGCTAGGTGGCCACAGGCAAGACAATGCCTCTGCAGCCATGTGGGCTTCACCACTCGTGGTCCCAGTGGTGTGACAATGCT
Source organism: Oryx dammah (assembly GCF_014754425.2). Lineage (NCBI taxonomy): Eukaryota > Metazoa > Chordata > Mammalia > Artiodactyla > Bovidae > Oryx > Oryx dammah. The sequence goes on along the minus strand of NW_024070200.1, from coordinate 61,872,332 downwards.
GAGCTTCCGGGGTTTTAGTGAGGGAAGGAATTTCTGGCATAGTGCCTGGCCATAGGATATGCTGAATGCATGCAGCTAGTGTTACAAAGGGAAGCATAAACATCTGCCAACTTATTTTTATGTTATTTATTTATTTATGCCCTTAGCTCAGAGGCCTAGCTTTGCTCAGCTTCCTGGATGCCGGCCAAGCTAAATTAACACTCTTATCTTCTGGCCCCTGCAGCTGGCAACCTCCCCACAGGTCTTTGAGGCATTCACTTTAGGCCACGTCCTGGGCCATTCCAGGCTGTCTTCTGCCAGGAGATCCTTTGCTCAGCTGCAGATGAGAGCACCCTGAGCTCAGTCAGTCTCTAGGGACAGCAGATCCTAGGAGGCTCTGGGCCGTGCACACAATGGCAACATATAAGATCTTCTGTGAGAGTGAAAGAAGGGCAGCAAACGTTCAAATTGTCTTTGCTGGGCAAAACTTCACCCAATTTTGCCAGAGTGGGTTCGACTAGATGTGTTTGACCCATCCGGTCTGATCCATCCAGCCCTCAGGGACCCTGCCGAAGGTTGTCTCAGGCTGTGCTTCTCAAAGTCTGAAGTGCATGCTAACCCCTAGGGACCTGGTTAAAATGCAGATTCTGGCTAAGTCATGGGACTGAGGTCCTACAGACCTAACAAGCCGATGATACTGTCTGATGATCATGTTCTGAGGAGCTAGGCCCAACATGTTATTTGGCAAACTTGATTCATTTTTTTGTGACATGTCATCTTTTTTATTATTTAGCTAATACTTTTCTTCAAACTGACCTACCTACCTTTTTAATTTTCGAGATCTGGGTGTTACCATGAATTCACAGCTTTGAGGACTGATCTTTGTTTTAATACACCTTAAAATGAACACATAACTGTTAAAATAAGAAGTATGTGCCTACAATTGTTTCATGTTCCATCAGTGGCACAGCAGGGCATCATGCTCTAAGAAACGTTGATAACAGGGGTTCTGGAGGAGACCAAAGCCCAGACTGCCTAGAACTTGTTCTTTGGACTCTTTTAATTTCAACAGAGTCAGAGTTTCTGCAGAAGCACTTGGGGCTTCTGGAACACGTCAGGGTGGTTTTTGGACAATGTATTATTAACTGGCGACCCAGGTGGCTCAGTGGTAAAGAATCTGCCTGCCAATGCAGGGGATGTGGGTTTAATCCATGGGTCAGGAAGATCCCCTGGAGTAGGAAAAGGCAACCTGCCCCAGTAGTCTTGCCTGGAAAATTCCATGGACAGAGGAAGCTGGCAGGCTATAGTCCATGGACTCACAAAGAGTAGGACACACATTACCTGCAGCAGAGAGCACCCGTGTGTGCTCAGCAGGCTGTGTGGGTGCAGTGCCCTCCTCCCCAAAGCAAGTGTATGTGCAAGGGTGGCTGGCAGCAGTGACCTCTCATCCAAAGCTTTATCCAAATCCCCTTTTTCCCTGGCCAAAATATTGTGAAAACCTGTGGAGAGACTAGAAAATAGAAAAAAAAAAAATCCCTTTTCGACTCCGAGGTGCTTGTTTACAAAGTGAAAAGTCCCTGGAGAATCATTTCATTTATAATTAAATCTAATAATAAGCCATTGTGGCTAAATTAATTTTGAGCTAATTCCATGGGAACTCTATGTCCTGTATCACTTCTGAACAAAAGAGCTTGGTGTCATACCACCTGACTCATTCCGGGGCCAGGCCTCTGGGGCCAGGCTCCAGGAGGCCAGTGAGTAAACGCTCCCTCAGGAGAGCTAGTGGTCAGGACCCGCAGGGGTGAAAGACACCTGTGACTCCCGGAGGCTGCGTGAGTCGCTTGCCAGATATCGGCTTTCCACTCAGAAAATCGACCTCTGAGCGGCCGTTGACCTAAGCAAAGCTTTCCACTGGAAGTTGGTCCACTCTGGTCCCGGCCTGGAGGGGTCAGTGTCCAGGCACAGGTGTATCCATACAGGTTCTTTCATCTTACGAACACCCTGCTGCGCCAGACACCCTCACAAATACAGCCGCCCTTCATCCCCAGCCTGGGAAATCTGCTGGTGCCCCCTTTCTCTTGATGCAGTAAGGAGGCTCAGAACCACCCCCAAGGGGTCTCCCCAAGGCCAGGTACAAAGGAAGGTGCAGAGCTGGAGCTTCCGCTCAGACCCAGTGAGTCTGGTCATCTGTTCCTTTGTGGAAAGTGACTACGAAGCGCTCCTTCCCCACGCCTGCCCCCAGATCTCCCAGAGCGGATTGCTGAGGTCTCCTTGGAGGTTTCCTCCTTTGACTTTCACATTTGATTCTGGTTCCCAGTGTGGTTGAAATCAGTCACTCACACTTGATCGTGAGTGATTCTGAGAACAGACTCTGAGCCCCTGTGAGATCAGGGGGTGCCCAAGGGCACGCCGAGATGTGAAAAATCTCAGCGAGGGGCGGGTGAGGACGCCAAGGACACGCTGAGTGGGGTTCCTTTCTCTTCAGAAGAAATGGCCGTACTCAGTCTTCCTCAGGCCTGGGAGTCTTTTCTCAGGTTGTTGCATTTCTGGCTTTGATTTACTTGTGCAATCAAATGAAACATCTTGATTTGTCTGTAAATCTCTTTTGTCTGCATTGATAATCTTACTAACTCAATTTGCCATCGAGCAGTTGTGTTCAGTAGAAGATGATCCAGGGTTTTTTGCCTACAGAGGGATAAGCCCTGCTCTATCTCTGGAATTAAGTCTCTGGAGGTGTGCCAGTGTGCATTTTCACCAGCAATAAGCACCTGCATGTCGGGGGTTTCAACCACATTAGATGAGCATTTTTTTTTCCTGGTTGTACCGCTGATTTGAATTATTGAGATGACCTTTGATAGGATCCACAGATCAGGTCCTTTGTAGTTTCCTGGAGTGGTACGTTTTGTCTTGGCCAGGTCTTGCAAGATTAGGTCAATCATAGAGCTCCCGTGTTTCCTGTCGGCTTGGCCTTCCTCACCGAGACAGGTTGTGTCTGAAGCAAACGCAGGGCTGTTGGTCAGAACATTTGTAGTCCCGGGGAACCGGCACTGTGAGGCAGTTTGCCTGTGTTGGGGCCCGGGGAGCATGACATTTATGCTCCTGAGCAGGATGTAATTTTCAGCTGAATAGCCCAGGCACTTACTGAGCCTTTACTTTGGCCCCAACTGTGTGTTAAGTGCAACCAACATCTCTTTAAAAAGCTCCTAACAACAACCCAAACTGATGCAGCTGTTTCGTTTCTAACCAAAGGCAGCCGGTGGCATCCACAGGAAAGAAGGCTCAGGATCGCAGGAGCCAAACGATGGGACGGGAGCCACCTCCCAGGGCGGCCGTGAACTGCTGCGGGGAGGCACGGCCGGAGCAGCACCCTGAAACGCTGCCATCTGATGGCTAAAACTCTGACCTTCCCAAGAAGCCGCAAAATAGTCACGATTGCTTCCCTGGGGGGAGGTGATCTTTAAGTGGAAACACAGTCATGTGGACAGGAGGCGACAGCCATAAAGTCACCGTGTTGACAAATGGGAGCTGCCTGTGACCCTCCTTGGAGCCCTCGGCCCCTCCCTGTCCCCCACGGGTGGAGGGGAGGTGGTTTCTCATGTTCACATCCAAACGGTGAGGTCTTCCCATCTCCCCTTTTGCGTGCTTGTGTGCCAGGGTGTGTCTGACTCTTTGCCACCCCAAGGACTGTAGCCTGCCAGGCTCCTCTGTCCGTGGGGATTCTCCAGGTAAGAATACTACAGTAGGTTGCCCTGCCCTCCTCCAGGGGATCTTCCCAATGCAGGGCACCGACCTAATTCCAGCAGAATCTGGTTTCATCTCAGGGTTGCATGCACACCTAATAGGAGGAAGGGGCTATGCAGCCCTTTTTGAAATAGCTTTGCTCTTGGCCAGTCAAGCACTCCTGGGTCCCTTCCTTTCATTTAGCCACGTCTTCCAGCCCATGCTTGGTCCTCAGAGGATAGGCTCCTCAACAGAGTTTCACTGTGGTTCTTGTATCTCGTACCATCCCCTCCCAGCCTCTTGACCTTTGCCATGCCTCTGCTCTCCTTCTGAGGCCCAATGTCTTTTTCTTCTCAGCCTCCCACCTGCTAGCTGGCTTTGGTCCTTAGGCAGACAGAGGACTTTCTCAGCCCACCTCTCAGGAGTTTCTCATGTGAAAAGAGAACCTGGTCATTTGTTTCGGTTTCCTGACATCTTTTATTTGGAGAATTGCCAATTGTCTGAGTCTGTGAGCTGAAAAACCACCTCCCCACTAGGTAGTGGAATGGTCAGCTACTTCTTCTCCCAGACTGCCTTGCAACTGGGGCTCAGAGCGGGGTCCCCTCTCTGCGAGGCAAATGCACCAGTGCAGCGGCTCGGGAGGAAAGAGTCGGCGGTGGCAGCAGCAGCGGCGGGAGCCCAGCGCGGCTCCAGCGAGCTCAGTGGTGGTGCTGGGCTTCCCCGTCAGCCCAGTTCTGTGCGGTTTGACTTGTTCTTCAAAGATCAGCTGTGAACCTGCCCTCTGGCCTTCCACACAATTCTGTCAGCTGCCCAGGAGACTTCCTTTCTTGTAATTTAGCCAGAAGTTGTTTCTGTTGCTTACTACTAAGAACTTTGTTGTGAAGAGCATCCATTTTCCCTCATCTTCATTCTAGTACCTCATCACTGCTCTCACTGAGATCTCCCTTCTTTATCCTGTTTTTCCTGTTGGCCTGCAGTCAGGAAGAGAGGGGAAAATCATTTTAATTTCTGATGGATTTTTTTTTTTAACAGTGACAATACTTTTCAAAAAAGCCAAGGTTTTGGTTTTGCTCAACAGATAAATGGAAGGGGAAGGGACAAGGCAGAAGGGAAGCAAGCCCCGTGGAGGAGACCATCTGCATCATGACACCAGAGCAGAAGCAGCCAGAGCACAGAGAGACCTGGGGAGATGGGCCCAGGTGGCGTCCGGAGCCTCAGGGTGGGGAAATCGAGGCTTCTGTGCCAGAGAGGGGTGCAGAGCCTGAGCGCTAGCTGCAGGGTCTTGGTGGTGGGATAAAGAGGACACAGAGAGACCCGTGTGGATCTGGAACTGGATAGTGAAGGGGGCACCAACACAGGTATAAAAGAGTGGGTGCCAATGTCCTGGGGCCAGTAGGCACTGGAATCTTGGTCACAGCCACACACTGCCTCCCACCCATAAAGCAACCTTCTCCCACTTAACACCTGCAGAGAAGGAAGGGAAAGAGGAATGGGAAATCCCTAACTGATTCCATTTTTATCCAAAGGGCACGAAGAAAAATCTGATAGTGACTGAATGTCAACAAGGGCTTGGGAGCTAAGTCTAGTTAGGTAATAGAAAAATAAAGTAAGTTATTTGCCTGCACAAGTCTGCAAAATATATACCCTTCACACCTTCTGGGGGTTACCCTAGCTTTGGTACATGCTAGGATCTGAAGGTGGGTGGAGATCATAGATAGAGAACTGTCCTTCCTCCAGTTCAGCTCTATCTTCCTCTTGAAGAATTCCCAGCTTTCTGAACTTGATGCAGTCACATGTTGGAAAGAAACACTTGACTGAAATTGGCCTTGAAAGGTAATGCCTATGAGGCAGGTCATCTAGAATGTCTAGGACCCTTCTTCAGGAACTTATCTACCATCCTGAGAAGAAAAAATATTGTAATGAAGGAAAATGAAGTGAAAGAAAACCAAAAAATCCAATACATTTCCATCTGTCTTCGCTGAATCAGCCTCTGTTTTTTGGAAGCTCAGACCCAGAGGTTGTTGAGAGCCTGCTGAGGAAGTTTTTCCAAAAGATCAACATCCTTGGGTCATTAGGGCTAGCCCTGAGCCCCAGTTGCCATCTCATGGCCTTTCCTCTGTTTCCTCTAGCCTCATGTTGTTCTAGAAATGTCTCCTCTGATCAAAAGTATGAGTAGACAGTTTACCTCACTCTGCTTCTTGCTTCCATAGCATTTTCCTTGGACCCCACCATACTTGGGCTGAGGATACATTTCCTCCCAGGGTGTCTGTTGCATGGCACCCTCCACTTTCAAGGAAGTGAAAGTGAAAGTTGCTTGGTCATGTCCGACTCTTTCAGACCCCATGGACCATCCATGGAATTCTCCAGGCCAGAATACTGAAGTGGGTAGCCTTTCCCTTCTCCAGGGGATCTTCCCAACTCAGGGATTGAACCCAGCTCTCCTGCATTGCAGGCGGATTCTTTACCAGCTGAGCCACAGGGGAAGCCCTTTCAAGGAAGACACCCTTCCTACTGTAAATTCGAGGCTTGGGTCTTGATGCAGGCCCTGGGCAACCCCAGCATGCTCCAGGAAGGAACCGTATTTTGTCCTTTGTACTGTATTCAGGGAACCCTCTCATGTGGCACCAGCCATCCATTGCAGTGGGCACCTTGCTCCTCTTCAAAAATACTGCCCATTTTCTCATCACTTTGCCTTTAGCCACATAGTCTCCTTGACCTAGAGTGCTCAGCACCCTCCCACCAGTCCCTGCCTCCTACCACAGGATGTCTTGGGCTCCTCCGATGACCAGGCTCTGTGGCATGGAGAAGTCAAGACACAGGGAGCATTAGCTGTGAAGTCTGAGAAGCGCTGTAGAGCAAAGAATGAAATCAACCCTTTTCTCTAAAAAGGGGCTGTGAGTCAAGGCGTGGCCGTGACATTGATGGGCCATCCAGCCAGGTGTAGCCTCTGCCTCCTCTTCTGTGAGCTGTGGTCTGGAGGGAAAAACCCTCTCTACCACACCAGACTGCTTCTGTGATTCTGGGCCTGCTTCCAGGAGGGCTCACTCACATGTCTTGCCATGTAGAACTTTCCATGGGGCTACCTCTGTGACCTTACAACACGGCAGCTGGCTTCCCCAGAGTGAGTGACGCAAATGAGATGGGCAGAAGCCATCATGTTTTAAAACCTAGATTCAGAAACAGTATACCGTCACTAGACCTTATCAGTCACACCAACAAACCAGGATGCATTAGGGAAGGGCACTACAGCAGAGCAGTGTAGTAGGCTGGGTGGCACAGTGCGCCCCGTCAAAATTTAGTTAGGCTCACCTGCGTTATTAAGAAATGAGGCTCTCTTAATCATTTCATTAGTAAGAAATGAGTATCTTCCTTCAGGGTCTATATCCTGCTCCTTTGTTGCCCAGGAGGGATGGGTCTCGTGGAGCCAGATACTAAGAAAATCCTTGCATGAGATGGAGCAATGCTGGATGCAGAGTCAACACGAACAGGAACCAAGAAGGGGATTTGCAAGCCCAGAGCCTTGGAATGTCTAGCAGCCTGTCCTGCATAGGAGAGCTGAGTGGGAACTAAAGCTGCAGCTGAATGTAGGAATCCATGACGTTTTCAAGGGAGGCAATAAGTCCTTCCTAGTTGCCACTTCAATGAATATGAAGGATTAATACATTGAATAATACTTCCTAGTTGCCACTTCAATGAATATGAAGGATTAATACATTGAATAATACTAATGTGCTTTCTTTTTCCATTCCTTCTATGTGATTTTCCCTTCTTTCATCCTGGTTTCCATAATGTTCATGAGTGCTAGCAGTAGAGAGGAGAAACTGGCGTGAAAAGAGGACATTCAGCTTCTGGTGTCCAAACAAGCTCTGAAACAATTGGCTTGAAAGTCAGGCTTTCAATGGCAAGCTCAGGCAGCTGAGAGAGGAAACATTTTCTTAAATTCAGATAGATTTCTTTTAAATATGGAGGACGAACATGGAGTTTTTACTACAAGTCATAGAATAGGGGAGAATGGGCAGAGGGGTTCCCAACCTCACAGGAAAAGGAGCAGCCTTTCCTGGGCTGAGATGTGGGAGGCAGAGATCGGAGACATTTTTGGTCAGCAGAATTAGATGATGGTACTGTCATCGAGGCAGGAGACAGCAGATGGTCTGAGGAAGGATCCATAAGCTTGCGCTCCACTTTTGGTTTAGAATTCCACCCTACTAGTTACCTACATCCACACGGGTGGCTTCAGCAGAAGGGGCATGTAGGGTGGCATGCTTAGGTGGAAAGAGAGTCTGAAATGCCAGTTTCTCCTCTCTCCTGCCTCCCAGCTACCACTCATAAACACGATGGAAACCATGGTGAAAGAAGGGAAAGTCACAAAGAAGGAGTGGGAAAAGAAAAGTCCATTAGCATCAGTCCAGGTATTAATCCTTCACACACATTGAAGTGGCAACTAGGAAAGACTGACTCTGCCATAGGCCAGTTTCCCTGGGGCTGGTGTGTGGCTTGAGTGAGATCCAGAACATTCTGGGTAGGTTGGGAGTGGGAAGAGCAGTGCTGGAAGGGTGGCGGGAGAGGAAGGCAGTCGCCTGGGAGGAGACAAGACCTTGCAGCCGGAGGTCAGGGCCTGGTCAAGTGGCGCAGGCCCAGGGGTGGAGCTGACCTCCAGAGACCAGGGCTGACCCCACTGGCCTGCACAGGGGCTGACTTGAGCCTAAAGCCCAGGGAGTGGACCAGGAAGGCTTTCTCTGCTGCCCTGAGGAAATGTCTCTCCTCTCCAAAGTCTTCCTATCCCCAGAGAAATCCGAGAGGGACTTTAAACTTAAATCCTGAACTGTGTATTTATACAAAAGAGATTAAATCTTTAAACGGAGAGGTAAGATTAGTTGCTCTTCTTTGTCCATTTGTTTTCTGCTTTCAGTAGAAGAGGGCCTCTGGAGGCAGTTGAGTTTGATTAAATAGACTTTAGCATTTCTGCCTTGGGTCACAGCAGGTGCATTTTAAACCCAGTACACCACCCAAAAGATATGAAGTGGGAGGGAGGGGTGGCATTACATAGCCTAAGGAAGAGAGGTCACATGACTAGCAGCTGCTGGTTTACTTTTTAAAACCTAGGAGGGTCAAGAATATATCAAAAATGCCTATAAATCAACAACAAAAAGATGAACCACCCAATTTTCTAAATGAGCAAAGAAGTTCAACAGACATCTAATGAAGAAGATGTGAATGGCCAATAAGCTCATGAAAAAGTGTTCAACACCATCAGTCTTTATTTGGAAACACAAATGAAAACTACAATGAGATACCATTTCATATCCATGAGGTGGAATAAAATAAAATCTGGTGGGTACTGGCAAGTACATGAGGGGATTGGAAATGAATCCAGTGCGTGGAGACCTGTTCTGTAGCTTCTCACAGCAGAAAACGTGCGTCCACATACGTCCCAGCAATTCCACTCCTAGACGCCAACCCAAAAGGAATGAAACCTATGTCTGCACAGTCTTGTACATGAAGTGGTCATATTCATAAGAATCAATCAGACAAAATAGGTTATATCCGTCTAATGGAATATTGTGTGTGTGCTCAGTCGTGTCTCACTCTTTGTGGCCCCATAGACTGCAGCCCTCAGGCTCCTCTGCCCCTGGAAAATTTCAGGCAAGGATACTGGAGTGGGTTGCTTCCTCCAGAGGATCTTTGCCACCTAAGGATCGAACCTGAGTCTCCTGCATCCCCAGTACTGGCAGGCAGATTCTTCACCACTAAGACACCTGGGGAGCCCTTAATGGAATATTACTGAGCAATAAAAAGGAGTGCTTACTGCTAAATCCATAACATGGATGAATTTCAAAACCATGCTGAGTGAAAGAAGCCAGACACAAGAGTATATACTGTACAACTCTGTTATATGAATTTCTGGAATTCATGTATGTGAATTTCTGTCCATGTGGATAGAAGTCAAAAAGTGTCTAGGGGCATGAAGGCACTTTCCATGTAATGGGCAGGTTCTACATTTTGTTTGTAACAACCGTGGTGTTTGTCACGTGCACACATACAATGATCAAACCTTGTCAAACTGAAGACTTTATACCTTCAATTTTTAAAAATGATGAAAAATATCATTTTCTCAGAGTCTTGGCCCAAGTTCTTACAGTAGATGAGCCAGGCAAACAGAATTAACAGGCAAGTCCAGAAGGCTCTGTATCTTTGGGAGCGAACCTTCCCTCTGTCCCTTGATCCATTCCAAGTGTGTGCACACACATCCAGGCACACACACACTCCTTGACAAACAGGCTTCCGTGTGTCCACACTCTCCTTTATGCCCAGGACTGTCCCCTGCCCATGCCCTATCCCCCATCCCGAGCCCGCAGGATCATGCCCCCGCCCCCACCCCGGCTCTCTGCCCACACACTCACCCCTTCTCCCGTGGTCTAACTGCTCTGGAGTCATCTCCGGCTCTAAACCTCAGCACACCCTAAATCATAGTTTGTGTGTGTGTTTTTTTCAGCAGAATACGGATGCTTTGGAAACCACTTTCCCCTCTAAAGGCCTCCTTCTTCCTTGTTAACTCTGGGCTGAGCTGTTTCATAAATAATGCAGCTCCCCTCTCATCTCAGTTACAAACATGCACGTCTCCTTGTTTTGAAGGAGCAGACTGGTCTCCTTGTCTCTGCAGCTCCGCAGCAATCCCGGGACCCTGACCCTCTCTGCACAGGAGGCAGCCATGGGCTCCTTCACTTTGTCAAAAGCAGGCTGAGTCCCCTCTGCCCCCCTTCCCCCAAGCACAGTGGCGGCTCTGCTGCCTTTGGCCTGTGGGTCCGTAAGGAGGTTTCCTTGTGTACCCGGGCTCCAGGGCAGTGGCCCTTTCCACAGAATCAGTGCACGCGTGTCCCCAGCCCCAGTGGACAAAGGTCTCCAACATCAGTGTCCAAGTCTCTGTGGTTCAGAGATCTGACTTTACTATGGACATTTCTGATGCTCACATTCTGACCCAGCGCCAGTCAGGGTTGCTCCTCACCCCGGCTGGCAGATGGAAGTCCACAGAGCCAGGCCTCGTCCCCAGGCCGTCCCCGTCCCCACTGCCCAGCTCCCCTGGGGCCTCCATGAGGCTGGATGCCAGGTCTTGCCACCCTTCTTGCTGGGTCCCATACCAGGCTCTCCCCTGCTGAGGGTGGAGGCTGTGTGGGGTCCAGCCCATCTCCTTAGAATGTCTTGCCTTTCTGCTGCTCACTGAGCATCCCGGGTGCTTGGTCAGGGGCCTGCCCCCTGATCTAATCCTCTCTGCTGACGGCAGCAGTGAGCCCCACTCCTGAGAAGAAGCTGGCCTTCCCGGCCGTGGGAGAGAACAGCCTGTGCTAACTGTTGGCCCCCGTGACGGCATGGCCTGCGGTCCTGAGGCCGTCGACCTAGGGTCTGAAGAGGAGCAATCCTGCAGAGCACAGGGGAGGCTCTGCAGGGCCCACAGCAGCTCTGGGCTGAAGATAAAGGACTCCCCTGGGAGCCGGGTACCTCTCCACGCAGGATACCGTGGGCCGCCTGCAGGGTGAAGCAACCTGGGCCGGCGTTGCTGTCCTCCCAGGTCCGGCCACAAGCCCAGGGGATCGTGAGAGTTCAGGAGACGCTAATGATCTGACGTAGCAAACAACTTATTACAGTCCACCCTGCGCATCTGTGTTTTCCACTGTCGAATAAAAACATCCCATTTCTCAGCATCCCGGGCGTAAACTAGGGGATGGCGGGTCTGCTTTGCACGCTCTCTGAGAGAGCAGTGAGCACACTCACCTGCAGGGCACCTGGGAGGCACCTATGGGTACTGCGCGGGTAGCAGGGACCAGCAGGGCCTGCAAGGATGAGCCAGCTCACTGAGAAGGAGAGGCACAGGCAGGGTGCAAGGGCGGTGACCTCAGAGGGCCGGGAGGCCCCTGGGTGTCCCAGCTGCGGTCCAGGGCTGGCTGGGTCAGCCTCGGCTGGAAGGGGTGCTGTGGCTGGCACCCGGCTTCTGCAGCAGTCCTTCTGGAGCTGGGTCCCCGCCCAGCCCCTCCTTACCCTTCTCTTTCCTGCTCTTTGGCCCTCCCCCCATCCTGGTCTCTGGGCTCAAAGCTTGACTCTCCTTTCTGAATAGTTCTTGGACTATGGCCCGGCGGGCCCTCAGGACCATCCCCTGCTGGTTCCCTTGGCAGGCCTGGCCTTTCCAGAGCTGCCGACCTTGGTCTGCCCCACCCTGCTCTGCCCTGGGATCGGGTTTTGGAGGAGAGCCCTGTCGTGAGGCCAAATGTGGAATGGGGACAAGGTGAGCGTGACGAGGATGAAGCTGGAAAAGCCAGTTGGATTAGCCTGGAAAGGCACGCCAAAGAGATTATCTTTCCCCTTGAAGATAATGAAGAAGTGCCCAAGGTTGTTGATTGGACTTGGTCACATCTAAGTTTCAAAGAATCTCCTGAGGTTGTAGCCATGGCAGATCAGGACTGTGGGAATGAAAACTCTGGACCTATTTTCCCAGCACCAAGGCTGCCTTCCCAGCTGCCCTCCTGCTGCATCCAGGGGCTGACGGTCCTGTGACCCCCGCCTTCCACTCCAAGGGCTCCTCCAGGCTGCACGTCTCTTTCCCACCCCGTCCTCCTGTCCTCTTGCCTTTATGTCTGTCCTTCTGTCATACCTGCATCATCTCTCCAATTCTTCCAGACTCATCACAGTGGAACCATCTTCCCAGCTTAATATTTCAGAACACGGGTTGGCGAAAAGGATGGTATTTATTGGATCCTCTCAATGACCCCAAAATAGAAGCTCCTCTAGTTCTCTGGAGAGACCACTACCCATTTCCTCACTTGTCTTCTTCATTACCTTATTATTTCTGCAGGCATTTTCACCTGTTGCTGTTTTGAAGCATAGAGCGAGTTTCACTTCCTGCAAAGATGGAGTAGATAGCAGCAGGCAAAACTGCTGTTGCAACAAGTAAAGAAAAAAACAAATAAATTGCCACCATCATATTTGAAAAGACCTTGAAGAGCTGTATGCAACGAAGACCAAATAACCTAGAATACGAGAGAAGGAAGGCCTCTTCCAGTCTATGGGCCCAGACCTGCTAGGCTTTCAGTAAAATGTCTAGGAGAGTCTCACCTGAGGAACAGAACAAATCAGCTGTACAAGGAGCTTAGTGAAACCTGCAGGCCAGCCCCAACCCAGCTCAGCCCCTCATGGAGTTAGTAGTCAGCTCCAGCAACTGAGTGGAGGGAAGGGTTGAGTATTCTGCATCCTGTAGGCTTCTTTTATACACAACGTCCAGCACATGTTAAAAACTCAAGTGCCAGGAAATGTTGACCAAAAGTAAGAAACAGGCTGTAGAAGTGGCCAAGGACTTTGGAGTAGAAGTTAAAGACTTTAATGTAATTACATTAAATAAGGTGGAGAGAGAGATGGACAAAATGGATAAAAAGAGACTAACAGAAAACTGGAATCTATAAAATAATTAAATGGACATTCTAGAATTGGAAACGAGGGTATCTGAAATCAATACCTCTTGGTATTGATAGGAAACTCAGACACAGGAAACTCAGTGCATGAACTTGAAGAGAGGCCAGAAGGAAATAAAGTACAGAGAGGAGAGAAGGGGAAGAGCAGGACAGTGTGAGATACATGGGCCCTGAGGGCACCTCACACGCCATCCTTAGAAGCCTGGAGGGAGAGGAGAGACAATGGACAGAAGCAGTATTTGAGGAGATAATATCTGAGAATTTTCCAAAACCAGTTAGAAAAAAAAAAAACAAAAACATGACAACCTTCTCTTTGAAAAAAAAAAGTCTCAACAAAACCCAAGCAGGATAAATACAAAGGAGCTCACTCTTAGTCATGTCAGTCAAACTGTTGAAAGCCAAAAACAAAGATAAAATCTTGGAAGCAATTATTAGCAGAAGGGTCATTACCTGCAAGGGAGTAAATATAAGTTGTATTACAGCTGGCTTTTCAATAGAAACTATCGAGGCAGACAGAATAATGGCCTCTGAGACACATCCAAGCTTTAATCCCTGAAATCTGTGCGTACATTACCTTACTTGGCTAAAGGCACAGCCCAGATGTGACTAAGTTAAGCATTTGAGATGAGCAGCCTGGATTACCTAGGTGAGCCCCATGTAATCACTAGTGCTGCTGCTGCTAAGTCGCTTCAGTTGTGTCCGACTCTGTGCAACCCCATAGACGGCAGCCCACCAGGCTCCCCAGTCCCCAGGATTCTCCAGGCAAGAACACTGGAGTGGGTTGCCATTTCCTTCTCCAATGCGTGAAAGTGAAAAGTGAAAGGGAAGTTGCTCAGTCGTGTCCGACTCTTAGCGACCCCATGGACTGTAGTCTACCAGGCTCCTCCATCCATGGGATTTTCCAGGCAAGAGTACTGGAGTAGGGTGCCATCGCCTTCTCCATGTAATCACTAGTGTCCTTAAAAGATAGAGGCAGGAAGTCAGAGAAGGAGATATGATGATGGAGCAGAGGTCACAGCGATGTGATGTGAGCTGAGGCTGAGGAATGTGAGCAGCCTTTAGAAGGTGGAAAAAGCAAGAAAACAGATCTGGAGTCTCCAGAAGGAACACAGCCCTACCAACACCTTAATTTTAGCTTCTTGAGACCCATTTCAGACTTCTGACCTCCAGAACTGTAAGATAATACATTTGTACTCTTTTAAGCCACCAAATTTACAGTAATTTGGCACAATAGGAAAAGGAAGCTAATACACTGTAGAAATCAGTAGACTGTGGAATGGCATCTTCTGAGTGCTGAATGAAAGAAGGGTGAGGTGCTCTAGATACCTAAATAAAGAAATCAGCTGCCACTTTGGCTACCAGACCCTCTGCCTCGCTCTGCATTCTTAAAGCTCAGGGATCCCCTCAGCTCATCACGGTGAGACTCTCTGATGCCTCAACCCATCTTAGAGACACACTATACTCAAATCTCTTGACCAATGCAGTACATCTTTTTGTTGTTTGGTCACTAAGTTGTGTCCAATTTTTTGTAACCCCATGGACTGCAGCACGCCAGGCTTCCCTGGCCTTCACCATCTTCTGGAGCTTGCTCAAATTCATGTCCATTGAGTCGGTGATACTTCCCAACCATTTCATCCTCTGCTACCCATTTCTCCTCCTGCTCTCAATCTTTCCCAGCCTCGGGGTCTTTTTCTAGCAATTTGGCTTTTCTCATCAGGTCGCCAAAGTATTAGAGCTTCAGCTTCAGCAATAGTCCTTCCAAAGACTGATCAGGGTTGATTTCCTTTGGGATTGACTGGTTTGATCTTTTTGCAGTTCAAGGGGCTATCAAGGGTCTTCTCCAGCACCACAATATGAAAGCATCCACTCTTCAGTGTTCAGTCTTCATTATGGTCCAACTCTCACATCCTTACATGACTACTGGAAAAACCATAGTTTTGACTATATGGACTTTTGTCAGTAAAGTGATGTCCTTGCTTTTTAACATGCTATCTATATTTGTCTATCTATAATTATATATATTTATATAGCTTTTCTTCCAAGGAGCAAGTGACTTTTCATGGCAGCAGTCACCATCTGCAGTGATTTTGGAGCCCAGGAAAATGAAATCTGACACCGCTTCTATTTTTTCACCTTCTGTTTGCCATAAAATGATGGGACCAGATGCCATGATCTTAGCTTTTTTAATGTTGAGTTTCAAGTTAGCTTTTTCACTCTCCTCTTTCAGCCTCATCAAGAGGCTCCTTAGTTCCTCTTCACTTTCTGCCATTAGATTGGTATCATCTGCTTATCTGAGGTGGTTGATATTTCTTTCAGAAACCTTGATTCCAGCTCGTGATTCATCCAGCCAGGCATTTCCCATGATGTGCACTGCATAGATGTTAAATAAGCAGGGTGACAATTTACAGCCTTGTTTCCTTTCCCAATTGTACTCCTTTCCCAATTTTGAACCAGTCTAGTGTTTCACGTCTAACTGTTGATTCTTGATGGGCATGCAGATTTCTCAGGAAATAGGTAAGGTGGTCTGGTATTCCCATATCTTCAAACATTTGCTATAGTTTGTTTTGATCCACAAAGTCAAAGGCTTTAGTATAGTCAAGGAAGCAGAAGTAGATGTTTTTCTGGAATTCTCTTGCTTTCTCTAGTACCCAACAAATATTGGCAATTTGGTCTCTGCTTCCTCTGCCTTTTCTAAACTCAGCTTGTACATCTAGAAGTTCTTGGTTCACATACTGCTAAAGCCTAGCTTGTAGGATTTTGAGTAAAACATTCCTGGCATGTGAAATGGGCACAGTTGTACAGTAGTTGGAACATTCTTTGGCATTGCCCTTATTTGAGATTAAAATGAAAACCGACCTTTTCCAGTCCTGTGACCACTGCTGTGTTTTCCAAATTTGTTGACATATTGAGTGCAGTGCTTTAACAGCATCATCTTTTAGAATTTTAAATAACTTCCACTGGAATTCCATTATTCCCACTAGCTTTGTTTGTAGTAATGCTTCGTAAGGGCCACTTGACTTCACACTCCAGGATGCCCAGCGCTAGGTAAGTGACCACATCGTCATGGTTATCCAGGTCATTAAGACTTTTTTTGTACAGTTTTCTGTGTGTTCTTGCCACCTCCTCTTAATCCTTCTGCTTGCGTCAGGTTGCTACGGTTTCTGTCCTTTATCATGCCCATCCTTTTATAAAATGTTCCCTGGACTTCTCCAGTTTTCTTGAAGAGATCTCTGTCTTTCCCATTCTATTGTTTCCTCTATTTCTTTGCATTGTTCACTTAAGAAGGCTTTCTTATCTCTCCTTGCTATTCTCTGGAATTCTTCTTTCACTTGGATATATCGTTCCCTTTCTTCCTTGCCTTTCACTTCTCTTCTTTTCTCAGCTATTTGTAAGTCCTCCTCAGACAATCACTTCACCTTTTTGCCTTTCTTTTTCTTTGGGATGATGTTGGTCACCACTTCCTGTACAATGTTATGAACCTCCACCCATAGTTCTTCAAGAACTTTTTCTACCAGGTCTAATCCTTTAAATCTATTAGTCATGTCCACTGTATAGTCATAAGGGATTTGATTTAGGTCATACCTGAATGGCCCAATAGTTTTTCCTGTGTGTGTGTGTGTGTACTCAGTCATGTTTGACTCTTTATGACCCCATGGACTGGTACTTACCAGGCTCCTCTGTCTATGGAGTTTTCCAGGCAAGAATATTGGAGTGGGTTGCCATTCCTACTCCAGGGGATCTTCCTGACCCAGGGGTTGGACCTGCATCTCTTACACTGGCAGGCAAATTCTTCACTACTGAGCCATCCGGGAAGCCCCATGGTTTTCCCTGCTTTCTTCAATTAAGCCTGAATTTTGCAACAAGGAGCTTATGCTCTGAGCCATAGTCAGCTCCCGGTCTTGTTTTTGTTGACTGTATAGAGCTTCTCCATCTTTGGCTGCAAAGAATATAATCAATCTGATTTTGGTATTGACCAAATGGTGATGTCCATGTGTAGAGTCATCTCTCATGTTGTTGGAAGAAGATGTTTGCTATGACCATCTGTTTCTTGACAAAACTCTGTTAGCCTTTGCCCTGCTTCATTTTGTATTCCAAGGTCAAACTTGCCTGCCATTCCAGGTATCCTTTGGCTTCCTACTTTTGCATTCCGGTCTCCTATGATAAAAAGAACATCTTTTTTTTTTTTTGGTGTTAATTCTAGGTCTTGAGGTCTTCATAGTATCAGTCAACTTCTTCTGCATTAGTGGTTGGGCATAGACTTGAATTACTATGATGCTGGGTGGTTTGTCTCGGAAACAAACCAAAGCCATTCTGTCGTTTTTGCACAGAATGCACCCAAGTACAGCATCTGGGACTCTTTCATTAACTATGATGGCTACTCCATTTCTTCTAAGGGATTCTTGCCCACAGTAGTATATATAATGGTCACCTGAATTAAATTAGCCCATTCCCATCCATTTTAGTCCACTGATGTTGGACTTAGATGTCAACGTTGACATCTGCTTGACCACATCTGATTTACCTTGATTCATGGACCTGACATTCCAGGTTCCTGTGCAAATGCAATATTGTTCTTTACAGCATCAGACTTTACTTTCACCACCAGACACATCCACAACTGAGGGTCTTTTCAGTTTGACCCCATCTGTCTTGGATGGGCCTGCACAGCGTGGCTCATAGCTTCATTGAGTTATGCAAGCCCCTTTGCCAGGACAAGGCTGTGATCTATGAAGGGAACCAGTATATCTAACACATAGTTAATGAAAATGGAGATAATATGTAGAATTAATTAATGAATTTAAAAACTTTTATACTTCCTTAACAATGTCTCCTGCTACAGCAAGGGGAGGATTAAGATTATTCATAGTTGGATTAAAAAGAGAAAGAAACTATGCCCCTGTTTGACATCTTGGGTGGATTCTTGAAGCCCATTTCTTACTTAGTCTTTCAGTGATCAGAGATAGGTACTTGAGAGAGAAAAGAGAAAAACTGTTCTAAATTCCCAAAGCATCTTATATATGAAGAATTAAATCCAGAAAGACTAAACACGGAGCTTTAAAATTTTTACTTGTTTTTCATTGAAGGACAATTGCCTTACATTACTGTGTTGGTTTCTGCCACACATCAACAGGAATCATCCATGGGTAGACATGTGTCCCCTGCCTCTTGACCCTGCCTCCCACCTCCCACCCCATCCCTCTAGGTCGTCACAGCACTGGTGTGACCTCCTGAGTCATACAGCAAATTCCCGCTGGCTATCTGTTTTACACACACTAGTATACATGTGTCCATGCTGCTCTCTCCATTTGCTCCACTCCCTGCGTCTACAAGTCTGTCTTCTCTGTCCGTGTTTCCACTGTTGCCCTACAAATAGCTTCATCCGTACCCGCTTTCTAGATTCCATATATATGCGATATTTGTTTTTCTCTTTATGACTTACTTTGCTCTGTATAATAGGCTCTAGGTTTATCCACCTCATTAGAACCGACTCACGTGTGCTCCTTTTTATGGCTGAGTAATATTCCACTGTGTGTATGCCCCATGGCTTCTTCATCCATTCATCTGCTGATGGACATCTCGGTTGCTTCCATGTCCTAGCTATTACAAGGAGTGCTGCAGTGAACACTGGGGGAACATTGTGGTACATTTGTCTTTTTCAATTATAGTTCCCTCATGGTATATGCCTAGTTGTGGGGTGGCTGGGTCATATGGTAGATTTATTCCTACTTTTAAAGGAATCTCCATACTAAACATGGAGTTTTTCTTGTGGTAAAATATATACCCTCTTACCCATTTTCACCATCCTAGCTGTTTTCAGGTCAGTAACAGTAAATACACACACATTGTTGTGCAGCCATCACCAGCTCCAGCTCCAGAACTTCATCTTTCAGAACTGAAACTCTGAAGCAACGAAGCACCTCTGCGTCATTCTCTCTCCCTCTGGCATCCACCATCCTACTTTCCACTGCTGTGAATCTGACTCCTCTAGGAGCCTCAGATTAATGAAGAGTTCTGCTTTTAAGGTGTGAAATGGGAAAGGAGCAGCATGTAACATATGGGAAATTTTTCTGCTGTGCCGGAATGCAGTGTGTCCCATTTTCTTGGCCTGGAGGAAGAGTCTGGAAAGAGAGAGAGAGGAAGAGAGCTGAGGCTTGGGTGTGTGGTCTCTGTACCTCTCCTTGTTCCTGGAATGAACCACAGGAACCCTCAGCAGGCATCACAGGAGTGAGGGAGCTTCCACGCTTCCCACCACCTGAAGGAGGGTACCAAGCCAACCAGAGGGCCCAGCCCCCTTTGACAAGATTGTACATGAGCGTCCCCCCACTTCCTGTGCCACTGGGAAACACTAAGCATCTCTCCAAAGAGCCTGAGTTCACTGGACTGAATTGCATTAACAAACTATGACCATGCTCTCCTGAAGGCATGAGGTTCATCTTTTTCCCATCGCTGAGCAGAAATGGAGCTCTTCAATAAACTGACTTCTACTGTAGAAAGTAAGGAAAGTTATTTCCTGCACATGAGTCCTAAATTTTACACCTGCTACAAAAACTCACCGAAGAATTGATGCTTTTGAACTGTGGTGTTGGAGAAGACTCTTGAAAGTCCCTTGAACTGCAAGGAGATCCAATCAGTCCATTCTAAAGGAGATCAGCCCTGGGTGTTCTTTGGAAGGAATGATGCTAAAGCTGAAACTCCAGTCCTTTGGCCACCTCATGCGAAGAGTTGACTCATTGGAAAAGACCCTGATGCTGGGAGGGATTGGGGGCAGGAGGAAAAGGGGATGACAGAGGATGAAGTGGCTGGATGGCATCACCGACTTGATGGACATGAGTCTGAGTGAACTCCGGGAGTTGGTGATGGACAGAGAGGCCTGGCGTGCTGCAATTCACGGGGTCGCAAAGAGTCGAACATGACTGAGCGACTGAACTGAACTGAATGAAAACTCTGGTCCAAGGGATTGCGTCCTCTTGCTGAGGTGGGTCAAGTTTAGCGCATGTCTCTTGGCTTCCCTGCTGTCTGGCTCGGAGCTGGGTGGGGCCGCCCGCAGGAGCCGGGGCTCCACAGAGAAAGCTGGTTCAGGTCTCCCCCTTGGGCAGAGTGCCACACACTCAGGCTGCAAGCATTACCACAGCGGTGCCCGCTGCACTGGCGAGCTGCATGCTTCCCAGACTGGCCAGCCCACGTGCAAATGCCCACCTCTCCACCGTGCCCCCACCCTGCTTTAATCTGCTCCAGGAAAAATATTTGGACAGGGCATGTCTCCCCTGCCATGAATTACACACAGAAGGAGCAAAGAGGAGGAAGGTAGGGTCGATAGGACCCTCAGAGCAGTTCATTCCTGTGGTCAGGGTTAGGGGACGTGGGCTGCGTGCATGGCCAGACTGGGGCACTAGCCCACAGAGCACGTTGGCAGAGGGTGGCTGGGTGCTTCCAGGGACTGAGCTTTGGAGGAGCTGTAGGCTTCATGCCTGTTCTCTCTCCACTTCTCTCACCTCCACCAGCTGTGAGTTCCTGGGTTATTCTGAGGCTTCCCCATCCCGTGTCTTTCCTTGTGAAGAGTCTCCCCCCTCCTCCAGCGCAGGTGTATCTAAATCTACCTTCTCTCACCTGCAACACACCCAAAGCAATGGCTGGCAAAGCTGGAGAAACGAGAGGCCCGACAGGCATTCAGGCACCCATTTGGATGAATTTCAAGCAGAACCAATGGCCTTTTTATCTCTCAAAGAGGAAAACAAGGGATGCAGTTCAAAAGCATCTGGGCTCAGGGTCCCCAGGGAGGGGGACGAACTTCCTCAACCAAAACACACCCTGTATGTGCCCCCAGCTGGCACTCACCCCACCATGCACCATGCAGGCCTCCGCCCACCACAATGCAGGTCCCCCTGTCCCCCGGCACATCCTCACCATGTGTTCCTGTGTCCACAGAGGCCATGTGGATGCTCTGCTTCGCCAGGAGCTGCAGCGGGATGTTCCCAGGCCAGGGGGTGTGGGACAGAAGGGAGGGTGGGCAGAATGGGCGTTGAGGTTAAGAGTACCTCCCAGATTCAAAAGTAAGAGGTGGCTGACATCTGCCTCTCAGGCTTGCCTTAGTGCTGCTTTTGTTTGCGTGTTTATTTTTGCTTTTGTTTGTTTGTATTTTTGAATCTCCACCCCATTAAAGTATGTCATTAGAACAGCCAGGGCCCCCTCTCACTGGCTCTGAGTGTGCATTCCAGCCAACATTTCTACTCTAATTAGCTTCATCTTGTAATTCTTCCCAGACAGGAGCACCCTCCAGGCCCTCCCTTGAAACACTGAGGTCAAATAAAAAGCAGTTTCTTTCCTTTTCCTGAGCTCAAATACGTGCCCCAGACCGTGAGTGTCCTGAGCACTGTAGATCCAGAAAGCTGCTTCCAAGCTCTGGGGTGGGGTCAGAGACCTGCCCTCAGTAATGACCCTGTGTGCTCCTGTGTCTCAGGGACACCGTCTGGCCCTTCTGTAGCTCATTTCCTCAGGACTTAGAGACAGGCTCTCCAGTGTTTACAGAAACTTCAAAGACTTAACAATGATAGTTAAGCTTATTTCAGTGATTTCTGTGTTAGGCACTGTTCTAATTCATTTGATCTTCACAACCACCTCATGAAGTAAGTGTACTACTGTAAACTCCCACTTTACAGATGAGAAAGCAAAGGCCCAATAAAGATAAGGCACTTGTCCAAAGTTGTGCGACGGTTAACTGGAAGAAGTGGGACTCGAACGTGGGCCATCTTCAGAGCCACGCTCTTGCCTATGTTCAGTCAGTAAGGCTGAGAGGCAGGGGTGGGGGCGATCCAAAAGGCCAGCAGGGGCCAGGAAGGACCCGCAAACCGCACAGCACACAGCCATTCGTGGAGTCTCGGGGGAGAGCCACTCCTTAGCTACGGGCAGTTGTTAACATGCAGGAGAGCAGTGTTGCCAGACACTCTAGTTTTTTAAGAGAAGCCAGAAATCTGGATATTGTTGTGAAATTCCCCAATTAAAAATATCATCAGCTAATTCAAATCTTATGTGAGTGAATTAAAAAACAACTCACTGTATTAGTTTGGCCTAAGAGTCAGTTCAGGTTTTTCCCTAACATCTTACAACATTTCCAGTCTCCGTTCAACTCATCAGCTGCCTGCCTGTCTGTGGCCTCTGGGTCAGGTCAAGGAAAGCAAACTGATTTAATCTCCTAAATCAACATTCCATTGGGAGTGGCTACCTGGGGTGCAATGCTGAGAAGGTTCTGAATGTGAGTCTGTCCTGGGTAAGAAAGTCTGGCAATCCATTAGCAATGTCTGACATAGTATTGTCTGGAAGAACAACAGTACCTATGGTGTGTTTGCTAGCGTGTGAGCTGAGTGCAATTGTGAGGTAGTTTGAACCCTTTTGGCATTGCTTTTCTTTGGGATTGGAATGAAAACTGAACTTTTCCAGTCCTGTGGCCACTGCTGAGTTTTTCAAATTTGCTGGCATATTGAGTGCAGCACTTTCACAGCATCATCTTTTAGAATTTGAAATAGCTCAGGTGGAATTCCATCACCTCCACTAGCTTTGTTCATAGTGACACTTCCTAAGGCCCACTTGACTTCGCATTCCAGGACGTCTGGCTCTAGGTGAGTGATCACACCATCCTGAATATCTGGGTCATGAAGATCTTTTTTGAATAGTTCTGTGTATTCTTGCCACCTCTTCTGTATATTTCCTGCTTCTGTTAGGTCCATACCGTTTCTGTCCTTTATTGTAACCATCTTTGCATGAAATGTTCTCTTGGTGTCTCTCATTTTCTTGAAGAGATCTCTAGTCTTTCCCATTCTATTGTTTTCCTCCATTTCTTTGCACTGATCACTGAGGAAGGCTTTCTTATTTCTCCTTGCTATTCTTTGGAACTCTGCATTCAAATGGGTTATATCTTTCCTTTTCTTCTTTGCCTTTCACTTCTCTTCTTTTCACAGCTATTTGTAGGGCCTCCTCAGACAACCATTTTGGCTTTTGGCATTTCTTTTTCTTGGGGATGGTCTTGATCACTGCCTCCTATACAATGTCATGAACCTCTGTCCATAGTTCCTCAGGCACTCTGTCTATCAGATCTAATTGCTTGACTCTATTTGTCATTGCCACTGTATAATCATAAGGGATTTTATTTAGGTCATACCTGAATAGTCTGGTGGTTTTCCCTACTTCCTTCAATTTGTCTGAATTTTGCAATAAGGAGTTCATGATCTGAGCCACAGTCAGCTCCTGGTCTTGTTTTTGCTGACTGTATAGAACTTCTCCACCTTCAGCTGCAAAGAATATAATCAATCTGATTTCAGTATTGACCATCTGGTGATGTCCATGTGTAGAGCCATCTCTTGTGTTGTTGGAAGAGGGTGTTTTCTGTGACCAATGTGTTCTCTTGGCAAAACTGTTAGTCTTTGCTCTGCTTTATTTTGTACTCCAAGGCCAAACTTACCTGTTACTGCTATCTCACATGCTAACAAAGTAATGCTTAAAATTCTCCAGGCGAGGCTTCAACATTACGTGAACTGAGAACTTCCAGATGTTCAAGCTGGATTTAGAAAAGGCAGAGGAACCAGAGACCAAATTGCCAACATCTGTTGGATCACAGTAAAAGCAAGAGAGTTCGAGAAAACCATCTACTTCTGCTTTATTGACTCTGCCAAAGCCTTTGACTGTGTGGATCACAATAAACTGTTGAAAATTCTTCAAGAGATGGGATTACAAGACCACCTTACCTGCCTCCTGAGAA
Organism: Oryx dammah; assembly: GCF_014754425.2. Lineage (NCBI taxonomy): Eukaryota > Metazoa > Chordata > Mammalia > Artiodactyla > Bovidae > Oryx > Oryx dammah. The sequence continues at coordinate 61,848,428 of NW_024070200.1, read as the reverse complement.
ATCTATATGCAGGTCAAGAAGCAACATTTAGAACTGGATATGGAACAATGTACTAGTTCCAAATTGGGAAAGGAGTACATCAAGGCTGTTGTCACCTTGCTTATTTAACTTATGCAGAGTACATAATGTGAAATGCCAGGCTGTATGAAACACAAGCTGGAATCAGGATTGCCAGGAGAAATATCAACAGCCTCAGATATGCAGATGACACCACCCTTATGGCAGAAAGTGAAGAGGAACTAAAGAGCCTCTTGATGAAAGTGAAAGAGGAGAGTGAAAAGTTGGCTTAAAACTCAACATTCAAAAAACTAAAATCATGGTATCCGGTCCCATCACTTCATGGCTAATAGATGGTCTAACAGTGTAAACAGTGACAGACTTTATTTTCTTGGGCTCCAAAATCACTGCAGATGGTGACTGCAGCCATGAAATTAAAAGACCCTTGCTCCTTGTAAGAAAAGTTATGACCAACCTAGACAGCATATTAAAAAACAGAGACATTTCAGCAAAGTAATGTCTCAAATAATCTGTTTTTTAAAATGCTGTCTAGGTTGGTCATGGCTTTTCTTCCAAGGAGCAAGTGCTGCCGGAAAAGGTCTATCTAGTCAACCATATGGACCTTTTTAGGCAAAATAATGTCTCTGTTTTTTAATATGCTGTCTAGGTTGGTCATAGCTTTTCTTCCAAGGAGCAAGTGTCTTTTAATTTCATGACTGCAGTCACCATCTGCAGTGATTTTGGAGTCTAGGAAAATAAAATCTGTCACTGTTTCCATTGTTTCCCCATCTATTTGCCATGAAGTGATGGGACCAGATACCATGATCTTAGTTTTTTTGAATGTTGAGTTTTAAGTCAGCTTTTTCACTCTCCTCTTTCACTTTCATCAAGAGGCTCTTTAGTTGCTCTTCGCTTTCTGCCATTAGGGTGGTGTCATCAGCATATTTTCCAGTACTCATGTATGGATTGGAGAAGGAAATGTCAACCCACTCCAGTATTCCTCCCTAGAGAATCCTGTGGACAGAGGAGCCTGGTGGGCTGTGTCCATAGGGTCGTACAGAGCCAGACACGACTGAAGTGACTTAGAATGCATGTGTGCCTTGGAGAAGGAAATGGCAACCCACTCCAGTACTTGCCTGGAAAATTCCAGGGACAGAGGAACCTGGTGGGCTGTTGTCTATGGGGTCATGTAGAGTCGGACATGACTGAAGTGACTTAGCAGCAGCAGCAGCATGTAATGATGTAAGAGTTGGGCCTTAAAGAAAGCTGAGCACTAAAGAGTTAATGCTTTTGAGCTGTGGTGTTGGAGAAGACTCTTGAGAGTCCCTTGGACTGCAAGGAGATCAAACCAGCCAATTATAAAAGAAATCAAACCTGATTATTCATTAGAAGGACTGATGCTGAAACTGAAGTTCGAATATTTTGGCCACCTGATGTGAAGAGCTGACTCATTGGAAAAGACCCTGATGCTGGGAAAGATTGAAGGCAGGAGGAGAAGGGAACGACAGAGGATGAGATGGTTGGATGGCATCACTGACTCTGAACATGAGTTTGAGCAAGCTCCAGGAATTGGTGATGGACAGGGAGACCTGGTGTCCTGCAGTCCATGGGGTTGCAAAGAGTCCATCATGACTGAGCGAGTGAACTGAACTGAACTGATGCTGAGTTTTCTCTGACTGGTTAGACACTATATGGAATGAACAAATGTTTAGTTCCTGTTCCTACAGGACCCCCACTCTTTAAATCCCCCCACTTTCCCTCATCCTGGCCCAGGTGGTAAATGGCCTAGGTCAGGGGTCCCCAGCCCCCAGGCCACAGACTGGTACTGTTCTGTGGCCTGTTAGGAACCAGGCCTCACGGCAGGAGGTGAGTGGCAGGTGAGCCTGCAAAGCTTCATCTGTGTTTACAGCTGCCCCCCATCACTCGCATTCCTGCCTGAACTCCACCTACTATCTTGGGGATCAGCAGCGGCATTAGATCCTCAGAGGAGCACAGGCCCTACTGTGAACTGGGCATTGAGGGATCAAGGCTACATCCTCCTTATGAGAATCATCCTGAAAACACCCCCACCCCCAACCTGGGAAAAATTATCTTCCACAAAACTGGTCCCTGGTGCCAAAAATGTTGGGGACTGCTGTCCTGGGTACTAGGTATATTATTAACCCTCACACCAGTGTCGTGGAGAGGGGTGATCACGTGTTTGACTCTATTTCAGCCCCCCTCCAACCAGCCACGGGAAGCCCTGCACTGTCCACTGTCACCGGAAAGGTCAGCCTGTCCTGGCCCTCTGGGGTCTCCCTGGGCATCGGTGGTCTTCAGTGAAGGGACATCACACAGTGCACAGTATTTTGTCTGACAAAGGCCTCAGAAGACAGTGCTCTTCTTGGAAGCATCTTTCTCTATGATACGCTCCACCCCTCCCTGTTCAGGGTCTGACCCTGCTTGCTCTGCTCTGGTGAGGTTTCAGAAATGCCCGATCTTTTATTCCTTTCTGAGGCACCAATCCTCTGTGGATACCCTTTAGACTCACTCTATCCCAATTTGCTTAAAAACAAACTTTCCCCAATAAACTCAGCCTCTCATTTCTAATGCCAATCATCACGATTGCTGGAAGTCATACAGAGACAGCCCTGGAGCCACTTTAGTTGTGTGACACAGAGACATGACATTTGTGATATGCAGGCGGCCTTACCCACATATTGGCTATTTTTCTTCATTGCATTCATACTTGCTAAGAGTTTGTTTGGCCTGGTTTAGTGCTTCATCTGCGCTCCTATTTTCCTTGTGAAACTGGTTTTCTCAGCCAAATGATGAGGGACCTGAGAGCGGGTCCTATTTCTTTCTCTTCTTCTATTAACTCATTGGACAAATACTATTTCAGTGTCTTCAGTGGGCCAGATGCTGCTCTAGGACCCAAGGACACAGCATTGCCCAGAACAGAGGGTCCACGCTCATGAAGCTTGCCTTCTTCTCTCTTTGAACCCTGTAGCAGTGGATGCCCGTAAACACACTGGTCTTGAGGATCCTCGAGGTTTCCCTGGCCACAGCCACAGGCTTGGTGCTCGCCCTGGCTTGCACTGGCTCCGTATATTTGCCTTTGCTTTCACCTTGTAGAGACTTTTTTTCTAGCTCTGCTGACACGTGCCCTGAAGAAAGACCACCTTCCCCAGGTCCAAGGCACTGCCACTTGATCATAGGCTGGACACTTGAACTTCCTCAGCCCCTTTTCTCACCTGTCAAAGATGGGTAATGTCTGCGTGACAGGTTAGTGTGAGCTGTGAGTAGCATGGTGCAGTGCTCCTCATGATTGCAGCACAATTGTGTTCAGAGACAAAAATTAAGTATCCTGCTTCCACTCCCCAAGCATACTCTTACTGCCCTGATTCTTCCAGAAGTCTCCTTTCCCTGAGAAAGACAAAATGCAACAGAATTCAATACCAAGGAACCAAATTCTTGGCTGTGGAGATTCAAAATCCACTTCGACAGATAACCAGTGGAAATCAATGTTGATAGTCCACAGTGTATATCTCAGAGGGGCCCAGGAAGACTCTTGTTATGGTTAGAATAGGGTAGCTATGCTGCAGTCACAAACATGCCCCCAAACAGAGGATCTTGGTACATGAAAGTCTGTTTCTCCTTCACTTAGCTCTGACTCATGGCTCCTCCTCCTAGGTAGCTCCCTTCCAAGTGAGGACTCAGAGATCCAGCATGCTTAGTTATGGCTGCTAGTGTGGCCCCAGCAGGAGAAAAGGACTGGAAAGTCACACAGAAGGCTTTACATCAGCTTAGCAAATAAACAACATGCGTTATCTCCTCATACAGCCCCTTGACCAGAACTAATCACATGTACCCAACCTAGCTGCAAGGGAGATTGGGAAATGCAGTCCTCCTGTGTGCTCAGGCAGAGGAAATGAAACAGAATTTAGGAAGACCTAGTTTTGTCTCTTCCTCTGTCATGAACCAAGCATATTCTGGGCATAATCATCCATAAATTCCCTGCAGAACTAAGACATTATCCCACATAGAAAACCCTAAGTTGCAATGAGCTTTAATCTAAATTGAGAAATCACTGAATTCTACTGGGTTTTCATGAAAATGACTAGGCTATGATTTCTGTCATCATGGAGAGATAGAAAACCTAAAGATAGGAAACAGTTTTAGGTATAGAAAAATAAATGAACTCATCTTTGCCTACATGACAACATGAGTCATTACATTATTACGTGGGTCAGGACATTACTACAGGCTACATATGTTTATAGCTGGAAAAACATCTTACAGATTGTTGGTCAGAGGTGGGGTAGCACAGAGATTCAGTGTACTGGCTCCTGGGTTCAAATCTGAACTCACTAGCAGAGTGAAATTTAAATACAATCAAGTGGGTAATGCTCAGCTCCTGGCTGGTTACATCATAAGGTTGCAATAAAGGTTAGTGGTTGTAAACATCCACAGCTGACATTAAGATCCAGAGATTTTAATTTTCAATCTGGTATTTTTCCATTACTCTTAACCCCCCAAAATCTCTTGACATCTTGTTTTCACTGCTAAGATTAATGAGAATGATTAGAATATCTTCAAAGTTCTCATCTCCAAGAGAAAAAAATTTTAACTCTGTGAGGTAATAGATGTTAACCGGACTTATTGTGAGGATCATTTTGCAATATGCTCACGTAGTGATCATGGTATACACCTGAAACTAATATAATGTTATAGATCAATTATGTTTTATTAGAAGAAGGATGAGAAGCAGGAAAAAAACTGCCATTAATTGAGCTCTTGTGACGCGCCAGGCATTTTACATAACTCACATCACTGAGTCCTTACAACAACTCCGTGAATTGGGTATGGTTGTGACCATTTTATAGACACAGCACTTGGCACTTAGAGAGATTGGGTTAACCTGTGCAGGGACACCGGGAAGTTCTAAAACGTGCCACACAGAGATCCGATCCTGGCTCCCCAGTGCACTGACTCTCCAACCCCGAGCAGGCAACCTCAGCACGCTAGGATTTACTTTCTTTGCCTGTGAAAGAGTAACAGAGATAACATGTACCTGGCTTAGCTGGTAAAGAACCCGCCTGCAATGCAGGAGACCTGGGTTTGATCCCTGGGTTGGGAAGATCTCCTGGAGAAAGGAAAGGCTTCCCTTCTATCCACTCTAGCATTCTGGCCTGGAGAAGTCCAAGGGCTGTATAGTCCATGGGGTCGCAAAGAGTTGGACACTACTGAGTGACTCTGACTTCATTTCGCTTCAGGGGAAAAAAAAAGAAAGCTCCACAAGTTCCTTTACCTTCCTCCAGCTAAGAGGTGGGGTCTCTGCCCCCTCCCCTTGAATCTGGGTTGACCTTAATGATGAGCTTGTGACCAATAGAATGAAGCTCAACTTCCAAGGCTACTCAGAAGAGGCCGTGTGGTTTCTGCCTGGTTCCTCTGGAACACTTGCCTTTGGGGCCCTGAGTTGTTGTTATAGGCTGATTTATGCTCTCCCACCCCAAATTCATTTGTTGGAGCACCCACCCTCAGTACCTCAGAACGTGACCTTCTTTTAATATAGGGTCTTTGTAGAGGTAGTCAAGTTAAAATGAAGTCAGTAAAGTGGCTCCTAATCCAGTAAGACTAGTATCCTTATAAAAAGGGGAAACTTACACACACACACACACAGAGAAGACGTGTAAAGATACAGCAGACAGCCATCTACAAGCCAAAGAGAAAGACAGATCATTCCATCATGGTCCTCAGAGAGAACCTATCCTGCCAACACAATGAATTTGGACTTCCAGTCTCCAGACTGTGAGATAACCCATTTCTGTTGTTCTAAGCAAGCCACTGAGGTCGTAGTACTTTGTTACAGCAAACAAATACAGATGTCATGTAAGAAGGCAGACCCCATGCCCAAGGTCTCCATGCTGTTAGGAAGCCCAGGCTGCATAAGGAGGCCACGTGTGTGTATTCTGGTGACGCCCCTTCTGAGGTTCCAGCTGACAGCCAGCATCACCCATCAGACACAGAGAGGAGATACCTCCAGATGATTCCAGCCACCAGCTATAGCTTCCCCACCCCTGAATTTACCCACGTTTTTGAGTGTTCCCAGACAAGAAAGACCCCACACATCACGAAGCAAATAGGTCCTTTATACTTGTAACTAAATTCTATCTGAATTTTCAGCTCTCAGAATCTATGTGCATAATAAAATAGCTTTTGTTAGGTCACAGGTTTCGAGGCTCTATGGAGCAACAGGAAGGGGAACAGTGTGACAGCTAGTGAGGCCACAGCTGGGGCTCCCTGACCTCAGAATGCAGACCTCCCCCAAAAGCAAGCTCATCGGCCTTGCTGTCTCAGAGGGTGTCTGGGTGGGAGGACTTTTGCTGAGTTTTGTCTCCAACAACACTCGCCCACGTGGGCTAGACTTTGGTTGACCCATTGAGGACCATCTGGCCTTTGAGGAACCCAGCTCCCCTCAGCCTTCTTCAAGCTTCAAGAGCAGCCAGGATCCCAAAGGCAGCCATCGTGTCTGGTCTCTTCAGGGTCTGACCACCTGGAAGAAGATTAGAACAGTAGGCACCACTTGACCCTGTGCCAGTGGTCATTTTGCAGATGGGTCTGTAATCAGGAGAACTGCTGGGAAGCAGAGTATAATCTGGGTGTCTGACTGCTTGGGTTTGAATTCTGCCTGTGCAGTCTCTAACTGTATGGTCTGGGTCAGTAATATAACCTCCCCAAGCCTATTTCTTCATCTGCGAAATGGCACCCACCTTGTAAGGGTTCTCATGAGGCTCGCTGAGGACATTGCTGTGGGAAGCTTGGAGCTGGGGCCCAGCATGGAGTCAGCTCACAGAATACATGTGCTATCCCTGCCATTCATCAACAGCAACCCTTAGCTCCTAGGGGTTTATCTGCTGTCTCCAGGGCAGACTCGTTTATTTCCTGGGAGCTTCCCTGCAAAGGAGAGAAGGTAGCTTACAATAACCCCAAGAAGGCTGAGCTCTTTCAAAAGTTAATTTTGAAAAATTAATAAAGATTCCAGACAAACCTACGGTAGCTTTGTTATTACTGGTGAGCTGCTGCCGCTGCTGCTATTCTGAATGGCCTTGAAAACGCCTGGCTTTGAAGCTGCAAAGGGTGGCAGTTAGCCTCTCCTGAAAGTCCTCGCAGCAGTAAAGCCTTGGCACAGGGTGCAGGGTTTCGCTTCCTTCCCCATTTTGCGGTCACTATGTCTGCCTACCTCCCCGCTGCGGCCCAGGCAGGGGCAGTGGAAGGGCCGCGTGGTCTCCTCAGCTCACTGCTGCAGGAAACGCGGCCTGCTGCCGCGATGACTCCCAGAAAAGAAGGCGGATGGGCTGACTCAAAGTGAACCATCTCCCCGCACCACCCCGGACCCTCGCACACTGTCCCCACACGGCCCCCTCCCTGGAGGGTGAGACTGAATCATGGCTCAGGGTCCTAGGACGCTCCCAGGCCTCTCTCTCAGCGCGGGCCTGGCCAAGCGCTCCAACTGCAGGGTGACTGCACGGATCAGAACTAATTCCCCGTAAGCAGCAGCCTGCCCCCCGGCAGCACTCTGTCAGAAACCATCTCTGGGCAGGCAGCTGGCAGGCTGCTCCGCTCCCTCCTGCTCCGCGCGGGGCAAGGCTTGTCCAAATATTTGCCTTGATCCTGCTTTCTGATTCATCATGTGCAAGAACCTCTGTAATTTCATCTACTGCGTGACTCAGACCAGGGCTCAGCACAAGTGCGGAGCACCCAAGGCCGGAGCCGGTCGAAGCCCAGGCCCGCAGCCAGCGCCTGCTGCTCCCAGCCAGCCCTGGGGTTCGGGAGCACGGCTGGGCCTCCCTGGACTGCCTAGCCCTAGATTAAAATCTCTTTTGTCTGGGATGATTAATAGAGCCGCAAACACGCCTCAGTGCAAGGGTGTGAGGTGCACTTTGTACCTTTTCCAAGTCTTTTTCTTTTAAATGCTAAATCCATTTGCAGCTCATAAATTACGTTGGCTTCAAAATGAAATGTTCCTGACAGCAGCAGACGCGGTGTGGGTCCCACTAAAACATTTTCTCTTGTGGGCCCCTCTCCTGCTCTGAGACCCTAGGAGAAATCAGCTCGCCTTCCGGAGGGGGAGGGGAGGCAGCAGAATGACCTAGATTCCAAATCTGCGAGACAGGTAGCGCCAGCTCTCCCGTCTTCCACAGGGTCCCAGGGTTTCAAAGGAGCCAGCAGGCTGCACCTCTCCCTGTTCCGGCTTGGACCCTCTCCCCTGTGTGACAGGGTCATTTTCTCCTTCACCGGGTCTGTCCTCTTAGGAAGGTCCACAAGCTGGGCTGGCGCGGCCCCTGGTAGGGGCAGAGGTGAGGCGTCCCTCGGGAGGGAGGTGGCAGCTCAGATACTGGTGTCTCCAGCAGTCAGGGACAATGGAATTTCAACTTTCTTTCCACCACTTTCTAGCTTTGTGGCTTTGGGCAAGTTACTTGCCCTCTCTGAGCTTCTGTTTCTTCTTCCATTCACTCACTCCATGCTTATTTTCAAAGCACTCTGTCAGGCCTAGCCCACTCCCTACCACTTACTCTACATTCTGACACTACACAGCCTGGTGTATTTGTACCTTGCCAGGCAGAGGGAACCAATAAGCAGAAGAGGAGTGAGATGCAGGTCAGGGAGCTCCTGTGCTCTGCTAGGGGCCTAGCCCAGACGACTGAGGCAGGCAACGGGCAGGAGGGACCCAGAGAGCAGCCGTGAAGTGGGATCGCGCCTGCGCCACGCACAGTGGGAGCTCCGTAAATGTTGCTGCTGTCATCGTTACTATTTGACAGCGAAGTGAGCAGGCAATGCACTTGCAATGAAGACGTTGAAAGGAGAATGCAGCAAGCTGGGAGGAAGATAACGTCAAAGCCAGGGTGACGCTGGCGCCTGTGATGGTTGAGCGTCATTTCCCGCCATTCCACGCTCCCTGCATCCCGGAGTCCAAAGCACAGGCAGGCTTCAGTCCACACCGTGCCCCAAAGGTCAGCTGGCTAGAGTTTCACGAGCTGGCATTCCGGGCCTGGGGCCTGCACAGGCAGCACTCTGCCCTCAGTCAAGCCTCCAAGTTCCCATCCAGGACCAGCTGCCCGAGCTCTGGCCCATCCCAGTTGGCCTCAGGGGTGCTGAGGGAGCTGCTGCCAGGCAGGGGTGGGGTGGGTGAGGCAGATGAGAAGCAGGTCCCAGGGCAGCTGTCCTCACCGGCAGACCCGGAGCCACACTCAAGCCGGGGTGTCCCTGTCGGGGGCACGCCAAGCTCTGCAGGGAGGGGGTGCCCAGTGGATGCACACACATAACACTTGCTTTATTGTACTGCTGCTGCTGCTGCCTGGAGAATTCTCCAGGCAAGAACACTGGAGTGGGTGGCCATTTCCTTCTCTGGTGAAGGAAAGTGAAAAGTGAAAGTGAAGTCGCTCAGTCATGTCCAACTCTGTGCAACCCCATGTACTGCAGCTCACCAGGCTCCTCCACCCATGGGATTTTCCAGGCAAGAGTACTGGAGTGGGGTGCCATCGCCTTCTCCATTATTGTACTGACCTGGCTTCAAATGTTTATTTCATTTAAATTTCCAAGATTCTGGGCAGTTTCTATTGTTGGGCCCCGTTTTATAAGGAAAACGAGACTCAGGGAGGTCCTGGAAGTAGATGGTAGGACAAAGAAGTTCAGACCCCACGTTGTGGGGGCCTTCAGGTGACAGCCCCCGAAACAGGAGGGCCCAGCAGGGGCCCGAGTTCGGCCCCTCTTCCCATCACATCTCGCTCCCTGAGAAACACAAAAGGAAGCTTTTGTGTCTCCCGTTTTTAAGGTTGAAGGAGAGGCGATAGCAGGAGCAGAGTTTAAAGGGGGCCCCTTCTGGCCTCACCGCCCTCACCGCGAGGCCGGCGCGGAGGCGCTGCCCACGCAGGCTCCCGCAGAAACTCTGCAGGCGGTGGGTGGGCTCTGCCGGAAGCCCACACTCAGCGTTTTCCACTGCCTCCCTCTTCCCCTTTCACTTCCGGACGCCCACGGGTCTGCGTCGGCCTCCCCCGAGGGCACAGCTTGTGGCATTCATCTTGATGTCCTGTGGCACCAGGCACAATGAACTGCCCGGGCGGGGACCCCGACTCGCTTCTTCACCTGAAACGAGAACGCACTGCAAACCAGGCCAGGGCCCAGACTGAAGGAGCTGTCAGCAGCATGCAGGCTCGGCTGAGAAACGCAAGCCTCCTGGGCCTTCCGCAGCCAGGCCAAGAGGGCAGAGGCGGCCGGGCAGGAGAGGGCCGGTGACAGCAGCAAGCCCGTGTGGCCTCCGCAGCGGCAGCTGGCCACCCCGCAACAGAACCGTTCCTCCAAGTGGGCCTGGAACACAGCCACAGAGCGGGGACTGCCCTTCTGACGGGGCTGGGGGAGTGTGCAGAAAGAGATGACTGGAACCCTTACATCTTGGGGAAGTTTAAAGACAACCCAGAGAATGACATCTTAGATTCTACCTTCGCGAAAGGCTGAGGGCTGGGCACAATTCCCTGCCTATGTTCCCCTCTTTTGTCTTGGGCAAATGTTCCTGGCCATACTTGGACCTGTGGTTTTATTGTCATCTGCTTTGGAGACAGGCAGGGTATAAATCCGTCAGCGAAATTTTAAAATGCAGCTCTTTGCTCTAGCATCGAAATAGACAAAGAAGAAAGAGGCTCTTCATAAATGCCTTTGGAGGCTTGTGATGTGTGTGGGGCTGCCAATAAAAGGCAAGTTCTCTGCTTTGAGGTTACACACACTGAACCCAGGGGGGTCCTCGGGCCTCTGGGTACAGCCCTGCTGGTGGGGCTTGATCTGCAATCCTGGTGCTCCCAGCTGCGGGGGGTCGTGTGGACCATGGCCACTTCTGGGACCCAGCAGGAAAGGAGGGAGGCTCCTTGCTGCAGCCAGCAACGTGTGAGGCCCCTGAACACTCCTCTAGAAAAGAGGGCAGAAGAGGGGATGCAGAACATCTCTACCCCTTCCCTTGAGTTTCTGCCACCACTGGCTTCCCAGGTCTTCCTTCTTATTTAGCAGAGGTCTGACAGTACTGGGAAGTCCTGCCCCAAGAAGCCAGGGGAAGGCTGGTTTGCCTTGCTGGGCACCGGGTGTCATGCTGCTGCAGTGGAGGGCTTGGCAGAGGTGATACCAGGGACCATGGGTTCCCTGAGTCTGAGGAAAGATCCCAGGAAGGGTTGTGGGAACTGGCCAAAGGTAAAACAGAAGGCTTTAAATATCTGAGTCCAGTTGAGGGAAACAAGTGTGATAACAAGACAGCCACCTGCCATCCCTGCCCTGTTTGGGAGGGCAGCACGCGGAAAACCTTTATGTGAGGTCGTGGGGAACAGGGTCCTGAGTCATTAGTCAGTCGTGGATTAGTGGGTTAATACAGAACAGTCTCAGCAGATAAATTACACCCAGAAGCTGTGTGTGAGTCCTTGGAGTTGACATTGAAAGGTTCAGTTATCATAGTGAGAGTGATGCCTGCTTCATTCTGATAGGGCTCAATTATTGTGATAAATGTCCTTGGAGTTTAACTCTTTTGTTTCACCTAAAGTTGGAATGAGGATCTCAACCTCAACTGGATACGACTGGTCGCTTCTTTCCCCAGCCCCTCTGGGATCCTTGAGGAGGCTCCTTGAGCAGTAGATGTCTAGTATTTCAAAAGGATACATCCTCCTCTCCTGAGATTGTCAGGACTTTTGGTCCAAAGTGACAACAGCCCAGGTCAAACAAACCTATGAAGTTTATTGGGAGGAACTTGGGTACTATTTGGAATCTAGGATGAAATTTTAGAAACCTCCAAGAGAGGTGAAAACCAGGCCTAGAAGGTGCCAAGGATACAGGAATCTACTCCCTATCTGTCTTGCTTCCCTCTGCTTTTTTCCACCAACTCATCTTCTGTGATGCTTTGGTCATGTGTGGGCTGGAAGATGGTTGTGGCACAACTCCTAACTGCTATTCCCTCTCTTTACAGCTAGATTCACCCAGGAGCTAACTAGACCAGCCATCTAGGTCAGGAAGACAGGGGTATGTGTGTAGATACAGCTGCTAGGGTGTAGGCAGGTGGGTGGAAGGGCATCGCTGTGAGCAGGGAAGTCATTCTGAAAGGAAATGTGTCCTGCTGCAGACCCCAGAAAGGCTCTCCCAGGCTTTCCTGATGCCAGGAACAACTTGACCGGCTGCTAGGAGGCAGGAGGCCTGGCGTGCCCACCCCCACAGGCTCAGGTTCTCTTGATTTATTACAGCTCGCTCTCTTTATTACAACTTATTGTAGTAAGGCATCTGGGGGGCCTTTCTCAGCCTTGCCAGTTTCTCGTGCAATGCAAAGCTCGGTTCTTCCACACACACCTCAGACATCCACGCCTCAGCAGTGCAGCAGGACCTAAAGCCCTGAGATTGCTTTCCCTACCCTTGGATCCTCCCTTCCACGCGGGTCCACGCTGTCATTTGATGCACTTTCCTGGATTCTTACTCATACTCCGCCACCTGCTAAATGCCTGATCTTGACGCATCTTGGTCTTCTTGTCTGTAAAGTGGGGATAGTAAGTGACATGTTCCCCTCAAGGCTGTTGTAAGAACTTGAGATCATGTGCGTCACAACCTCAGTTCACTGAGCTCAGTTCCTGACTTCTAGAAGGTGCTCAGTCCCTGTAGGTTCCCCCCCACCACCACCACCTAAGGCCCTCCCAGGCAACAGTGTTATTTTCCCTGCCCTTCCCCACCAGGGCGATTTTTAGCCAAAGTCTTAATGACAGTTAGTGCCGCTCGCAAGGAGACCAAGGCATTACCACGCAGGTGTGATACTTGGGAGAACTGGGTTTCATAAACATTTACACAGGCCCAACCATTTATAGTCACACAGGACATCCTGACTCAGCGCCTCAGAGAGTGGAATGGATTCCACTTTAAGGAATTCCACGTCAACGTTCCCTTGAAGCCACATTCTGAGACAGACTCTGGGAGGCTGGGCCGTGGAAACTCTTTAATTTTTGAGTTATGTGCGTTGAGTGAGTGAGTCAGGGTTGATAGATGATTCAAACCTAGCAGAACCCAGACCACATAGAGAGAATGAAGAAAGACGCCCACAGGACCCAGGGGAATTTCTAAAGAATCTTCTCAGAGTGTGTGCAACTGAAGAGCCCAGCGGATTCCGTTCTTTCTCTAACATGGCTACAGCCCACCCATCACCGAGGCCCTTTGGAAGGCGCTGCAGAGAGAGGGAGGGTCATTAGCTTGCAGAAAGACTGGGGAAACAGCCTCAGGGCCCTGCAAGAGGGGCAGGGGTGGGTGACAGAGTCCACCAGTTCTACTCATGCTTGTCTACCCTGCTCAAGAGTCAAAGTCTCAGGACCCAAGGCTTCCCTGGTAGCTCAGTGGTAAGGAATCTGCCTGCCAATGCTGGAGATGTGGGTTTGATCCCTGGGTCAGGAAGATCCCCTGGAGAAGGAAATGGCAACCCACTCCAGGATTCTCGCCTGGAAAATCCCATGGACGGAGGAGCCTGGTAGTCTACAGTCCATGGAGTCCCAAAGAGTGGGACATGACTTAGCAACTGAGCATGCACTCAAGGGTCAACGTCTCAGGACACAAGGTAAAGACAGTTTTGACCTTGCAGAAAGGTTGTGGGCAGGGCCTTCTGGCTGAGAATCTCTCCAAGATATCACCAAGGGAAATCATGGCCCTGTGACCAGAGAGGATGCCCCATGGCAAGTCCTGTTCATCCTGCCCACAACATACTCTTCAAGTATATTCCTCCAAACCATCCCTGCCCTTCTGATCCCCTGGCCTCTACCTTATCACATGTACCTTAGCTGCTGCAGCAGTGGCCCTCCAACTGTCACCCACCTCTTCCCCTTCCCCTCCATCAGCTGCCAGAACTCACCCCCAGAAACATACACCTGGGGACTCTCCCGGGCACAAAACTTCAGTGGCTCCCAACTAGAGAATGTCCCCACGGACCCCAAGCTTGCTGCCTGACTTCAAGCCCTCACTTTTGGTTTCAGCCACAGCTTATCACCTCCCTCCACGCCTTGGGCCATGCTAATCCTTTTGCTGAGAAAACCACTTGTTCTCTTTACCCAACTCACTCTTACTCATCTTTTCCTAGGGCCCTGCTCAAATATGGGCTCTTCTCCGAGGCTTTCCCAGGCCCCCAGACCCCATGATTGCAGGATCTTGATGCACCCAGGAGACCCAACTACCATCGGTCTCCTGGTTGGATGGTGAAGATCCGGGAAAACAGGGACTGTGGCTGCTCAGAGCCCATTCAGAGCCTGGCACAGTGGCTGGGTGTCTCCTGAAAGCCAGGCTCCTCGGCCCCTCCTGCCTCTCTGCTGGGTTTCTGGTGCTCCCTGCGCTGGGGGCAGGGAAAACCCCAGCAGGAGCCATTTCCTGTTCTCCACACCCTTGCAGATCTTCCTTGTCGCAGGTTCTTCCTCTCCAGAGAGCTCCTTATCTGAGGACAGTCCCGGGCCCAGCAGCAGGCCTGGAGGAGCCGTCCTGCCGATTTCCTGCCTCAGCCACTCTGGATTTGAGTCAGAATGTCTGAGTTTGGAGCCAAGCTCTGAACCCCTTCCCAGCTTGGTGACCTTGACCACTGTGTTCACCTCTGTTAAGCCTCAATTTCTTAATTTATAAAATGAAGTTTTTTTTGGTTTTTTTTGGCACAAATTTGTTGTTACAAGTTAAAGTGTGTCTGTCTCCCAACCAATTTCTTTCCCCATGAGGAATGACTATTAGCACTTTATAGCTTACCTACCCAAACTTTTTCTATGCATTTATACTTCAAATTTATCATTTTGTAGCAAAAGAGTTATATCTACACACATTTTTGTGCCTTGCTGTTTTTACCTAACTGTTCACATGCCCCCTGCATCGGAGCTCCCTTACTCTTCATAACTGCTGTTTATTTTACAATATATGAATGACCTGTAGTTCATTTAGCAATGCTCCTAACATTAGACATTTCAACTATCTTCCTTAAAAACACTTATTAACATTTTTATTTTGTGGTAACTGTAGATTCATATGCAATTATAGAAATAATAGAGAAACATTATGTACCCCTTGGGGCTTCCCTGATAGCTCAGTTGGTAAAGAATCTGCCTGCAATGCAGAAGACCCCGTTTCGATTCCTAGGTCGGGAAGATCCGCTGGAGAAGGGATAGACTACCCACTCCAGTATTCTTGGGCTTCCCTTGTGGCTCAGCTGGTAAAGAATCCGCCTGCAATGCAGGAGACCTGGGTTCAATCCCTGGATAGGGAAGATTCCCCTGGAGAAGGGAAAGGCTACCCACTCCAGTATTCTGGCCTGGAGAATTCCATGGACTATCCATGGAGTCCCAAAGAGTTGGACACGATTGAGTGACTTTCATGTTCTCCTTACCCAGTTTCTCAAAATGGTGATGTTGACATCTTTCAAAACTGCAGTGAGTACGGTATCACCACCAGGACACCCACACGGCTGCAGTCAAGATGCAGGACATTTCCATCCCCACAAGGGTCCCTCTAGTTGCCCTTTTTTAGCCACACTTTCCCACCCTCACCACACTCCCTTCCCTGACTCGTCTTTTACCTGTGGCAATCGCGAATCTATTTTCTAAATGTAACCTTTGGGATTGTTGATTTTTTTTCCATTTACCATAATTCCCTGAAGATTCATTCAGGTTCAGGGATTTTTACCAATGAAGCTGCTATAAACATTTCTGTACAGGCTTTTTTGGGAATATAAATTTAATTTCTCTAGGATAAATGCCCAGGAGTGCAAATGTTGTATGGCAGTTGTATGTTTAGTTTTATAAGAAACTGATGTTTTCGAGTGACCACACCACTTTGCATTCCCACCAGCAGTGTATGAATGATATCGTTTCTCTACTGACATTTAGTGCTGTCCCTCTTTTTTGTCACTGTAACAGGTATGTAGTGATATCTGTGGTTTGATTTGTATTTTCTTAATTTCTAATGATGTTAAACATCTTTGGTGAAAATGTCTTTTCATGCCATTTTCTAACTGACTGTTACCTTGCTTTGTTTTACTATTAAGTTTTGAGAGTTTTAATATATCATTCTAGATACCAATTCTTTGTCAGATATGTGGTTTGCAAATAATTTTTCCCAGTCTCTAGCCTATCTTTTCATCTTCTGAACAGGATATTTTACAGAACAAAGTTTTGAATTTTGATGAGGTCCAACGTAACAGTTTTCCCTTTTAAAGACTGTGCTTTTGGTGTCAAGTTTAGAAGCTTGGCTTAATCCTAAATCCTGAAGATCTCATCTTACTTTTTTTCTAAATGATTTATAGTTTTACATTTTACATTTAAGTCCATGATCCACTTTGAATTAGGTGTAAAGTTTAGGTTCAGGTTCACTTTTTGCCATTAGATGTCCAATTGTGCCAGCATCCTTTGCTGTAAAGTCTATGCTTCCTCCATTGAATTGCCTTTGCAGCTTTGTCAAAAATCAGTTGGGCATTTTTGTGAGAGTCTATTTCTGGGTTCTCTGTTCTGTTCTGTTGATCTGTGTCTGTCTCTGTGCCAGTACTTCAGAGTCTTGATTACTATAGTTATATAATAGGTCTGGAAATCAGGCAGGCTGTTCTTCCCGCTTTAGTCTTCTTTTTCATAATTGTTTTAGCTATTCTAGTTCACTTGCTTTTCTACAAAATTTTTAGAATAATTTTCTCAGTATCTTTAAAAAAACCTTGGCAAGGTTTTGATAGAAATTTTGTTAAACCTATGTATCAAATTGAAGAGAATTGACATCTTTAACTTTTTGAGTTTTCCAATCCCAAAATGTAGTCTTTCTCTCCATTTTTTAGATCTTTCATTTTTTTCATTAGTTTCATAGTTTTCAGTAAGTCCTTATATTTTTTACAATTTACCTATAAGCATTTCACTTTTGAGCTACTGTAAACTGCATCATGCTTTTAATTGCTAGTGATCATTGCTAGTATATAGCAATGCGATTGATTTTTACACAGCTATCTTGGATCCTGCAACTTTTCAAACTCATTTATTAGTTTTAGGAAGTTTTGTTTTTTTTTTTTTTTTTTTTTTGTAGATTCCTTGGGATTTTCTATACAGGAAATTACTTGCTAATATGGGTTTTTGCACCTCTTTTTTTATTAAGTTGTGTCACTTTTATTTAATAGGCTTATTATTTAATAGATCACACACACTTTCATTTTTTCCTTTATAAACTGTATGCCTTTCATTTCCTTTTCTTGCCTTATTGCACTGGTTAGAACTTCCAGTACTATCCTGAATAAGAAGTGAGACATCCTTGGGAGGGGACATATGTATACCTATGGCTGATTCATGTTGAGGTTTGACAGAAAACAACAAAATTCTGTAAAGCAATTATCCTTCAATAAAATATAAAAAGAAAAAGAAGTGAGACATCCTTGATGAGCATGGATCTTTGTTCTTGATGTTAGAGGGAAAGCATTTGGTCTTTCACGATTAACTATTAATGTTATCTCTAGGTTTTCTTTAGATGCTTTTTATCAAGCTTAGGTAGTTTCCTCTATTCCTAGTTTTCTAAGAGTTCTTAAAGTCATGAATGAATGTTACATTTTGTCAAATGCTTTTTAAGAGCCCACTGATATAACCATAAAAATTTTATCCTTTAGTCTTATGATACGATGAAAAATATTGATTGATTTAAATATTGAGCAAATCTTACATACCTGGAAAAAATTCCCTTTGATCATGATACATAATTCTTTTCCTACATATCTGAATTCTACATGCTAAAACTGTAAGGGTTTTTGCATCTTTATTTGTGAGTGATATTAGTTTGTAGTTTTACCTTTATGCTGCATTTTTCTGATTTTGTTATCAGGGCAATCTGAGCTTCATGAAATGAATTGGGAAATGTTCTTCTGTTTTCTGGAAAGATTATATAGAATTAGGGTTAATTCTTTAAAGTTCTGAGGGAATTCCCAGTGAAGCTGTCTGAGCATGGAGATTTCTTTTTGGGGGGGAAATTTTAAAATTATGAATTCATTTTTAAATAGTTGCAGGACTACTCATATGATCTGTTTCACATTGGATGAACTGTGGTAATTTGTACTTTTCAAGAAATTGATTAATTCAATCCCAGTTGTTAAATTTATGTTGTTTCTTGTGGTATCCCTTATTATCTTTTTGATGTCTGCATTGTTTGTAATGACAGTCCCTGTTTTATTCTTGATATTGTTAATCTGAGATCTCATCTCTTTTTTCCCTTTTTCAGTCTTGCTAGAAATTGGCCAATTTTACTTATCTTTTAAAGAATCAGGTTTTTCATTTCATTGATTTGCTTTTCTGTTTTCCAGGTCATTGATTTATGCTCTTATTTCCTGTCTTCTGCTTGCTTTGGTTTTACTTTGCTATTCTTCTCATATATTCTTGAGGAAAAAAACTCAGATTATTGATCTGAAACTTTTCATTTTATCTAATATAAACTTTAACACTGCAAATTTCCCTCTCAGCAATACCTTAACACAGATTTTCATTTTTATTTCATTCAATATATTTTTAAATTTCCTTTGAGACTTCCTCTTTGACACATGGATTACTTACAAGTGTATTTAATTCCCAAGTGTTTGGCAATTTTTCTGTTATCTTTCTCTTATTATTTAGAGTTTGATCCCATTGTGGCCAGAATGCACTCTCTATATAAGTTCAATTATTTTAATTTTGTTGAGATTTGTTTTATGCCCCAGAATACAGTCTACCTAGTATATGTCCCATGGACATATATAGAATATACTTTCTGCTGTCACAGGACTGAATACTTTCTAAACGTCAATGAGATTCTGTTAGTTGATGATGTTGAGTTTTCTCATGTTCTTGCTGGATCTATGTCTTGTTACTCTATCCATTTTTGAGAGAGAAATGCTCAAGTTCCCAGGTATAATCTCAGGTGAGTCTATTTGCCCACTCAGTCCGATCAGTTTTGCTTCACATTTTTGTAAGTTATTTGCTGCGTACACTTTTAGGATGCTTATGTCTTTTTGGTAGATTGATCTTTTGAACATTATGTAATGTGCCTCTCTCTGTCTGGTAATTACCTTTTCTTTAAGGTATATTTCATCAGATAATATAACACTCCTGCTTTCTTTTTTTTTTTAATAAACCTTTTATTTTAGAGTAGATTTACAGTTACAAAAAAGCTGTGAAGAGAGTTTCCGTACACCCCATTCCCCGTTTCCCTTATTATCCAATATCTTACATTAGTATGATACATTTGTCACAAAGAGCCAATATTGATACATCATTATTAACTAAAGCCTACATTTTATTCTGATTTCCTTAGTTTTTATCTAATGCCCCTTTTCTGTCTGAGATTCCATTCAGATTATCACACTACATTTAGTCATGATGTCTCCTTAGAATTCTCTTCAGTCAGTTCAGTCACTGAGTCGTGTCTGACTCTTTGCGACCCCATGGACTGCAGCATGCCAGGGTTCCCTGTCCATCACCAACTTCTGAAGCTTGCTCAAACTCATGTCCATCAAGTCTGTGATGCCATCCAATCATCTCATCCTCTGTCGTCCCCTTCTCCTCCTGCCTTCAGTCTTTCCCAGCATCAGGGTCTTTCGCAATGAGTCAGTTCTTTGCATCAGGTGGCCAAAGTATTGGAGTTTCAGCTTCAGCGTCAGTCCTTCCAATGAGTATTCAGGACTAATTTCCTGTAGGACGGACTGGTTTGATCTCCTTGCTGTCCAAGGGACTCTCAAGAGTCTTCTCCAACACCACAGTTCAAAAGCATCAATTCTTCAGCTCTCAGCTTTCTTTATGGTCTAATTCTCACATCCATACATGACTACTGGAATAACCATAGCTTTGACTAGACAGACCTTTGTCAACAAAATAATGTCTCTACTTTTTAATATGCTGTCTTGGTTGGTCTTAGGTTCTCTTCCATCTCTTAAAATTGTCCATCTAAGAATTCTCTTGGATGTGACAATTTCTCAGACCTTGCTTTTGATGATCTTGACAATTTTGAGGAGTATAGGTAAGATATTTTGCACGATGTTCTGCAAGTGGGATTTGTCTGATGTTTTTCTCACAATTAAACTGGGGTTATGGGTTTTGGAGAGGAAGATCACAGAGTGCCATTCTCATCAAATCATGTCAACAGTACATACTATCAACATGATGAATCATTGTCGATATTAACATTGTTCACCTGGATGAGATAGTGTTTATCAGGTTTCTCTACTATAAAGTTATTCTCCCCCACCTCTCTCCTTTCATACTGTCTTTTTTGAAAAGCAAGTCATTATGCACAGCCCATACCTAAGGAATGAGGAGTAATATTCCATTTCCTCAAGGGCAAAGTCTCTACATCAATTATTTGAAATTATTCTGTATGGGAGATTTGTCTGTATTCCCCACTTATTTATGTATTCAATCATTTTTTAAATAGCAGCATTGACTCAAAGATATTAATTTTATTGGGAACGGTACTAGAAACCAAGATCTGGGCACTAGGTATACTTCTGTGATATCACTGCTTCTAGGCCCTCATGGTTGAGAGAAAAGAAATATCTATATGTGTACACTAACCTGTGTGCATGCATATATCTATCAATACTGTATTTCTGTATGACTAAATATGAGATGAGTTTACACTGATTTGTCTCCAACTCAAATCCATCAACCATGGATCATTCTGGCCTTCTCCCTTGCTTGTTTAACTTCCCATTCCAACAGTGAGAAACTTGACTTTCAAAATTCACCATCCATTTACTTAATTGTTAAATCCAGTATACATAGATATTTGTTACAGAATGGTTAACCCATACCATACCCCTGTTGGAAACAACTGTCGATGAGATTATGGTGCTTTTGTAGAATTCTTTTTGCCTTTACTCAAAGAATTTCCATTTATTTCCAAACTTATTTACCTTCTTCTCCCTCCCTTTAGGGAGACTGTTTACACATTCAAAACACAGTTATATTGTTTTGTCACAGTCTGTATTCCATCCTAGAACCCCATGATTTTATAAATGATTTTTTAAATTTGCATACATTACAGTTCACTCTGTGCTGTAAAGTTCAAAGGATTCTGACAGATGAATAGCATCATAGATGATGTGCCATTATATTCTCATACAGAAGAGTTTCTCAGCCTTAAAAGTCATCCCCTGTGATCCACCTGTTCAACTTTCCTTCCTCTTCAAATCCCTAGAAATCAGTGATCTGTTTACTGTATTTCCAGTTTCACCATTTATAGATGTTAAATAAATGGAATTATTCATTTTCAGTCTTTGCAGATTTGTTTGTTTCTATTAACATTGTGCATTTAGGATTCATATTTTGTGTGTACGGAGGGGGCGCTTGGCAGCTAAATCCTTTTTCATCACAGAATAACATTCCATTGTCTGGATATACCACAGTTTGCTCATCTATTCACCTATTAAATAACATCATGGGTGCCTTCAGTTTTTAGTTTTATAAAGAAAACAGCTAATATCCACATGCGTGTTTTTTTGCAGACATGTTTTCAAATATGTTGGGCAAATAATTTAGAAGCCTGACTGTCGGATTGTATAGTTAAACTATGTTTAACTTGGTAAGAAACTGTCTTCCAAACTGGCTGTACCATTTTACATTCCAACCAGCAACAAATGAGAGTTACTGTTACTTAGAATGCTCACAATTGATACTAGTTTGTACTTAATGGTTGTACAATTTATATTTTTCTGTCTTTTTACTTTTAACCCATAAATGGTTAAACCCACTGTATTTGAAATTAATTTCTATATGAGTTTATACATAGCATATACTTTGGTTATGTTGTTAACTCCACTATGCCAATCTCCTTTAATTGGTGCTTGGAATTAACATGTAATTAGTGGCCTATGAGGGCTTGTCTGCCATTTTGGTTTTTGTTTTCTGTTCTCTGTTTTTCTTTCTCTGTTCTTTTTTTCCTGCCTTCCTGTGGGCTAAACATTTTTTAGAATCCCACTTTGGTTTATGTATAATGTTTTTGAGTGTATCTCTTATGTGGCTTTTGTGGTTGTTTTAGTTATTATATCTAGATAACTTAACAGGGTGTACTGTTATTGACATTTGACTCAATCAGGTGAAGCATAGAAATCTTACCTCCCTTCACATCCTTTATCTTTCCCTATTTATAGTATAATTGTCTTAAATATCTCCTCTAATACACATAGAACCACATCAGTGTGTGTATCTGTGTGTATGTGTTAGTTGCTCAGTTGTCTCCAACTCTCTGTGACCCCATTGACTATAGCCCACCAGGCTCTTCTGTCCGTGGGATTTCCCCAGCAAGAATACTGGAGAGGATTACCATTTCCTTCTCCAGAGGATATTCCTGACCCAGGGACCAAACCCGTGTCTCTTGTGTCTCCTGCACTGGCAGGTAGAATCTTTACCGCTGCACCACCAGAACTGCATCAGACAGCTATAATTTGTGCTTCCTCTGCCAAATATAGTTCAGAAAACTCAAGTGGAGAAGGAAAATATATCTACCTATATTTTGTCTTTCTACTGTTCTTTCTTTGTTCTTGACGTTCCAAGATTCCTCCTCTAATCATTTCCTTTGTGTTTAGAGAGTTTCTTTTGCCTATTCTTGTACATCACTGACAAATTCTGTTTCCCTTCATCTAAGAACGTCTCGATTTCCCCTTAATTCATGAGGTATATTTTCACTGCTTATAGCACTCTGGGTTGAGACTTCATTTCTTTCAGCACTTGGAGGATGGAGTGACACATTTTGGGGCCTTGTTAGATTTTTTTTCATTTTTAATAAGGAACTCACTGTCATTTGAACTGCTTTTTCCCTGTTACTGTCACATCTTGCTGTTTCCAAGATTCTCCCTTTGCTTTTAGCTTTCAGAAGTTTCACTATGTCTTGATATAGATTTCTTTGCCTTTACCTTATTTGAGATTTGATTGGTTTATTGAATCTATATATTTATGTCTTTTGCTAAAATTTGGAAAGTTTTCAGCTAATTTTTCTTCAAGTACTTTTTCAACCCAGCCTTCTTTCTCTTCTCTTTCTTCAACTTCAATGACATTAATGTTAATTTTGTTGTTTTTCTTACAGTCCCACAGATCCCTGAAGCTCTACTTATTCTTTTTTTTTTTTTTTTTTCAGCCTACTTTCCCTCTGTTGTTCAGATTGGGTAATTTCTATTGTTCTGACTTTGAGTTCACTGATTCTTTCCTCCATTTCTCCATTTTGCATTCCCCACTGAGTTATTTCAGTCATTGTATTTTTCAGTTTTAAGATTTTCATTTGGGTTCCTCTTTATATCTTCTATTTCATGGTTTAGAGTTTTTTTGAAGTATAGTTAATTTACAGTCTTGTGCTAGCTTTAGGTGAACAGAAAAGTGTATACATATACATATCTACACATATGCATCTTCTTTTTCAGATTCTTTCCCAATATAGGTTATTACCAGAGACTTGATATAGTTCCTTGTGCTATTTAGTAGGTCTCTGTTGTTTATCCACTTTATATATAGTAGTTTGTATATGTTAATCCAAACTCCTATCTCTCCTCCAGCCCCTCCTATCCCCTTTGGTAACCATAAATTTGTTTCCTCTGTCTGTGAAACTGTTTTTATTTTGTAAATAAGTTCATCTGTATCATTTTTTTTTTTTTAGTTTCCACATATAAGTGATATTATATACTTGTTTTCCTGTCTGAGTTCACATAATATGATAATCTCCAGGTCCCCCCATATTGTTGAAAATGGCATTATTTCATTTTTCTTTATGGCTGAATAATATTCCACTCTATATGTATACACGTGTTCTTTATCCATTCATCTGTTGATGGACATTTAGGTTGCTTCTGTGTTTTGGTTCTTGAAAACAGTGCTGCTATGAACATTGGAGTGTATGTATCTTTTTGAATTAGAATTTTCTCTGGAAATATGCCCAGGAGTGAGACTTCAGGATTGTGTGATATAGAGTTTCTATTTTTCAAGTGTGCTTATAATTGCTCTTTGAGGCATTTTATCCTTATCAGATAATTCCAACATCTCTGTCATCTCAGTATTGTATGTAATGATTGTCTTTTTTCATTCAAGTTGAGGTTTCTCCTAGTTCCAATGGTGAGTGATTTCCAACTGAAACCTGGACTCTTTGGGTATTATGCTGTGAGAATCTGGATCCTATTGAAAACTTATATTTTAGCTGGCTTTTTCTGAGATTGTCCTGCAACAAAAGGTGGGGGGTGGCGGGGGGGACACAGCACCTCCACTGCCAGGCAGAGGTGGAAGTTCAGGATCTCCACTTGGCCTTTGTTAACACTTGAGGGGAGAGGAGCTCCATTTACTGCTGGTCTAGCATGGGAATTCCAGCACCACTAGCCTTCTATGGTGCTGCCCTGGTGGGAGGCAGAGAGATGCACTCTTCCTGCCAAGCAGTGGGCGAAGTCTAGGTTCTTCCTATGTTGTCCACTGACAATACAGAGGGCAGGGAACTAAACTGTTTTCATTTTTATAAGTTGCTGTCATAAACAAAGCTGTGTTCAATGCTCGTGCTCAGCTGGGAATATTTGGACTCTTGGAGGTGGAACTACAGTTAAGAGAGAATGCTCTTGGCACTTTGACAACAATGGTCTTCAACCTGAGGATTCCATGGACACTTTAGGGACTTCAAGGGGGAACGCAGGAAGCTGGCTGCATGAGGCGTCAGGCGCGTGGGACCTTCTCCACCTGGGTTCTCCTTCAACTGGAGCTGCCCCACTCTCCCTTGACTTGTCCACTCAGCCTCTGGGTAGGATTTCACTTGAAGATGCCTCTCCCTGGCTAAAAAGAGAGAGAGCACATCTGAAATGAAAGTGAAACATCTGTGTTTCCTCCCATTTATGAATTTCTGTGATAGTGTGAACTATGAAAGGTCTTGGCCACGGCTGTTCAGGAGAGAAGACATGAATTTGAGTACGACTGGCTGTGAGTCTTTTAAAACAAAGAATTGACTAGAGAATTTTCTCAAAACACAAACATTTTGGTACATCTAAAACTGCATTTGATTGATAACAAAGCTAATGAACAAAGAATTCTTTAGGTACACATCAATTATGTGAGACAAGGTGAACCTGTACTTAAATCCCCAGGCTCATAGGTTTGGAGAACACCTGTTTGGAAGGGCCCTCCAAGAGATTTGGAAAGAGGGCCCTTCCAAACAGGTGAGGATGAGCTGGCAGAGGAGGAGAGTTGCAAGCATGTTCAGAACTCTCAAAGAACAGTCCCTTGCTAGCAGAAGTATTTTCCTAAGTCTCTCTCCTCCTGACCCGCCCCCCCACCCCCGCCCTGCATGTGGGTCTCACTTCCAGAGGCAGCTGCCTCACATTCAGCTCCTGACACCTTCAAAAACTCTGCTAATAAACGCAGATCGGAAAAGCATTCGGCCCATGGGGACCAATTTCTTTTTCCATCACCTGTGGCTTCTCAACGTGAAATTAAAAGTCAGCAACAAGTAATTGCAGCTGGCGGCAGCTCCCAGGGTTCATCAGCTGCCAGGGGACCCGGCCTGTGTGCTGCCTGCCCTCTGTCCCTCCCACCTCCCATCCTGAGATTGAGCAAACTACGCACCTTGGCTTTTTCACAAAAATGAGACCAACGGCACTGTCAGCAAGAGGCTAGGTGGGTTAGCCGAGGCTGAGAGGGCCACTCTGCAGCAGCCTTGCCCAGCCCAGGCCACAACAGGGTCCGGCCCCTCTAGGCCCAGGCCTGCCGGACGGTGGCCTTCCCAGCTGGAGAGAGCTCCATGAGCCCCCTGCTCAGGACGCCTCCGGGGCGCCCCCAGCCAGGGGTGGCCTGGGTCTGGCCCTCAGAGTGGGGCTGGGAGAATAACGCTGCCAGCCGTCTGCCCCAGCAAGCCATGAGAGCCCCAGAGCCTCCGCCCTGGGCAGTGGGCGGCACTGTCCTCCCAGGAGAGACGTCCCCTGACTGCAGGCTCATGGCAGGAAGGGAAAAGGGAGGTGGGCCTCTCTCAGTGCCCACCTGCCTCCGCCAGGGTCACCGGTGACACTTCACCGTCGCATGAACACACTCAGGGGTGCAAAAGAAAAAGACAAGTTGGATTTGCTGAAGCTTTGGATACAAGCGGTGAGAGAAAGAGGAGTCAGGGATGTCGTCGTAGTTTTTGGCCTGAGCTAAGAGAGGCTGGAGTTGCTGTGGTATTAGGAAGAGTGGTCTGGGGGGCTGGAAATCGGGAGTGATAGTTTCGGGAGGAGGCATTTGGATTTATGAGCCTGGGGTCCAGGGCAGAGGCCCAGGCTGGAGAGATGAACATGGCAGGCGTCCGCAGGTTGGGACCTTCTTTCCCCGACTACTCCAGGCCTGGCAAAGGCCCGCTCCCCCCGGAGTGCTGGATGTCCTCTCCCCTGGGTCCCTGGCCACCTGCCCTCTCTCCCTGCAGAGCCACAAGCTGATGGGCTAGGTGTGGACCTTGGCTCCTACCAGGCGGGCTCCTGGGCCCACGAGCTCTCCCATGTTTGGGCCCCAAACAGAACACCCTGTGATAAGATGCCCCAGCGCACCCATGTGTTGTGGGAGGAACATGGGGGCAGCTGAGCCTGAGTCACAGACAGAAGCACCCAGGACACGTATGTCAGGCCAGGAAGTGCTCGGGAAAGAGAGAAGCCCGCAGAGGCCACGAGGGCTGGGGGTGGGGCTCAGGGGAGACCACTGCCAGTGACTCAGCCGCTGTCCTGCTGCCCGCGGCATGTGTCGCCAGAGAAAACAAATTCCACACAGGTTTATCTCCTGTGGAGGAGGGATAGTCAGCAGCATGAAGTGGCAGAGGAGGAAGGCCATGAGCTCCTGCCCCAGCCCAGAGCCAGTGCCAGGGTCTGTCAGTCAGGGCAGACAGCACGCCAGCAGCACCCCTAGGGGCCCCAGGGAGGGCAGAGCCTCCCACTTGGCAACTCGGATCAGGCCCAGCCGGGGGGTTGTCTGGGGCAGGTGGGCCTGAAGGGAGGTGGAGTCCTGAAGCATCGCTGAGGGCAGAGGGGGGCAGGGCGAAGGGGCAGAGGGGGGCAGGGCGAAGGGGCAGAGGGGAGACTGGTAAAGCAAATGTAGGTGCAGAATTTCTGAGAAGTCTCCATGGTGACTCTCTGAGCTTTGATGGGGAGGTCTGTCATGCTTGACAGCATGGGGAAGCACTGTAGTCCCCCCCTTGTGAACGATCGCCCCTGGATTTGTTTGGTGCACCACCTGCCCAACCATCCCCGAGGGCCCTGGGGGCAAGGTCCCAGTCTCCATCTATATGGAGGTAATTATGTTCCAGGAGGTAGGTTCCCATCCTCAGCAGGTACACCTGGGAGAACCTGTCCCCGGGGAGCCACACGTGGCATGTGCCAGGGCCTGCTCACTGGAAGCGAGCGGTCCCTCGACAATGGCCAACAGGAGCAGTCAGTTTCTCTTCTGGCCCTTCGCTTTCTGCTCCACTGGGCCTCACAGTGAGGTCTGCACAGCAGCACCACTTGAGAACTTGGAGATACAAATTCTTGGGCCCTCCCAGGACCTAATGAATCAGAAATTCTGGGGTTTGGGCCTAGCCAGCTGTGTTTAATAGCTGGCCAGGGGCTTTTGATGCCCTCTGGTTGAAGAGCGACCCACACGGCATGGGGACAGGAGGTTTTCCACCTTGGAATCACCTGGGAAACTTATAAAAAAAATGCCAGTGACTGTGTCCCACACCCAGAGATGTGAATCTCTGGTCTGAAGTCCAGCCTGGGCATCAGGCTTTTCGACTGCCTGCCAGCTGAGGACCTGCCTCCTGAAGTGCTTGATCAACGTCACTGTCTGGCACCAGAGGGTCAGTGCTGGGCGGAGGTTGCGCCTGACATCTCACAGACCTGCCCCTCGCACCTGGGAGGGCAGCTCAGCTGGGGGAGGGGTCCCGGGCTCTGGGGTGTGCCAGGATCCTGCCAGGGCTCTGGAGGAATCCTGATGATGCATATTCAGGGGTACCTTCCCCAGAGACCCTAATTCAGCAGGAGAGTAGGGCTTCCCAGGTGGCTCAGACGGTAAACCAATGCAGGAGACGTGGGTTTGATCCCTGAGTTGGGAAGATGCGCTGGAAGGGAAAATGGCAACTCACTCCAGTATTCTTGCCTGTACAGATAATCCCATGGACAGAAGAGCCTGGTGCGGGGACGGTCAGTGTATTGGGTCGCAAAGAGTCTGAGCGGCTGAGCACGCGCATACACAGAGGAGGACCTGGTGAGCTCTGTCCCTGGAGATTTGGATGTGGGATTGAGGAACCTGCCCTGAGAAGCTCAGGTCGTGAACACTGGGCTGTATTTCCATCTCATTGCTCATCAGCCATGTATCCCCAGCAGGTCACTTCAGTAATGGTCACTGCATCTCTGACTGCCCCGTCATCTCAGGGCTGTCCTGAGACCATGTGCAGACTGACCGTTGTAAGCACTGGGACAGAGGTAAGGAAGAGCTGGAGTGGCCCCTCCTCTGCCTGTCGGTGAGCTCGGGTTGGAGCCCTTGGAGTGCCCGGCAAGGGGGCCAGAGCCTCAGCTGAAAGAACAGAACCAGGGCAGTGGGTGGGCGCGTGTCTCTTCCAGCTCCTTGCAGCCTCAGGATTGGGTGCTGGGCTGTGCAGTGAGGGGAGGGGCAGGTCCTGGGGGGTTCCGGGAGCCAGATGTGAGATCCAAGGCCCTGGCTAACGAACGGGCCCTCTTTTCCGATCAGCTCCGCGCGAGCACTAGGACTTGCGGCTCTAGTGTTCGGCTGCCCTGGCCTGTAACCAGCCTCAGGCACTCAGCCTGATTGGAGCTTTGCTTTCTCCCAGCACGAGGCCAGAGCAGCCTGGGCGGCGGGGCTGAGTGAGGGGGCACTGGGAAGCTGGGATCCTTTGAACTAAAGGCTCTGTCATCCTCAGCGTCACCGGACGGCCACCAGCGGCCAGACGTCGCTTCTGCATTCAGGCAGAAGAGCAGGAAGCGGCCAGGAGACAGGGCGCCGACTGCGTCGGGAACCAGCCCTTCCCCGGCAGGCCAGATCCCTGCCTCGTGCACCTCGCTGGTAAACTCGATCACGTGCGGGGCCCCAGTGCAGGGCGGCGGGGGCGCCAGGGCGAGGCGGACGGGGAGGAGGCCCGGCTGCTCACTGACCCTGCCGGGAGCGCCTCTCCACTGCGGCTCACTGCACATTGCGGTCGCTCAGACCCTCACGGGTACAACGGGGCTCCCTGTTCCTCCCCATCTGTTGACACGGCCCCCTAGAGCCCAGGGCACCTCGCGAGGGACAACCCCCTGGTGTTTCTGTGAATCCAGTGAGGACGTGAGGCGCGAACAGCATGAGGGTGAAAGGTCTGGTCCCAGGGAACCCTGACGCATTCTCTTCCCTCCGCCAGCGTGTTACCAGCTCTCAGTTCGCTGTTCAGGTGGAATGTGCATTCTCACCCTCCTTACCTCCACTGCCTCTGCCGGCGCTGGGGTCTCCCTCTCGGGGTCCAGGTGCTCGGGTCTCCTCTCCAGGTCCGGGTGCTGGGGTCTCCTCTCCAGGTCCGGGTGCTGGGGTTCTCCCTCTCTGGCTCTGGGGTCTCCTTCTCTGGATCCAGGCGCTGGGGTCTCCTCTCCGGGTCCGGGCGCTGGGGTCTCCTCTCCGGGTCCAGGTGCTGGGGTCTCCCTCTCCAGGTCCAGGCTCTGGGGTCTCCCTCTCTGGGTCTGGGGTCCCTCTCCAGGTCCGGGCGCTGGGGTCTCCTCTCCGGGTCTGGGCGCTGGGGTCTC
>NW_024070200.1:61813029-61813703 GCF_014754425.2 Oryx dammah | reverse complement strand
GTCCGGGCGCTGGGGTCTCCTCTCTGGGTCTGGGCGCTGGGGTCTCCTCTCCGGGTCCGGGTGCTGGGGTCTCCCTCTCTGGGTCCAGGTGCTGGGGTCTCCTCTCCGGGTCCAGGTGCTGGGGTCTCCCTCTCCAGGTCCAGGCTCTGGGGTCTCCCTCTCTGGGTCTGGGGTCTCTCTCCAGATCCGGGCGCTGGGGTCTCCTCTCCGGGTCTGGGCGCTGGGGTCTCCTCTCCAGGTCTGGGCGCTGGGGTCGCCTCTCTGGGTCTGGGGTCGCCTCTCCGGGTCCGGGCACTGGGGTCTCCTCTCTGGGTCCAGGTGCTGGGGTCTCCCTCTCTGGGTCTGGGGTCCCTCTCCGGGTCCGGGTGCTGGGGTCTCTCTCTGGGTCTGGGGTCTGGGGTCTCCCTCTCCTGGTCTGGGCGCTGGGGTCTCCTCTCTGGGTCCAGGTGCTGGGTCTCTCTCTCTGGGTCTGCGGTCCCTCTCTGGGTCCAGGCGCCAGGGTCTCCCTCTCCGGGTCTGGGCGCAGGGGTCTCCTCTCTGGGTCTGGGCACTGGGGTTGCCTCTCTGGGTCTGGAGTCTCCTCTCTGGGTCCGGGTGCTGGGGTCTCCCTCTCCGGGTCCGGGCGCAGGGGTCTCCCTCTCCGGGTCCGGGTGCTGGGGTCTCCTCTCCGGGTC
>NW_024070200.1:61766981-61813019 GCF_014754425.2 Oryx dammah | reverse complement strand
GGTGCTGGGGTCTCCTCTCCGGGTCCGGGCACTGGGGTCTCCCTCTCTGGGTCCGGGCGCAGGGGTCTCCTCTCTGGGTCTGGGCTCTCTTCTCTGGGTCCAGGTGCTGGGGTCTCTCTCTCTGGGTCTGGGGTCTGGGGTCTCCCTCTCCTGGTCTGGGCGCTGGGGTCTCCTGTCCAGGTCTGTGTGCTGGGGTCTCCCTCTCCGGGTCCGGGTGCTGGGGTCTCCTCTCTGGGTCCGGGTGCTGGGGTCTCCTCTCTGGGTCCGGGCGCAGGGGTCTCCTCTCTGGGTCTGGGCTCTCTTCTCTGGGTCCAGGTGCTGGGGTCTCTCTCTCTGGGTCTGGGGTCTCCCTCTCTGGGTCCAGGTGCTGGGGTCTCCTCTCTGGGTCTGGGCGCTAGGGTTTCCCTCTCTGGGTCTGGGGTCTGGGGTCTCCCTCTCTGGGTCTGGGGTCTGGGGTCCCTCTCCGGGTCTGGGCGCTGGGATCTCCTCTCTGGGTCCGGGCGCTGGGGTCTCCCTCTCTGGGTCTGGGCACTGGGGTCTCCTCTCTGGGTCTGGGGTCTCCCTCTCCAGGTCCCGGCGCTGGGGTCTCCTCTCCGGGTCTGGGCGCTGGGGTCTCCTCTCTGGGTCTGGGGTCCCTCTCTGGGTCTGGGGTCCCTCTCCGGGTCTGGGCGCTGGGGTCTCCCTCTCTGGGTCTGGGTGCTGGGGTCTCCTCTCTGGATCCAGGCACTGGGGTCTCCTCTCCGGGTCCAGGTGCTGGGGTCTCCTCTCCGGGTCTGGGTGCTGGGGTCTCTCTCTCTCTGGGTCTGGGGTCTGGGGTCTCCCTCTCCTGGTCTGGGTGCTGGGGTCTCCCTCTCCGGGTCCTGGCGCTGGGGTCTCCTCTCTGGGTCCAGGTGCTGGGGTCTCCTCTCTGGGTCCAGGTGCTGGGGTCTCCTCTCTGTGTCTGGGGTCTGGGGTCTCCCTCTCCTGGTCTGGGCGCTGGGGTCTCCCTCTCCGGGTCCTGGCACTGGGGTCTCCTCTTTGGGTCCGGGCGCTGGGGTCTCCTCTCTGGGTCCGGGCGCTGTGGTCTCCCTCTCTGGGTCCCGGCGCTGGGGTCTCCTCTCCGGGTCCGGGCACGGGGGTCTCCCTCTCTGGGTCTGGGGTCCCGCTCTCCAGGTCCGAGCGCTGGGGTCTCCCTCTCCGGGTCCCGGCGCTGGGGTCTCCTCTCCGGGTCCGGGCGCTGGGGTCTCCCTCTCTGGGTCTGGGGTCCCGCTCTCCAGGTCCGGGCGCTGGGGTCTCCTCTCCGGTTCCGGGCACTGGGGTTCCTCTGGGCCGCCGTCTCGTCCTTGCAGCCTCTGCCCTGCGCCACGGGTCTCCGCGTGGAGTCTGCTGCCGGGGCACTCGGCAAACCTTAACAGCCCTTGAAATGTTACCTAATCAACATGCTTTCTCTCCGCCTTTTGAAAACAAGAACTGACATACTATGGACAGGTGGGAAGAGGGAAGAAGGTCCCAGCTTCGGCGGGCAGGGAGACGGGGTGGTGGGGGGTTCCCTGAAGGCACGGGGTGGGGGGGCAGGGCCTGGGAGCCTCTGAGGGGAAAGGGGGCCAAGGATGGGCTACTGCGCCCAGCCGGCGTTGTGGTCAGGCGCGTGTCCTGAGCGGCCGGCAGGCTCCCTCTCGGTGCACACCAGCCTCACGGGGGTACAGGAAGGGAGGGGGCAGTGGGCTGAGGAGACCCGTTTATGCGGGTGTGAGGACAGAGGGCACCCAAACGCCAGGGTCAGGAGTCCGGGTCACCGCTGCCGGTGCCCGTTCCTGGGGTGCCCTGGGGGCTGTCCCCGGAACCCTGACCTCCTGGCAGAGATGGTTCAGAGGACCTTCCCCAGACAGCACAGACCCGAGGGACGCCCGCCTCCCGAGCAAGCGCCTCTCTGCTCAGCCCGGAACTTGCTGTTGGCTTCATGGCTGCGCGTCTCCAGCGTTTTCCGGCTTGTCACAGGGAAGTCGGCGCCTTTCCACCAGGACAGGTGTCAACCCGGCTTTTCTGCCTTCCTCTGTCTTGGTGGGAAAAGAGGGCCGGCTGAGCCTGTGATCTGTGATCACACAGCCTGAGAAGGGCTGCTCCAACCTTGAGGGGCTCCGGGGCTTAGATCTCAGCGAGGAGAGGGCTCTACCTCCCAGCAGGTGGTGGCGGATTTGCTCTGAATGTGGCTTGTCCTTCCTGTGAGCTGATGACCCGACTTGGGGAGGGGGCGCGGACTGAAGCAGCAGATGCAGGGGGTACTTTCTGACTGCAAGGTGAAGAGGACTCGTTACTGACAGAGGCTGCAGAGAAGAGCAGGCCAGCCATGGTCCTGGACCAAGGATTATCTTTATGAATTATTTCTAAAAATTATACAACCAGCACCCTACATGGTACCTTAACTCAAAGACTACAGCCGTGTTCTCCATGCGGTGTTACCTGGAGACTTACGGAGAACACTCAGGGGCCCACCCCAGACACTCTGGAGCAGACATGTTGCAGGTGGGCCCGACAAGCAGTATTTAAACAACACCCTCCAGGGGATTCTGAGAATCTTGCAACACAGAGACCCTGGAACAATGGAAGGTAAACTTCTTCCTGCTTTCTGTTTCTTAGTTCTTCTCACACAAATGGGAGCACATCCTTCTACACAACACCCAGCCCTTCACCTTTTCCTAGAATAAATGCATCCTAGATGACCCCTAGATGATGAGTTGGTGAGGGACAGGGAAGCCTGGTGTACTGCAGTCCATGGGGTTGCAAAGAGTCAGACAGGACTGAGCAACTGAACTGAGATGACCCCTGGGTTTCCTGGTAGCTCAGTCAGTAAAGAATCTGCCTGCAGTGTGGGAGACCTGGGTTCGATCCCTGGGTTGGGATGATCCTCTGAAGGAAGGTATGCCAACCTAGTCCAGTATTCTTGCCTGAAGAATCCCTGTGAACATAGGAGGCTGGTGGGCTGCAGACCAGGGGGTCGCAAAGAGGTTGGACAGGACTGAGTGACTAGGCACAGCACAAGTGACCCCTACCCTATTGCCAGAATTTATGAATCAACCTCATTCCTTTCAAGCCTGCATGGGATTCTGTTGCAGGAGGAGAGGGGTGTAATTTCTCCAACCATTGCCCTCTCAGAAGCATTTAGACTGTCTCTAGGTTTTTATTATTTCAAAGGCTGGTGCAATCAGGCCTCTTGAGGAGTCTTTGTGGGCAGGTATCTAGCTGTGGCACTGCTTAGAGGAATAAAACTCACACCTTCAGTATTTTTTATGTCCTTTCAGATCTTAGACACCTAGAAAACCTATTCCAGCAGTTTATACTCCCTCCTGAAATACATAAAAAATTCCCTTTCCCACTCTTTCATCAGTACTAAACTGGTCTTCTGCATCTTGCCACTCTGATAGGTGAAAAAATGGAGATTCAGAGTTTGCTGTGCATTTCTTCAACTGTGAGGACCCTTGGGTGATTCTTCACGTGTTAGTAGCTACTTCTATTTTCTTCTGTAAGCTGTCTGTTCATACCTTTTCTTTCTCCCCACTCCCCTAATTTTCCTTTGGGTTATTAGACTTTTTCTTATGGATTCGGAAGAGCTCATTATATAATAAGGAAAGTGGTAAATGGTATATACTACACATGGTTTTCCCTCGTATTCCCTTTGTCTTTTGTCTGAGTTTTTGTGGTTGTTGTTGTTATTATTAGCCATGAAATAGTTTCTTTGTGGGATAGTAAATATATCAGTCTTTTAATATTTCTGGATTTGGCACCATGCTTTAAAAAATCTTTCCCATTTTGAGATTTTTAAATATCCCCTATGTTTTCTTCAATTTCTTGGACAAGAGCCTGAACTCCAGGACTGCACAGCCTGGGTTCCAATCCCAGCTCTCTTGCTTCCTGGGTGGCCCTCCCTTTTGTACTGTGTAGAGTAGGGATAAGGATGCTTGTTTCATAGAATCAGGTTGGGTGTGTTCTTCTCTCTGGGGCACCTCCTCACATTATCAACTCAAAGAAGGTGAAAGGCTCCAGATAAACTAGAAAGATTAACTGGCAGCCTCCTGGAGAGGGGGCTGGACCTCATGGATCCACAAGCTCCCAACCCCAAGGATGAGGGGCTTTCCTTGGTCCTGGATACACACTTGCTTCCTTCACTACTGATTCTCAGCCTAGATGTGGGGGCTTCCCAGGAAAGGGCTGCAGGTTCCAACCCCGAGATTGGCAAGCCCCAGAGGAATCGTGAGTTCCTGGAACCCTGTTAAGGGTTAAATTGTGCTCCTCTTCAAGATTCAGGACTTCTGAATGTAGTCATATTTGGAGACAGACTGTTTTAAAGAGGCAACTAAATTAAAATCAGGTCATTAAGTGGGTCCTAATCCAATCTAGATAGCATATTCAAAAGCAGAGACATTACTTTGTCAACAAAGGTCCATCTAATCAAGGCTATGGTTTTTCCAGTGGTCATGTATGGATGTGAGAGTTGGACTGTGAAGAAAGCTGAGCGCTGAAGAATTGATGCTTTTGAACTATGGTGTTGGAGAAGACTCTTGAGAGTCCCTTGGACTGCAAGGAGATCCAACCTGTCCATCCTAAAGGAGATCAGTCCTGGGTGTTCTTTGGAAGGAATGGAGCTGAAGCTGAAACTCCAATACTTTGGCCACCTCATGCAAAGAGTTGACTCATTGGAAAAGACCCTGATGCTGGAGGAGAAGAATACGACAGAGGATGAGATGGCTGGATGGCATCACCGACTCGATGGACATGTGTTTGGGTGAATTCCTGGAGTTGGTGATGGACAGGGAGGCCTGGCATGCTGCGATTCACGGGGTTGCAAAGAGTCAGACACGACTGAGCGACTGAACTGAACTGAATCCCATCTGATTGATGTTCTTATCAGAAGAGGAAGTGTGGACAGTCACAGACAGAGGGAGATCAGGTGAAGACACAGGGAGGAGACAGACACCTGTGAGTCAAGGAGAGAAAGAAGCCTGGAGCAGATCCTGCCCTCATCAGCCCGGAGAGGGAACCAACCCTGCCAATACCTTGATTGTGGCCCTCCAGCCTCTAGAACTCAGAGAAGACAGACTTCTGTCATTTGAGCCCCCAATAGTGTTTTATGGGGCTTCCCAGGTAAAGAACCTGCCTGCCAGTGCGGGAGATGTAGAGACGTGGGTTCAATCCCTGGGTCAGGAAGATCCCCTGGAGGAGGGCATGGCAGCCCACCCCAGTATTCTTGCCTGGAGAATCCTGTGGATGGAGGAGCCTGGTGGGCTACAGTTGAAAGGGTTGAGAAGAGTCAGACATGACTGAAGCAACTGAGCAGGAGAACACCCATGGTGTTTTATGACCTCGGCCCCAGCAAACAAAGGCAGGAGCTTTGAAGGGCCTGCTCTGGGCAGCTCGGTTCAGGCCTCCAACTCTTTAGGCCCCATGCAGGGTGGGGTCATCTGGGTGTCTTGCTTGCCCCTTACCCACCACCAAAGACCATTACCATTACCGACACAGACACCTGTTCTTGCTGCTCTCCCCTCCCCCACAGAATAATCTGAAAGACAATATGTGAGCTCTCTGGGTTTGGAATAAGATCAAAGCCAAAGGACAGGTGCTCAGGCACAGTGTGAGGGCCCGTCCTTCCCCAGGCAAGAGCAGGGACACCCATGTGGGCCTCCCCAAAGGCCCTGCAGACCCATGGAGGCCTACAGGCAGCTGCACAAGAGCAGGTGTGCAGGCGCAGGAAGCCGGCAGCCCCCCGGCCTGAGCTGGGTGGGCAGCACAGAAAGGATGGATGGAGGTTAGCATGGGGGAGGGTGATAGGGAAGAGACAGCCTGGTCTGGTGCTGGGGTTTTGGGTCCTCCTGGCCTGCAGGGCTCCTGTGGACGGTGGGCATGTCCCAGGGCACCCTAAGAATGTTCTCAGCCACCCCTTCCTCTGTCTGCCACCCTGACTCCAGACTGGAAGCCAGCCAAACCAAGGGAAAGGCAGGGGCTGGCAGAGGAATCTGGGAAGGCAGGGGTGGTGATGTTCCAGCATCCCCGAGCTGGGGGAGAGACAGATCTGAATGGAGGAAGCCCTGCCGGCCCACCTCAGCAGGAGCCCCGCGTGGACTGTGGGCACCTCCCTTCACAGCCCCTGGGGCCCCAGGGGAGACAGAGGTTCCCCGTGCATGGCAGGGGCCTCACGGGCTTCCACTGGGTGAGGCCCTTCCCCTCTGAGACCCCTGGACCTCAGCACCATGGGGGGTCCTCCCTTGTCCGTGAGGGCCTAAGGAGTGACCCTCCACCTCCCCAGGCTGAGCTGGGTTGTGGGGTCACTGTAGGGATGCACCACTCCTCCAGGGATTGGCCCCAAAGCCCAGGCAGGCCCAGGTGTGGTCCCCCCTCCCAGCTCCGGCTGCCCGCCCTGGAGGCTATGTCTACAAGGAGCCTGCTGCCAGTGGGTGGCTCCGAGCCATCCTGGCCTGGCCAGGTGTGTGTGGCCTGGGGTGGGCAGACAGCTGGGCAGGCCTCTTGTAAAGGGTAATAACCCAGTGCAGCAGGCTAATCGCCCCTTCCTGGGAGGCAGACGTGATCTCATTAGTGATCATAAGGTAGGTTGGAGGCAGGGGGACTCTGTGCTCCCCAGGGCTGAGGGAGGTGCTCAGAGCCAAGGGAGGTGCCCCACACCATCTGCTCCTGACGCAATGGAACCACACTCCAGGTTGAGGGGAATTAAGTGGGACTGGTGGAGAGACTGGGCAGGCTTCACAAGACAGGAGGAGACTGGCTGGTGCTCCCTGGCACCCCTGGCTCCTCCCCAGCAGTGCTGACTCCACCGCGTGCCAGTGCTGAGGCTGCATCCCGCCTGGAAGGCCCCTCCCCAGGGGACCAGAGCAGCCCGCCCCTACTGGGCCATCTCATCACTTGCTCTGCATCCCCTGAGCTCTGGTGGGGCTGTTGCCTGCACCACGGGAACGGAAAGGAGAGAACTGCCAACACTTCAGGGCACAGGGGAAGCCTCAAAAGTAGGTTATACGGCGGCCTGTGTCTGCTGCTTGACAGAATTCTGCTCTCCTAATCTCTTTCCTCCATCTGGGGCTGACTACCCTTTTCTGAAGCACGGCCATTCTTGAGAACCTGGTACAAGCTATGGCCTCTTCCTAAATAAACATGTAAAAATAAGATGTTGTCAGTATCTCGGGGTGCATGGATTCTCTCAAGTCCATCCGTGGATCTCCCAAGCCGGTGGTTTCCATAGTATGCAGCATCAGAATCATGCAGGACTTGCCCGAAACACAGATGTCCAGGCCCTACCAGCTCATCTGGGGCAGGACTGAGCAATCTACACTGTGACCCAGGTTCCAGATTGTTCCAATGCAGGTTCCAGAACTGCATGACTGGAGGAGTCCGTGGAGCCCAGGTCAGGACCTGGCTCCAAACTCGTCTCCATTTGCTGCCATTGCAGATGCACAGGTCTTGGCATCCCAGAGGAAGCACAAGCTCCCTGGCAGAAGGACGGCATCTTAAATCCAACCCCAGTGACCCACAGTCTCATCTGGTAAGGTCTCACTGATTGTCAAAACTCCTTCAGGTTCCCCAAGGAGGAGTCTCGGGAAAACCTGCAACCCAGCTGTGGGGAGACCCTGATACATCTTCTACCACCAACAGGGTCAAGAAACCTTGTCTTGTGATACAATGGGATTCCATCCACTCTCCTCCCTTCTTCCACTGCTGTGGGCACTGAGTCCCTGGGGCCCACCTCCAAGAGAGGGGTCTTTGCATAGGTAGAAATCATGCCCAGGCCCCTGGCTTTCGTAAGCAGGATCCAGGGGCTGGTGCAAGTGGGAGGACTGTGAGTGGGTCGGCATAGTTAGGCCTCTGTATTAGCCAGTTTGAATTTGGAATTCTTATCTGATTGACTAAGTAACTTTTACTCTAATTAGAACAGTAGGGTTTGTTCTTAATCTGCAACCATTTAATCTTCTGTCTCATTAATTGTACAAAGGTCTTTATGAATATGTAGATTGAAAAGGAATACATGATTATTTGACCTTGAAGAGACACATATAAAATAGGTGTACACTCTCCCAGCCTCCTGCTTCCCTTTATTATGCAGATGCAAAAACTGGTCTGGCTCCAAATCAGGGTACTGTGGGTTATTGGCAATCTCAGAGCCAATTAGGATACAGCATTCTGATGAGCCATAGAAGTTTAATAATTAGTATAGTATTTACATGCGAGCTGCTTGCTGTGAATTTGCATGTAAATAAAAATGTGGTTATCAAAACCAGCCAGAAACAGCCCACTGATGAAAGAATCTCAAAGGGGTTCAATGTGCAAAAAGAAAATACTTGTGAAGGAAAAGGTTAAGTGTCACCAGTGAGAATTTGAGTCTTTTATGAAGAACACTCATTTCAGGGGTAAATGACCTTCTGAATAGACCTCACTTCTTTTTGTTTAGAGATACTGTTTAGCGGGTTAGGCCACCCTGAACAGAACAATTTCTTAGCAACCAAATTGACCCATAGGGATAAATCTGTTCCTGTCTCTAAGGAGAATGGGGGAATTACCAAACCTATTTAGCAAACCACTGGCTTATTCTGCAACAAATGGGGTTCCTAAGTCAGAGCTAGTGGTTTGCTAGGTTTGGACCTAGTGTGCTAATAGCTCCCCTTTCACTTTCAGAGCACCCCAGTTTGAACCATAAATTATACTGTCACTCTGTTGGGGCTGAGTTGCTCAGGACACCTAGGAAAGTCATTAGAGACTGCGCTAGAAAAGAGGACAGGCTAGAAGAGGCTGCTGATGGGAAGCGAGGGGCATGCTTCCTGAGGAACTGTCTTGTATTTCTGCTGACTGTGGGGTGGCATCTCTCCTGGATCCCCCAAAGTCTTCGGTAGGTTACCCCTTTTATTAGAATGCTATGGACTTGGGTCTCATTGCTGGATATGAGGATTACTGAGGATGGCCCCCAGGAACTCCCAGGTGGTGTTAGTAGTAAAGAAACCACCTGCCAATGCAGGAGACATAAGAATCTCAGGTCAATCCCTGGGTCAGGAAGATCCCCTGGAGGAGGGCATGGCAACCTACTCCAGTATTCCTGCCCGGAGAATCCCATGGACAAAGAAGCCTGGTGGACTGCAGTCTATAGGGTTCCAAAGAGTTGAACACGACTAAAGTGACTTAGGGACTTTCCCTGGTGGCTCAGAGGTTAAAGCGTCTGCCTTCGATGCCGGAGACCCGGGTTCGATCCCTGGGTTGGGAAGATCCCCTGGAGAAGGAAATGGCAATCCACTTCAGTATTCTTGCCTGGAGAATCCCATGGACAGAGAAGCCTAGTAGGTTACAGTCCACGGGGTCGCAAAGAGTCGGACACGACTGAGCGACTTCAACTTCACCTTCAAAGTGACTTAGCATGAGGATGGCTCCAGGGTGGGGACATGGAAAGAAGATGAGGGCCACCTGTGGGAGCCCACACCTTCAGTTACACCTGAGCCAGATGTTCAATCAGTATGCCCAGTGATGGCTGTACTGGGTGTTAAAACCCAGTCATCCTTCCAGACCATGGCCCAATAACCACTGCTGATCCCCCAGCCCTTTTCCAGAGACCCTCCCAGGTACTCAGCATCTAAAGGATTAACATCAGCTGTTCTCCAGGAGGTAGGCTCCAGGATCCAGCACAGTCCACCATCTGCCACATCTTCTGACTAAGTGATGCCCCTCCAGCTCCTGGGTTGAATGTGGTGATGTCAAATTTCTTATTGCCTA
This sequence comes from Oryx dammah, assembly GCF_014754425.2. Taxonomy (NCBI): domain Eukaryota; kingdom Metazoa; phylum Chordata; class Mammalia; order Artiodactyla; family Bovidae; genus Oryx; species Oryx dammah. The sequence continues at coordinate 61,803,287 of NW_024070200.1, read as the reverse complement.
TGTTTGCACCAAGTTCAAGATTCATCTTTACAGTAAAATTACTGCTGACATCTGTCTGGGAGAAGATTCAGTCTCAACATGCTGCAAGGAGGAATCACAGGCACCCTTTTCCAGCTTTGTCCAGAGTAAGTATTTAAGCAAACATCGTGAAGGGGAGAGTTGGCCACCCAAGCACTCACTGTCCTGCTCATGATTTTAGGCACTCAGAGTGTCAGAGCTGGTGGGATGAGGGCATGGCCTGGGGAGCGGAGTGTTTTCCTGGCTAGGACAGGGTGTGATTTTTGGCTCCTGGCCTTTGACATAGCTTACTAATCCTTTCCATGCCAAGAGCCTGTGAGGAAGGGCATGTGTGACAAAGATGGGGTGAGGGTGGGGTGTTCCTCCACTTGCCTTTTTCTGAAGCAGAAGAGGGGGATGCATGACTACTATTGATTTTAATCTTTACGTGTATAGCAAATGAGATCTGAGCCATTTTAGTAGTTAAACAGAAGTTTTCAGATGACATATTTCACATTCCTTTTTGTATTCAAACACCAGTGAGAGAACTTCTGGCAAAAAGATCAACTCCATAGATGCTTGAGTGATGGAAAAAATAGTGACACAGTTTTTCCATTGCAAATCAAAAAGATATGATCTTATGCTGCTGCTGCTAAGTCGCTTCAGTCGTGTCCGGCTCTGTGCGACCCCACAGACGGCAGCCCACCAGGCTCCCCCGTCCCTGGGATTCTCCAGGCAAGAACACTAGTACAGGGAAATATTTATGAAGTGATATTAAGGGGGGGGGGTGCAAAACAAAAGTTGGCATGTATACACTAATTAAAAGTGTGTAAAAGCAGTTCTAAATATATCAGCAAATATCAAATGGAATCTCAAAGCTATGCCACTGGCTGGACTTTCTTCTGAAAGAAAAGTTAAGTTTTAAATTGATCTTGTAGATTTTACTTTGGAATCTGGACTGATCCAGGAGGCGGGTGGCAGGCTGAAGGGCTCTCCAACTGTTTTGAGGATGTCTGGTTCCAGGCCCTCTCCCAGTTCAGACACAGAGGCCACCCGCATCAGTCGTGGATGACCCATCTGAAGGTGACCTCAGATGAGGGGTTTGGAATGCTCTCCAAGATAAGAGAGTGAAAGAAGGAAATGTAATGGGGCAACCTGTAAACTCCAGCCTCTGCATGAAACATACCCAAGCCCAGGGGCAGATGTGCCCAAGGGACACAGTGGTGTCTGCTAGACAAAGGTGCCCGCCCTTGTGTTGGCCTCCAGGGAGCAAATGAAGGGCCTGGGGGTAGGGTGGGAGTGAGGCTGCACCCTACTCCACCTCCTATTGGTTGAGGGGGGAAAAAAGCAAGCATTTCTTATTCTACTTTAAATATTTAAATGGGCCTCATTGATGCACACAACCAGATTCCAAACAAGATACCCTTAGAACATTCAAACCCTGTTCATGCCTTGGTTTCCTTCCCTCACCATCTGCCAACCCCACCCTCTGGTAATGGCAGCTCCATATGGCTGCAGGTCATTGCACAGGGAGACAGTGTCTCAAAAGAGTTATCCGTTTCCTTTACTTAAGTCCTCACACCCAACGTTTTCCCTAGTGGTTGGACAGCGGCTGTCACACCCTCATTGTTTTGAAAAGAAGGGAAGTAATAGTGGGAATGAGAAAAGCAAGAAACAGGCAGTGATCTGTTAAATAACCCAAGATAGCTTTTTTCAATCAAGAAGGCAGCCCAAGATAAGCAGAGTTTGTATCTTAACAATATCAACAACCTCAGATATGCAGATGACACCACCCTTATGGTAGAAGGCAAAGAGAAACTAAAGAGCCTCTTGATGAAGGTGAAAGAGGAGATTCAAAAAGCTGACTTAAAACCCAACATTCAAAACACAAAGATCATGACATCCAGTCCCATCACTTCATGGCAAATAGGTGGGGAAACAATGGAAACAGTGACAGATTTTATTTTCTTGGGCAACAAAATCACTGCAGGTGAAGACTACAGCCATGAAATTAAAAGACGCTTGCTCCTTGGAAGAAAAGCTATGACCAATGTAGACAGCATATTAAAAAGCAGAGACATTATTTTGCTTACAAAGGTCCTTATACTCAACTACGTATTGATGTGAGAGTTGGACCGTAAAGAAAGCTGAGCGCCGAAGAATTGATGCATTTGAACTGTGATGTTGGAGAAAACTCTTGAGAGTCCCTTGGACTGCAAGGAGATTAAACCAGTCAATCCTAAAGGAAATCAGTCCTGAATATTCATTGGAAGGACTGATGATGAAGCTGAAGCTCCAATACTTTGGCCACCTGATGAGAAGAACTGACTCATTGGAAAAGACTGATGCTGGGAAAGATTGAAGGCAGGAGGAGAAGGGGACAACAGAGGATGAGATGGTTGGATGGCATCACTGACTCAATGGGTATGAGTTTGAGCAAGCTCCAGGAGTCAGTGATGAACTGGGAAGCCTGGCATGCTGGAGTCCATGGGGTCACAAAGAGTCTGACACGACTGAGTGACCGAACTGAATAGTATACAGGGAAGACAGAACATTTCCTTTCCCTAACCCAGGAGGGGTATGTGGGCTGGGAGAGGGGTGGGTCAGGAAGGGTGAGGCTTCAGGGAAGCTGGGAACTGGGGCTGAGGCCTAGAAAAAGAGAAGGGGTCTGAGGTAGGGTTGCCAGATAAAATATAGGGAGCTGGTTTAAAACTGAATTTCAGACAAACAATGAATAGTGTTTAGGTATAAGTATGTCTCAAATGGGCTTCCCCAGTGGCTCAGCAGGTAAAGAATTCCCCTGCAGAGCAAGAGATACAGGAGGTGTGGGTTCGATCCCTGGGTCATGAAGATCCCCTGGAGGAGGGTATGGCAACCCACTCCAGTATTCTTGCCTGGAGAATCCCATGGACAGAGGAGCCTGGTGGGCTACAGTCCATGGGGTCACAGTCAGACACAACTAAAGCGACTTAGCTCACATGCACGCAAGTCTCAAATACTGTGTGGTGTTGCTATAGACAAGGAAGCCCACACACAGGTTTTGGGTGGGGCTGGACCAGCGTGATGTCTCACCTGCCAGCTGCAATATTTCCAGACCCTTGGCCACAGGAGACTGGCTTCTCCCTCGTGTAGGAAACCATCATCCCACGTTCTCACTTTATGCTAGAAAACCCTGAGACCAGAGGGCTTGAATTGCCCAGTCTCTTTAGTTGCTCACCTAGTCAGTGGCAGGTCTGGATGCCCACTGTGATCTCAGATCCTGGGGTGCTGCCTGCATCTGACTCCAACTCAGGGCCTCTCAGATGATGACAATGGACAGGTACCTGCCCAGCCCAGTGGGTCACAGTCATAGGTCTCTTTGCATTATTTCACCGTGGGAAGCTCCACCTCTGGAGACATTCAAGTCTCTGCTGGAACTGAGATTGTTGCCAAACTATGATGCAGTCATGTGACTGTGACCAAGACACCCACATCATGAACCCACCCACTCAGGACGTTGATGCCACAGTCAAAATGCCACCTGCCTGGGACAGATGCCTCCTGCCATATTCCTTGTGGGCCTCCTTCCAAATTGGGTCTCAAGAAAGCAGATAAATGAAGGAAGAACCAAGCCTGGAAGTGGGCACTAAGGTGACTCTGTTTTCAGTTCAGTTCAGTCACTCAGTTGTGTCCAACTCTTTGTGACCCCACGGACTGCATGCAGCACACCAGGCTTCCCTGTCCATCACCAACTCCCAGAGCTTACTCAAACGTATGTCCATTGAGTTGGCGGTGCCATCCAACCATCTCATCCTCTGTCGTCCCCTTCTCCTGCCTTCAATCTTTCCCAGCATCAGGGTCTCTTCAAATGAGTCAGTTCTTTGCATCAAGTGGCCAAAGTATTGGAGCTTCAGCTTCAACATCAGTCCTTCCAATGAACATTCAGGACTGATCTTCAGAATGGACTGGTTGGATCTCATTGCAGTCCAAGGGACTCTCAAGAGTCTTCTCCAACATCACAGTTCAAAAGCATCAATTCTTTGGCACTCATCTTCCTTTGTAGTCCAACTCTCACATCCATACATGACTACTGGAAAAACCATAGCTTTGACTAGACGGATCTTTGTCGACAAAGTAATGTCTCTGCTTTTTAATATGCTGTCGAGGTTGGTGAATTTCATGGCTGTAGTCACCATCTGCAGTGATTTTGGAGCCCTCCAAAATAAAGTCTGAAACTGTTTCCATTGTTTTGCCATCTATTTGCCATGAAGTGATGGGACCGGATGCCATGGTCTTAGTTTTATGAATGTTAAGTTTTAAGCCAAACTTTTCATTCCTCTTTCACTTTCATCAAGAGGCTCTTTAGTTGCTCTTCGCTTTCGGCCACAAGGGTGGTGTCATCTGCATGGTAGTGTCTCTGCCATAAGGGTAGTGGTCAATCTCAGGTTATTGATATTTCCCTTGATTCCAGCTTGTGCTTCATCCAGCCCAGCATTTTGCATGATGCAGTCTGCATAGAAGTTAAATAAGCAAGGTGACAATATACAGCCTTGACGTATTCCTTTCCTGATTTGGAACCAGTCTGTTGTTACATGTCCAACTCTAACTGCTGCTTCTTGACCTGCACACAGGTTTCTCAGGAGGCAGGTAAGGTGGTTTGGTATTCCCATCTCTTTAAGAACCTTCCACAGTTTGTTATGATCCACACAGTCAAAGGCTTTGATGTAGTCAATAAAGCAGAAATAGATGTTTTCCTGGAACTCTCTTGCTTTTTTGATGACCCAGTGGATGTTGGCAATTTGATCTCTGGTTCCACTGGGTCATGGTGGAGAGTTCTGACAAAACGTGGTCCACTGGAGAAGAGAATGGCAAATCCCATGAACAGTATGAAAAGGCAAAAAGATAGGACACTGAAAGGTGAACTCCCCAGGTCGGTAGGTACCCAACATACTACTGGAGAGCAGTGGAGAAATAATTCCAGAAAGAATGAAGAGACGGAACCAAAGCAAAAACAACACTCAGTTGTGGATTTGACTGGTGATGGAAGTAAAGTCTGATGCTATAAAGAGCAATGTTGCATAGGAACTTGGAATGTTAGGTCCATGAATCAGAGTAAATTGGAAGTGGTCAAACAGGAGATGGCAAGAGTGAAATCGACATTTTAGGAATCAGTGAACTAAAATAGACTGGAATGGGTAAATTTAACTCAAATGACCATTATATCTACTACTGTGGGTAAGAATCCCTTAGAAGAAATGGAGTAGGCCTCATAGTCAACAAAAGAACTATACAAAAAAGATCTTCATGACCCATCATCACAATGGTGTGATCACTCACCTAGAGCCAGACATTCTGGAATGCAAAGTCAAGTGGGCCTTAGGAAGCATCACTACGAACAAAGCTAGTGGAAGTGATGGAACTCCAGTTGAGCTATTTCAAATCCTAAAAGATGACTGTGGCTCAGATCATGAACTCCTTATTGCCAAATTCAGACTTAAAGTGAAGAAAGTAGGGAAATCCACTAGGCCATGGGAATCTGTTTTACCCATGAATAAAATGAAGCACTGAGAAACTAAGCACCCTGCCTACAGTCACCCAGAGCTTCAGTGGAAGACACAAGTTGCACACAGGCATGGTTAGACAGCACCACCAACTCAATGGACATGAGTTTAAACAAATTCAAGGAGATAGTGAAGGACAGGGAAGCTGGGCGTGCTGCAGTCCATGGGGTCACAAAGAGTTGGAATTGACTTAGCCACTGAACAACATCTGACCCCAGATCCTAGATGTTGAATAACTCCCCATTTTTCTGTCTTTCTGGATGATCCCAGCAGTCCCTGTGTGATGCTGCAGTCCACAGCTGTTTTTTCTGGTCTCCCAGCTGCTAGGTGGCTGCCCAGGGTGTGATTCCCTACAGCAGTGTTGTGGAGAAACCTTCCCTCCTCATGCCCGGCTACCCCAAGTGGCAGTATTTGAAGACAAATGCTGCTCATTCTTCCACTTTCTCAGGTCTGGAAGGAGTCTTCTGAATCAAGCTGTTGTAGCTGTACAGCAGGAAAGTCAGGGAAATTCATAAGCGCAAGCTACAAAGATGCGTTGCTGACTCAGCGCATGTGTATGCTGGGGACTGCTTCAACCTCTCTTTTATAGATGGAAAGACTGAGGAGGCAGAATACGCTTGAAGTGCTTGACCAAGCTCGTGCAGCAGATGAAAGAGCTGGGGTGGAACCCAGCAGGCTTGGCGCTCTACTCATGGGCCAGCAGCAATGCCATCACCTGGGATCTGCTAGACATTCAGAGCTTCCCGTCCCTCCTCGACTCCTTGATCACCTTCTGCTTCTAATAAGGTCCCAGGTAGTTTGTCTGCATGGTGCAGTTTGAGAAGCAAGCTCTGGAGAATGGTCATATGTTTCATCCGGATTTACTGGACCATGCAGCAGGTGTTAGGAGCATGGCCGGCACGAATCTTTTCTGCTTAGTGCTGTATATCCAGCACCTAGAACAAGGCCAGCATATAGTGATGTTCAGTAAATCTTTACTGAGTGAATGGATAAATGAATGAATGAATTTGGGTATGTCTGACTTAGGTCCAGGCTGAGGATTCCTCAAAGACTTTCTCCTGCATTACCATGGGGCTTCTGCCAGGACTGGGACCCCTCCTTTCTGGCTGTCTTATTGGAAGGTGCCTCTGGTGTGGGGACCACACGTCGTTTGGAATTATCTGCTTCCCTCTTTTGTGGAGGTAATCATCAGTGCCAACACCGCCCAATGTTGGATCAAATCACACACATTCCAGAAATCTCCCAGGAAGCAGCCCCTCTCCCAGCCACGTTCCTCATTCCTTCCACTTGTTCACCAAACGGTCTTCATCTTGGGCTGTTGTTCCGCTGCTCACACGTCTCAGCTCTTTCACATACCTGAGAGTTATTTCAGCAGCATTTCTCCAGCATCTGCGAAGGGTTTTATTTTTGTTCGGTGAAAAGGCTTCAAAGCCCTCTCTCTGAGCTTTGAGTTTGGCGTGGATGATGTGAATCATTTAATGGGAATTGTTTTTTTTTTTTTTTCAAGGAGGAATTATTCTCAGCAAAGTCTGGGACTGGCCTGAAGGAGACAGCCAGACATCTCCAGGTAGAGGGAGCATCCTGCTGTTCTCTGGTAAATCAAAGAGGAACAGTCGGCTCCTGCCCCCCTCATGCCTGGCCTGACCCCAGCCTTTCATGTACAGCGGCCACAGGGAGGAGAGAACGCACAAAACCAGAACAAACCCCCCAAAGTAAAGGCTTAAAATGAAACCATTTCACAGGGACAATACTCTGTTCTTCTTTAAACTCTACCCAAGAACAAATGGGAGTCTTTTTTTCAGTGGAAAGACTGGATTTGGGCTTTCATCCTCAGAGGCCTTTATTTGGGGTACCTCTCCCACCTCCACTCCTTTCATTATTTCAGAACTTCTTAGAGGCTGAGGTGGGGGCAGGGAGGTGGACAGGAGCCTCCAACCTGCCCCAGGTGGGGACCCACAGCCTGGGTCTGGGGATGCTTGGTCTTGGGCCAACTCGGGTTGGGGGAATAATGAAGGGTCAGCCTTTGTCTCTGGGCAGTCAGTGGGGAAGAAGTCAGGGAAATCATAGTGCCAGGACCCTGTCCAACCCCAAAGGAGGAGCTGCCTTGCCGTCTGCCTTTCAACACATAATACATTCACAGGGACTGCTACCACACCGCTGGTGCAGCTGGGAAGAAATCTAGATGCTAAAATAAAATACCATCATACAGCCCCAAACATTGTCTTGCAGTCCCTCTGGGTCCCACACAGTGTGTGAGCAGGGAAGGCCGCCAGAGGCACAGGCTGGTTCAGACAGTCTCAGGGGTTCAGGGTTAGATGCTGCTAATAGCTCCAGTGGAGATCACTCCCACTCAGCTAAACGTGCTCTGAGAGGCGACAGGAAGCCAAGCTTGGGTATCAAATAAAAGGCTGCTATTTTCTTGGGAACAAGCTTTTCTAACCAGGGATGGACTGACAGGCCACTGTGGCCTTGGCCACCTACTCCTCCTCCAGGCCTCCTCCCTTCCTGACTCCGGAAGTCCTCCCAACCAGAGGGGACAGAAACACGCGGACTATGTGAGAACCAGGCTGCAGCCAGTTGCTGTCCTGCACCATCTAGCACGGGGCAGACCCAGTGTCCCCTGAGCAGAGAGGCACAAAGAACAGGAGACAGAGCCAGGGGTCAGGGGGGCACATAGGGAGGGGCCTGGGAACCCCAGCCAGAGGGGGAGGAGGAGGGCCACCCCAATGGCCTCGGCAGAGTCTCTGGCCCTGAGGACACTTGCCTGCCTGTGCCGTGGTCAATCTCATCTCCCGGGGCTCCCCAGGCAGCAATGCAGCTGATCCCTTCTTCCAGCTCTGCTTCCTGAAGTGCCCTGTCCCATGGGTGGTAGCCTCACTTTGCTGCCCAATGCCCAGGCTCATTATAGACGGCTGCCCACCACTACAGACGGCTGCCCACCACTATGGCTGACGAACGGTGGATGGAGCAGAGTTGAATCAAGAGAGCCAGAGGAGCCTGGGAGGGGTGGGTGATGTCACTGGGGCTTTAAGTGGCCCCAAGGTGCTTCTGGGCTCTGGATGGATCTGGGCACCAAGCCTGGGTCATCCTTTAACTCTATGAGTCCTTGGGGGATTTACTAGCCCTAGCAGCTTCATCTTCTCTCAGGCAGTGGAAACAGCAGGCTCTGGTCATCTGCACAAGGAAACTAAATGTGGCTTCCCTTCTCTGAGGCCCAGCTCTTGGGGAAGACAGACAGAAATCCCTCCTACTGAGTCACTTTGGGTGGACCCCTTACCTGTGAGGTGAGCCGGTGTGCAGGACCTAGACACTTTCCTTCTCTCTTTCCCTAAAGCAGCACAAATCAGAATTCCAGCATATAAAAGAGACAAGAGCAGAGCTGCCTGGTTGAAGGTGGGGTGTGAGGGATGGGGGACTGGGCGAGGGGTAAGAAGCCCCCACCTTACACTGGTGGCTGCCTCCACAACCCTCCGTGAAGCCTCAGGGTGCCTGGGACCCCAGTTGGAACATCCCTCTGAAGGCCTAGCCTTCTCTGCAGTCAGTTCAAACGTGGCAAATAGAGCTCCTAGCAGGAAACCTGACCCTCCAGCTGCCAAAATCCTTGTGCAGGCCTGTGCAGGTACTACAGCAGCATCCACAAAGGGTGGGGCAGCGAGGGCTCGACGTGGTGGAGACAAAGGCCCACCTGGGCTGCATCCAGCCCTGAGGAGGCCCCTGGGTCCACACGTTCTCTGCCTCCCTGTCACAGGGCTCCACCCGTCATCCGCCCACGCATAGGTGGCTGCTGTCTTAACGACGCCTCCCCCCGCACGTCCCCAAGGCTGGCACACCCTGCAATTACGGTCGCTGTTTCCCTGGCTCTCCATCCTGCCTGCCTCGCCTCCCCACTCTCTGCCGCTAATTGCTGGGTTTGCCCTTCACCGTTTCCGCGCAGTAACGCTAAGTCTCATGCCCCCTCAGCCGCACGCGCTGTTTCAATAACTGCAGAGACAAAAAGAAATCAAGATGGTCTCAGCAAAGCATTTCCCTTAGCCTGGGAGAAGGGGCATTTGAGCAAGTTCACCAGCGCTTCTCAAACTGGAAGCAGCACTTGAATGACCCTGGGATTTTTCTAAAAGGTAGACTCTGGTTCTGTGGGTCCAGGGTGGGGTTGGAGACTTTGTGAGTCCGACCAACTGGCTGGCAATCATCTGCAGGCCTCGGTGTTAGCTCAAAGGTGCCAGGACGTGCACAGTGGGAGGCAGGGAGCCAGAACTGGCCGGGTGCTGGGAGCAGGTCCCCCCACTTCTACCTGCCTCCAAGCTGAACTGGGAGTTTGGGCCCAGAGCCTCTGGAGTCTTGTTGAGGACCAGAAAGGAGGTGCACTCGATTCTATCCCAGGGCAGATGGAGCCCAACCAGGAGGGCTCCTATGAGAGATGGAGACCCTGTGGTACCCCCTTCCCTCCCTGGTGAGATGTCACCCTCTCCTGAGAAAAGGAACCCTTTGACAAACTCTTTCCAAAAGTACTTACTGAGTGCCTATGGCATTCCAGGCACAGCGGCAGTTCTGAAGATACAGAGTAAACAAAAGAAACTACGTGATTCCTGACTCCTTCTGGCCACTTCTGTTCTCGTTAGTGGGGCCGGGAGAGATGCTAAGTGAGATAAATAAAATACAAAGTATATTTCTGGTAATGAAGGCATAGAGCAAAATAAACCAGAGAGAGACAGAGACTGAATCCAGGCAGGCCTGGGGGCGGGGGTGCTATCCAGGGCTCCCAAGTGGATTTTTAGAAGATGAATTGTTTGTAAGAGCCAAACGTATAAGCTCTTTTAAAAATTGAGAAGCAATTTCTGTGTGTGACAAGCACAGAAACCCCATGTGACAGTCTCGTTCTTCCCATACCAGGGTCTGCAGGGTGGCCTCCGTGGGGTGTGGAGGTGCGGGGAAGTCAGGCTGTCCCAGGGCGGACTGGCAGTCGGGGCAGGCAGGAGCAGGGACAGGAGGCCAGCTCCGGGCTGGACGCTTTGAGTCTGCATGCCACTTAGTGTCCCCAGCAGCTGGGGGACCTGGCCCCTCACCAGGGAGTGACTTCCTGCTTCTCCCACTGCTCCACGGGAAGGAAGATGGAGGCTCTCATGGGCTCAAGCCCCTGCGAGGCACAGGGAGTGGCTGGGCATGGCCATCGTCCCATCCCGCGCTCCCCCAGCTCTGTGGAGTCCTCGCCCTGAAGAAGTTACAAAGAACCCCCCAGAGCCCCAGCACGTCCTGCTCGTGGGGGAGAGGCGGGCTGAGCCACGGCAGCTCTGATTTTCCAAACTTTCCATTTCAACTGAAATCCTGGGGTTAAACCTAGCCACCACACGGCAGCCTGTTTGTTCCCCAGCCATGCCGTCGCCGAACGGGGGCGCCCCTCCTCACCAGGCCCTGCCCTCGTGCGGCCTGTCGCAGCCTCTGCCTGCAGGTACGTCAGACTCAGGCCGAGGTGGTAGCGGACTGAGGGGAACCAAAGCCGGAAGCTGCAGAAATAGCTTCCGGGGTGGGGGCGTGGTCTCCTGCCGGCGGGCGACGGCACCAGGCAGCTGCGCCTCCATCTCAGGCCAAGGGATTTCTGAGACACAGGGCCGCGCTCCCTCAGTCAGACTCGTGCTCGGTGGCCCTCTCGTCCATCCCGGCCTGTCTCCTCGCACCGTCCTCCATGACGCAGCTGGGAGGAGGCATCCTGAGGAGAAGGGCTGACCAGAGCATCCCTGTGCCTGGCACACGTTCCCCCGGGCTCCCCAGCCGGCCTCCGGGCTGTCTGACCGCACCCCACCGCGGGGCACAAACCAGCTGCAGGCATGAGTGTGGCCGAGGTGACCTCTGTCTTTGGTGCCCCTTTGTGTCTCGATGGCCTTTTCATGTCCTGAGCTCACCCACAAGGGGCCGTCCCTGCCCACACGTGAGCTGAGTTTGCACCAGGTTCTGGGTGCCCACCAGGGGCAGCTGTGGGGAGAGGCATCCAGCAGCAAGGGCTGCAGTCAGCGGGGCTGGGGCGCACAGGCAGGACCTGGAGGAGCCCGGGGCTCCCGTCTGGACCCAAAGTGGGTGCAGAGTAGGCAGCGGCAAAGCCCAGGACTCCGACTGAGGGGCGGGCAGCCTCCGGCCGCGGGGGTGTGGGAGGTAGTCCACGCTCAGCACCCCGAGTCTGCAGCTCCTTCCTGCACGTGGAGGGATGGCTGGGCGCGGCAGACCCCTGCCTCCCACTTCTTCACCTTCTGCCAGGCAGCTGCCACTTGCCCGGCACCCTCCCAGGTACAGCCCCCAGTCCACCTCCAAAAGACCCTGGGGGGAACCCAACTTAAGTGAGGGGCCCACCTTGAGCCAAACCACTGTTTCCAGAGTCCTTGGTCGTGTCCCTTCATTAGCTTATATGGTGGCTCCAGGGGAAAAAGCAGGCAGGGCCCGCCTCCCACAGGTGCTGTCCTGGGCAGCTCACCTGGCTGGGTCCCAGGGTGAGTCCAGGGCCTCCAACGGTGCTGCCCTTCCTCACGCGCACGAGGCCACAGACCCCTCCCTGATGTCTCCCAGGAGGGCCTGCGGCCCACCGCCAGTTTGTCTCCAGCTCGACAGGGCCACTGGAGGGCCAGAAGCCATGTCTCCCAGCAGTAGTTGGGAGTGCGGGGGCACCCGCTGGTGGGCAGTACTCCCGGGAGCTGCTGTTTGGGGTCAGGTCAGTTCTGGGGTTTTTTGTGGGGTGCAGGGGCCACTGGGGAGGAAGTCCAGCCCTGCCCTCAGCTGCTGCTTCAGTCTGGCCCCCGCCTGCTCAGGTGGGCCCACAGGCCTCCCCACCGTGCCCTGCCACCCGGTGCCACAGCCTTCCCTGGGCAGCTTTTGCCCACCCCCAGGCGAGGTCTCAAACCCCACAGGGAGGCCAGCCCATCAGGTCTCTGCTTGGCTGTGCGCCCAGCTAGTGCCCAGCCCACTGTGAGGTTCCCCATCAGGGAACAAGATCGGGGAGCTGTGATGTAAAGGCCAGGGGCAAACTGGCGCAGGACACAAGAAGCAGGAAATGGCGGTGCCCCAGGAAAGGGTCTGGGCAATGCTCAGGTAAGCGTTCAGGTCCTCAGCCGGCTGCAGAGCTGGGCACTGTGCTGAGCCCCAGAGCCACCAGCTCTGTGACCTCACTGATGTTACCTGACCTCCCTGTGCCTCAGTGTCCTCACCTGGAAAACCGGATCAGCTAAGGGAGCTGGGCGAGGATGGAAGGCCTGACCACGTGTCAGTCACTGAGGCAGTGCTTCGCCCTTAGCAGGCTTCCAGCGCATGTCATCGCCAGGGGACACGGATGTGAGAGCAACTGAGACCTGGGCAAGGCGACCTGCCCAAGGTCACAGCCAACAGGGAGCTGGTCACTCTGCCGAGAGCCTGCAGGAAATAGATGGGGACCAAACCGCTTTGGTTTGCAGCCTCTCTCCATGGGAGGGCGGCTGAAGTTGACCTCACCACACAGAAATCAATAAGCAGGAGGCTGTTAAAAACCACCTACCCATCAGCCTGCCGCTGGCCGGGAGCTGACGGATGCTCGTTTCGTGCCCTGCCCAGCCCGCGGACACTTGGGCCCCTCCACACCATGCGTGAGGAGCGTGCATGTGGGGCTCAGACAGAGGAGATTGGGCCCAGGCTGCATACACCTCTCAGCGTCCTGCTTGACACGTGTCTTCCAGGGGAAAGAGATTGCTCCCTGACGGCTCCACATCCAGAGGAGGCTATCGTCTCGTAGCAAAAAATAAAGGCAAGTATGAAAACAGTTTTTTATGCCAAGTGGGGCCCACACTTCCAGGGGAAGCCTTCCCTGGAGGCCACTTTTTCACTGTAATTCCTCAGCCTGGCTTGAAATCACAGCCCCATGAGCGAGAACTGTTACAGCTGGGGCTAGACCCCACCATGAGTGGCCGCAGGGCTTTCCAAGTCGGGGCCCAGGTCATCCACAGTGTTGCTGGAAGAACTGGCCCGGAGACTTAGGTCAGACTCACCAAGAACCTGAGACTGGTGTATCCTGGCTGCGGCTAGAAGGAAAAGCAGGTAGTTTTTCTAGGATTATTGAGAGGAACTTAGGCCTTGAACCTGCCGCAATAGGCGAGGTTATGCCTAGCACATACCCACCAAATCTCAGTGGCCAACAGCAGCAGAGGTTCCTCCTTGGCTCATGGCCCACACCCATCGTGGCGGGGGTCTGCTCCTTCTTGTCTCTCGGGGACCAGATGGATGAGACAGCCTTTTTCTTAAACTTGCCGGCTTTTGTTTCATGGAGACCTTTTGAAGGACTCATGCCAGCAGCCAGCTCTGGCCTGAGAGTGTCACAGCTCACTTTTGCTCACTGATCAGAATCAGTCCCATGGCCCTGCCCTGACACTGGAGGGCTGGGAAGGCAGTCACTCCTACAGGGTGTCCAGTCACTGGGTGGTCAACAACCCTCCTGACTGATGCTCAGGACCCAGGAAATCCCTTCTTCCCTGGCTCACCCCTCCTGCCACTAAGGCCATGCAGTGGCCACATCATCATATGTTAATGGAGCTCAGAACCAGGCTTGCTATAAAGCCCCCTGGCTGCACCACTGCTGAGAATTTCAGACGTTCACTTTTGAGCTTCTGAGCATGGACTCAGATCTCCAGGGATTAATGCACTTTCTTATTCTTAAATGAGTTGTATATGTTGTTGTTCATTGTTGGACGGTATCACCAAGTTAATGGACATGAGTTTGAGCAGCCTTCAGGAGCTGGTGAAGGACAGGGAGGCCTGGCGTGCTGCAGTCCATGGGGTCACAGAGTTGGACACGACTGAGCAACTGAACAACAGCAGTGTTGTTGCTGTTTTTTCAGTCATATCCAACTCTTTTGCGACCCCATGCTGTGTAGCCCGCCAGGCTTCTCTGTCCGTGGGATTTCCCAGGCAAGAATACTGGAGTGGGTTGCCATTTTTTCTTCTCCAGGGGATCTTCCTGACTCACGTTTTGAACCCACGTTTCCTGCATTGGCAGGCGTTTTCTTTACCACTGAGCCATCAGGGAAGCCAGGAGGCATATATAAAAATTATATACATGTTGTGTACATGTTTCATTTACATGTGTATATACACACACATTCAGGAAAGCTCTGTAAAGACCTCAAATTATAGATACATGGGTGGACAACAAAGTTGACCTGGAAACCATCTTGCTCCAGCCTTGACTTTACCAGGCAGTTGATTGGAGGATAAAACTGGGATCCTAGGAGATAGAAGATATCTGTGGTCAACAGCTAGAACAGGGAGGTGCTGACTGCTGTTCCATCTTGGGGGATTTGGGCCCCTGCAAAGTGACGTCTGAGGCTTTGCTCTCCAGCAGCCTTCCGCACTCAGGTCCCACTGAGATTGCTGCACCAGCTCAGCCTCACCAGGAGCCCCCCTGCCAGGACTGTGCATTACCTCTGGGGCTGTGAGTGCTCTGGTCACTTTGCTTAACTTACTTTCCTACCACTCACAGCCCAGAGAGTTCAACCCAGGGAGGTACAGGTGAAACAGCCAACGGGACCCTCTCCCTACCTGTCTCCCATCCCAGGGGGCTTTTTCAGTTGCTTTTCTTCCCAGGAGAGCCCTTACACATTCACATCCATTCATTCATGTATCCATCCGTCCACCCACCAGCCCACATACCCTTCCATCCATCTGTCCAGCCGCTCATCCACCCACCCATCCATCCATCCTTTCAGTCAAAACACTTTTCTTCTTCTAACTTACTAAGCACCTACCATATGCGGGGTGCTATGTGCATCAGCTGAGGGTACAGTGATGACCAAGCTGAGACACTGGCTCCAAAGGATAATAAATGATTCCTCTCTGATCCTTCCAGGGAGCAAAGTTTCATCAGAGGAAGAAACCCACATGGTAAGAAGAGGGAATGGGGGTAAGGCATAGAATAGCAAAGCTGAAGCTACAGAAGGTGGCTTTGCTTACAATTCAGAAAGCAAAACTGACCACCAGCCAACGCCCCAGCCAGAGAGGAGGCTGGGAGGGGAAACCCAGGACAGCCTAAGAGGGAAGGTAAGGACCACCCTCACTGGTCAGTGCTGGGTGAGGGCGGGTGGGGTCCTGCCTAGACCTGCTGACCAAGGTTGCTGAGAGTGAGGGATGAGGAGGGTGAAGTTCGTTCTCTGAAGATACAGGAGGAGGAAAAACAGTTTGAGGTCTGTGGATGTTTGCTATGCAGAATAAGTCACGGTGGACTACAAATCAGATGTGCAAGGCTTGTTACTGAATTACCTGGTCGACTCCACATTAAAAATGCAGTTTCTAGGCTCTCGTCCCCTTCTGTATAGCCAAGCCAGGTGCTGTAACTTGAGACCTTCCCCTCGCCCATCTCCCCAGACTACTCTGGACTGAAGACTTGCGGGAGCCGTTTCCTGGGTCAAAGTGCTCTGTGGCTTCATTCCCTGTCACTGAGACCTCGCTGCTGAGCCTCCACCACAGCGCACGCGATCTGCTGCAGGGCGCAGCCCTCTGGCACGTCCGCACTGTGCACGGTGCTGCCCTGCTTCTGCCGCCCCACTCCGAGCAGCTTGGCTGCCCACTCTCCTTGTAGCTGCACGTGCTGCTCCCCAGGCTCTGCAACAGGAACCCCCCAAAGTGGTTCTCTGTGGTCACACTTGCATGATTATTGACTGGCTTCCATGGCTCAAGAGGGCTCTTACCTGGGCCGCCTTGCCTCCAACATTCACCAATAAACTCCTCTCGGAAAGAAGGAGGCCACTCAGCATCATGAAAGCAGCGATGGCTTCCGAGCAGCTGAATTCTGACTCCACAGTGCTGTGAGCTCACACAGGCTTCCCTTTCCTCACCTGGAAAATGGGACACTTCACAGACTCTGTGCACCCAGACGCATCCAAGAGGGTCAAAAGCATGTGTCTCAAACTGTAAATGCATTTCAGATGCACCCCCAAAAGCTCCATTACATAGGAACAGCCCTGGGTATACATTAGGTGCTTAATCAATGCAGATGACCATGAAGCAGGGCTGTGACAAGTCAGATTCCTCCGAGAACAGGCTACACTGGGGGAAAGGCCAAGGGAGTGGTGGAGCCAGGACAGGTAGCCCCACTCCCGGGGACCGTGGCTCGAAGCCAGAGCCCCTGCTTTGCCCGCTGCCTAGTGGGGAGCTGAAAGCACCTGAGGAGCTTTCCCGGGGCCATGGGCCAGCAGAGCTCTGGCTGATGCCGAAAGTGGTGCTTGGCCTCCACTGGCTGTGATGGGGTGGGGGTGGGGCGCAGTGTGCCTGGGCGTTGAGTGATCAGACCAGCGGGGCTGGCTGGGACCCCTGACAGCACCCACTTGGAGCCGTGGCTGCTCGCCAGGTGCCCAGAGGAGTGTGGGGATGCCGAGTAGCTTTTGTTTGTTGACTGCTGACCACGAGCTGCCTTCCAGGGCTACTTCTGGAAGGGGCAGGATGAGGGGCTGAGCACATCCAGTGGCTGGCACCCCCCTCCTCCGAGCACGTGTGGGACACAAGTGTCAAGAAGGTGGTTTATGGAGAGCCCAGTGAGGAACTTCCTGGGGGCCAGTCCTGGATGTTGGATGGAGACCTGGGGAGGACCTGAGGATGGAGCAGCCGTGGGTCCTGGGGCCTCTGCCTTCACCCCCAGGCCTCACAGAGCTAAAAGGGCTTCTGTAGGCCTTGCCGCGTTAACCCGGGCCCGGAGGCCTCCTTGCTCCTGGGGAGCAGGTGGCCTTCTCCCTGCATGAGAGGGGCCGCCACCTTCCCCTCCCACCTGGCCGCAGCCGAGAGGCCTAGGCTGGGGGCCAGACCATTGTGCCAGTTTGGCACTGAGCCTGAGCTAAACAAACCCGGCTCAGCTGTGGGTGGGGAGGGCACTGCTGAAGCATTCTGGGCCCAAAAGGAGGTGAGGGAGCCACCACCCTCCACCCTGGGCCCCACTGTCCATTCAGGGCCACATTGTGGGTGTTGGTGACTCAGAGGAGGCTCTGGTTTCTGTCCGATTCTTGAGGCTCAGGCAACCTGATCCTGAAACAATGACAAGCCTCGGAACAATCCTCCCGGCTCCCCCAGATAAGTGTTTCAGGCCTGGCCAAAAATGCGGCAGAACGGAAAATGACGTTGCGAGGGAAAGGTCAAGCGCTGGGCCTCCCGCTGCCGGGAGCAGGTGACTGCTCAGACCAGAGGGCTAGTTCCGTGGCCTGGGAACACAGATGGGCGGCAGTGACCCCGCAGACCAGCCCGGGCCCTGACTGCTGAGTCTGAGCAGATGGCACCCGGCCCGGGCTGGCTGGGACAGCTCAGGACAGGGCCCGGCCTCTCGGCGGCAGGAGAGGAAATGGAACCCAGAGTCACCCAAGCGGTGTCACCCGAGCGCTCCCTGAAGGAGCGGCCACTCACAGGCCCAGCACTGACAGGGCCCTGGCTGTGTGCCAGGGCTGCGTGTGTTATTACTGCTCACACTGGCCCTGCCGCGGAGTACCCTTAGCCTCATTTTACAGACAAGGATGTTGGGGCTTTGGTGACTGAGTATAAAGCAGAGGCTAAGATGCCCCGCCCAGCAGGAGACACCTATGGCTGGCTTATCCTTGCTCCTCTGCCACCTTGGGAAGTGCTTCCTCCCCTGCAAGCAGTGTTCACACCCCCAGGGGCCTCACACCCCGGGAAGAGGCAGCTTGTGGCTGAACACCCAGGGGAAGCCTGCTCCCCTTGTCTTTCCGAGGGCCAGGTGGGTTGAGCCGTGGCAGGTAGGGCACAGCCCTCATTCCCAGGCTGTTCTGGGAATGAGAACCAGAACCCTCCTCCACCCTCACCCCATGCTGGCAGGGATCACCCATGGACAAGTCCCTGCTGTGAGGCTGCTTTGGGCGACCCCCAAACCAAGACAGAGCCTCTGAGGGCTCGTCAAGGGCCCCCTAGCAAGAGAGAGGATGGGGGCGACTGTCACAGTCGGGTTCTCAGGATGGAGGCCGGAAAGCCAGCTGACTAACCACAGGTCCGCTAGAACTTTTTTCCCCTCAAATTTAAGTTTCCCCC
Organism: Oryx dammah; assembly: GCF_014754425.2. NCBI lineage: Eukaryota > Metazoa > Chordata > Mammalia > Artiodactyla > Bovidae > Oryx > Oryx dammah. The sequence continues at coordinate 61,784,727 of NW_024070200.1, read as the reverse complement.
CGCTGAGCTTTTCTTAAACCTTCAATGACTGCGAGCAGGGGCCAGCCTGCCTGCCGGCAAATGCTAGCGGACGGCAAAGGCAGTGAACAAGCGGTAAATTAATCCTCACAGAAAAGCCCAGGATCGCCAATCCTTTCACAACATTTCTGTGTCTTTGGTGAACCCGTGGGCTGCGGCTTAACTGTGTGTAAACATAATTAAGTGCTATTATGCAAGTAAACATGTTCCTAATTTGCGGGGTGTACAGAAATGTGAGAGCGCTCCGTAGCCTCCCGGGGGCTTATGTGCAGCGTCCAGCCCGCGCCCTGTGGCCCGGGCTCTGCCGTGACCTCAGCTGGGTGGGCGCTGGGAGGGCGCGGGCTGGGAAGGGCCGGAGCCCACCTATGCGGGGCAGGCCCAGCAGCACAGGACAGACTCCTCTCCCCAACCCAAACCCAGCCAAGAATGTCCAGGCCTCCTCACCCCCTTTAATTAATTCCCAGCTCGATGTCCTCAGAGACTGAAGAAAGTACTCCCACAGGTGACAGCAACTCACCTCGCCTCTGGAGTCTCCAGTCCCTGCCTTCCCGCGGGCAGTGGGCACTGCGGGCACCTGTGTGGCCTCCAGCGAGGGGATCACCCCGTGGGCGGTCTGAGAGCCCGGGGGAGGTGCGGGCTCCTGGGGATGAAGTCCTGATGTGCGCGAGGCCCAGGTGCAAGGCAGCCTCACCAGGTCACGCGGGGTCTGGCTGGAGGCAGTCACCCCACCAGCTCTTTGAACAGAGAGAGTTCACCATAAAGAATCGCTAACTCGGTGCACGGAAAGGGGAAACTGAGGTGCACAGGGGAGCAAGTGCAGGAAGATGGCCGAGGATGAGGAAGCTGGGTAGAGTGATTATAACCCAGGGCGGAGGGACCTCATGAAGCAGGGACCCAGGTCTGTGAGGAGATGGGCACAGCCAACTGCTGTGGGTGCCCCCGCCGTGAGAGAAATGGATGGGTGGGAGCTTAGCTTCACGTGTGCTCGGCCTTTTCAGTCCCTTGACCTTGGCAATGCCTTGCCCCCCTTCTTAGTTGGTCCCCCCAAACCTCTGTCTCCTGGTTTTTCCACCTCTGGGCAATCCTCTCCTCTTTCCTGTGGCCTGGACCTAGTGAATTGCTGGTACTAAACACAATAGAGCAAAGGTGATGGGAAGTGACTTCCAAGATTACTGGAAGACAAAAGGACTGTGCCTGCCCCCTCCTTGCCCTTTCTCACTCTCTTTCAGAGCCCGTGCTCTGGGAAAAGCCACCTGCCATATGGGGAACAGCCCTGTGGACAGGCCCAGGTGGATGTCTCCAACCCCCGGTCAGCAAGGACTGAGGCTCGTCAGCAGCTCCTTGAGACAGTGTGGAAGCAGACTCTCCACCCCCAGTCAAGGCTGGGAGCCTGCCTCATATCCTGTGGCCTTGAGAGCTGCTAAGCTAAGCTGCACCTGTGTTCTTGACCCACAAGAACTGACTGAGATCGTGAAGGGTTGTTGGTTAAAGATGCTAAATTTTGGAGTAACTTGATGAAGGTGAAAGAGGAGAGTGCAAAAGTTGGCTTAAAACTCACAAAAATTAAGGTCATGGCAAATTGAAAGGGAAAAAATCTAACAGTGGCAGATTTTCTTTTCTTGCACTCCACAATCACTGTGGACGGTGACTGCAGCCATGAACTTGGAAGAAAAGCTATGACAGACCTAGACAGCACATTGAAAAGCAGAGACATCACTTTGCTGACAAAGGTCAGAATAGTCAAAGCTATTTTCCAGTAGCATCAGTCCTTCCAATGAATATACAGGGTTGATTTTCTTTAGGATTGACTGGTTGGATCTCCTTGCAGTCCAAGGGACTCTCACGAGTCTTCTCCAGCACCATAGCTCAAAAGCATCAATTCTTCGGTGCTCAGCTTTCTTTATGGTCCAACTTTCACATCCATACCTGACTACTGGAAATACCATAGCTTTGACTTTTGCAGCAAAGTGATATCTCTGCTTTTCAATGCGCTATCTAGGTTTATCATCGCTTTTCTCCCGAAGAGTGAGCATCTTTTAATTTCATGGCTGTCCACAGTGTGTTTGGAGACCGAGAAGAGAAAATCTCTCACTGCTTCCACTTTTCCTGCTTCTATTTGCCATGAAGTAATGGGGCCAGATGCTATGATCTTAGTTTTTTGAACTCTGAGTTTTAAGCCAGCTTTTCCACTCTCCTCTTTCTCCCTCATCAAGAGGCTCTCTAGTTCCTCTTCTCTCTCTGCCATTAGAGTGGTATCATCTGCATATCTGAGGTTGTTGATATTTCTCCCGGGAATCTCAATTCCAACCTGTGATTCATCCAGCCCACCGTTTAGCATGATATACTCTGCATAAGGTCAAATAGCTAACAAGTGGCAGGACTAGGGTTTGAACCCAAGTGGCCTGGCATTCTTGACATCTCTACTCTCTGGTGTCTCTAGAGAAAAGCACAGCTTTTTCAGTCCTCTGCTCTTGGCAAAGCAGAAGATTGCCAAGTGGCGAACGCAGGGTCCCTCTCACCAGGGAGTGGAGAGGTGATCTGGAGGTGTCGAAGCAACTTTGCTCTCTGGTCCTTTGGTCTCCAAGCCCATGGTCCTCAGTCCTTCTGCTGAGGGTCTTCACAGCAGCTAGAGAGGAGCACTTGGGAAAGGACCCAGGATGGGCAGAGCCAAGACCAAAGGTATCGGCTTCTGTTATTTCAGGCAAGTCTTTCTGTGGCACCAGACGGACCAGCTTCAAGTGTTTAACAAAAACTAAGTTGGGTGGGGGGTTGCCCTGAGGAGAGCCGCCCTCAGCTCTTGCTCACCTAAGCTCAAAGGACACTTTCTCCATCAACACATCAAACCACGAAAAGTTCGTCCTCACGTAAGTGTTGCGGTGGGCTTCAGGGCTGGCTTAAAGGGGCTCTGGCCTCATCTTTCAGCAGTTCTGTCTACTGTCTGCTCCCTGAGGTTTCACCCTCAATTCAAGGCCACAAAGTGCGGGCAGCAGTCCCAGATCTCACACCCATGTGCCCAGATGCCTGAAGAAAGGGAAGGTGTTTCTTTCCCTACTAGCCCTTAAGAGGGTGGGATGCTTTCACATCTCCCTCTCTCTAGCTGGGCCACCAACCCACCACCCAGCCACATGAGGAACAGCTCTGGGGCCTAGGGTAATGCCGTGTGCTGATTGGCTTAGGTTTGGATTCCTCCACCAATCACAGTGCCCCAGACAATGGGCTGACACTCCGACCAACTGGGCTGAGCACTGAGGCAGGGATGCTTGGGACAGGCCTGGGGGGCAGAGGCTAGTGAGCAAGGGGCAGGACCCCAGGTCTAAAAGGGTAGGAAGTTAATTTTTTAAAAAAGGAGGCAAGTACCCCCAAATCAAGCTCACTAGTTCAGTATGGTCCTTTCCCTCAGAGGCTAGGCAACTCTGATGGCTCATGTCCTAGCTAATGTCCTGCCATGGATCCTTCCAGTATGGTGTGTCCTGATGGTCTAGAGACACACACACACACAGAGACACACAGAGAGAGTCAGGGTCAGAGAGACAGAGAATGAATTCGTTGTCCCTCTCACAAAGCCCTGGGGCAATGCCTGGGGCACCTCTGCTAACAGCTCCTGGCTTGGAAGGGCCCTGCTAGACGGATTTGCTGTTAAGGGCAGCCCAGCTTATCAGGAAGTCGCTGACCTGGGACCCCTGCTGCCTGTCAGGTGTGTGTTCTCAGTGACGCTTTTGACAAGCCCAGATTAAAGGGGTGTTTAACAACCATGCAGCGTCTAGGGAGGTGGGAGAAGTTGAAACCACATCAGCCTCCAGCCCACCACTGGCTCCCAGACGGCCTCTGCTCCCCACCGGGATTAGGCACGGGTGCTAGTCAGGGTGCCAGGGCTAACGCCACGACCCAAGTTCAGAAACGGTGCCATTTAAGGGTTGGCTGGCACCGAAAACCTTTCTGTTGTCTAATGCCACATGTAGAGCCCACTCAACTTAAAATTGGGCAACACGTCTTTCTTTTTATTTCTTTAAGGGCTGTTATCACCAAAGTGATCATGTCGTGGTGCAGAAGGAAAAAGCCTCGTCGGCCAGACCCAGCTTTGGAGTCAGCGAATGCTGGTCCTTTCTGGAGCTGCAGGCAGCAGCCAGGAGCTCAGGAAAACCACGTGCAAAATGGACTGATGGGCTCCATCTCAGAGATGCAGGGGTAGTGAAATGCCCAGTGAAGCCATGCCATCCTGTGCTGGGTGTGGAGCTTTCTGTACGTAAACACACGACAAACCCACAGAGACACTGAAGAACGCGTTCAGAAGAGAGGCTGCCTCTGTCACCAGGGCTGGAGCCTCGGGTGGGTGTGATGGCAACTCTGCCAGTCAAACTTTCATTCTCTCCAAGTCCTTCCCAAGGTTGGCGGGAACGGGGGCCTGGCTGCAGAGGGAGATGTGGTTTGATGCCTGACCTTGTTTTGGGTTTAAAGGCATCCAAGTAACGTGTGTCAGCAGTTAGAAGTGCGTCAGAGCCAAGCGTCTCCACCGGGCCCAGAGCCATGGGGCGAGGCAAGGCGGTGGCAGGCTGGATGCCAGTGCGAACTGAGCAGGGCTGCAACTGGGCCTCCAGAGTGCGACCCCCGGGGACAGGAGGGGCATTCCTCTGCCACCCCTCCCAGCCTGAGCCAGCTCCGGGACACAGAGATAACTGGGGAGAGGGTGAGTGGCACGAGGAGGCCAGGTTAGGGTGCTGGGGGAGGAAGCTTTCCTTTGCAGCCTCCGTGAGAAACCAGGCACATTTCATTACTCCTGGGGAAATCCCTGGAGCGGGCCTTCATCGCCTCTTCCCCAGACAAGGAAAGGAGGCTTGGAGAGGCCGAGGTGTGCAGCTGAGCTGGTTGAACATGTGCTGTCTGATGGCACAGCCGCGGCCCCACCAGCCAAGGCACAGGGATCCTTCTCTACACTGGGGGACAGGACGTGGGGAGTCCACCTCTGGGCGGGGCCCTGCCTAACCTGCAGCCCTCCCTTTAACAGCCACTTCAGTTCTCGGGCTCCAGGATGAAACCCAGAGGAGCCCTTCTGAACTGCATCTGGGACCCAAGGAGTCAGCAAAGGGGAGGCAAGGGCTCCGGAAGCATCACACAGAGGCTGAGCTTGTTTGCTCTGTGAGGGGCTTCCCTGGTGGCTCAGACGGTAAAGAATCTGCCTGCAATGCAGGAGACCTGCGTTCAGTCCCTGGGTCAGGAAGATCCCCTGGAGAAGGAAATGACAACCTACTCCAGTATTCTTGCCTGGAGAATCCCATGGACAGGGGAGATTGGGGGGCTACAGTCCATGGGATTGCAAAGAGTCAGACCTGACTGAGCAACTTTCACTCACTCAAGCTGACCCAGGCTCAGCCTGACCTTAGTCTCTGTTAGATTATCAAGGAAAATGGGATGATAAAAGAACTCTTAATTAATAAATGCAGGTTTCCACCCCAGATGAGGGGGGCTCGGGGTGGGTTTTGGTGGGTAAAGGGCCTCTTTGAACACTCGCTAGCCTGTGGTGGGAAGCACCCACTCCCTAACTGCTCACCATGGGCCTGCCTGTGCCACTGGAGGTCCCAGCCAAGCGGGGGCTGCTTCTGGCAGGTGTCGACATGGAATGGACCTCCATCTGTACAGGCCTGCTGACAGGCTGGCTCCAGTGTTCAGAGGGGGTGTGACACGGGGCAGGACGCACCCAGATCTGTGTCCTGTCTCCCCACTCCTGCGACCTCCGTGTGTGTCTCTTTGTCCACCTGGTCTCAGCGTCCACTTGGAGGGACTGAAGACTCCCTCAGAGCAGCATACTGGGGCAAGGTGGGGATTCGCCAATATGAGGCTACAGGTGTAGGCAGAGAGGTTGAGCTCCTGGAATCATCCAGTTGTCTAGCTTGGGTTTGGGTAAGAATTGGGACTCTTTTTTTAAGACTCTTTCTTGTCTATGGAAATATCACCAAGTTCTATCCTATCTTTTGATTAGAAGGAGTCTTTATTTTGAAGATGCTCACCCTGGTACATTTGAGCCACAAAGTGGCAGGGAGCCTGGGAAGAGCCGGAAGGGCCTGCCTCCCACCTGGAAGGCTGGCTGTTGCTTCCAGAGCAAGGGTGGGCATCCTTGTCACAGCCCTGGCCCTGTCTGGCCAATTGAATGCCTCTGAACAAAGAAAACATTTCTTTGATTGAAACATTTATAGGCACAAGAATGATTTTTACAAGCAAGAAATGTTTATTTTAAGAAGAAATGTTGATGCCACCATTTCATGTCTGCAAGAGTCACTTGGCCCAAGGAGAGTGTCTATACTTGCTCACTTCTCAGAAATGAGCACCAGCGCTCTCTGCCCCCTGACCACATCACGTTCAATTACTCCCGCCGCAGGCATCCCAGCTGCCTTAGCTGGAAAGGGCAGTGTTTGAAAAACAGCGAGGAGCGCAAGGCTCCTAGGGAATTCCCCCTAGCCAGTGCCAGGCACTTCTTCCTGCTCTGTTGGAAGCCACCCTGAGGGATGCGGAGAGGGTGGCGAGCTGGAAGCCAGAGCCTGTGCCCAGCGCGGGAGCGTCATTTCATCTCACTGCCAATCCAACCCCTTCATTCATTCACTCCCTTTGGATAAGACCTGTCTGAGCTTTGGAGGCCCCCAGGAGTGTGGTCTCCTGGGTTCCCCTCCCCAAGGTTCTGTGTCCTGGGGGCCTCGTTCTTCTCCCCCTCACTGTGGGACCCCATGACGTCCCTAGAGCAGTGGCAGCCGGCTTCCCTCTGCTGAGGCAGCTCCCCATCTTAGAAAGGAGGGAGTGGGGACCCCAGAGACCCTCAGGGAGCCACTTCTTCCTCCCCAAGTGAACGACTTTCTCTAGTCCAGCAGCAGAGGAAAGTATTGCAGGGTCATTCTGGGACCTCGTCAGGCCTGCAGGGTGGGCCCTAGTCTTTGCTGAGCGTGGAGGAGAGTTCCTGGAGAGGACTCTGAGGCCAGCACCCAGGCCTAGGCCTCAGTGATCCCCTCACAATGTCCCTGCCTGGAACAAACAGCAGATGGGAAGAGGGTGATGTTTATCATTTTTGATTATAAATGTGGTCTCTTACCTCTCTCCATTCCCTTTTTCTACTAATGTCTTTTCACCCCAAGGCTGTAAATTACGAACTTCTCAAAGACACTGGCCAAGTTCCCTATGCATGTATCTCTGTGGAGCACAGGATAGTATATTAAATACCATCAGTTCAGTTCAGTTCAGTTGCTCAGTTGTGTCCAACTCTTTGCAATCCCATGGACTGCAGCACTCCAGGCCTCCCTGTCCATCACCAACTCCCAGAGTTTACTCAAACTTGTGTCCATTGAGTTGGTGATGCCATCCAACCATCTCATCTTCTGTCATCCCCTTCTCCTCCTGCCTTCAATCTTTCCCAGCATCAGAGTCTTTTCTAGTGAGTCAGTTCTTCCCATCAGGTGGCCAAAGTATTGGAGTTTCAGCTTCAGCATCAGTCCTCCCAGTGAATATTCAGGACTGACTTCCTTTAGGATGGACTGGTTGGATCTCCTTGCAGTCCAAGGGACTCTCAAGAGTCTTCTCCAACACCACAGTTCAGAAGCATCAATTCTTTGGCACTCAGCTTTCTTTATGGTCCAACTCTCACATCCATACATGACTACTGGAAAACCCATAGCTTGATTAGATGGACCTTTGTTGGCAAAGTAAATTAAATACCATAGATGCTCAGCAGACATTTCTGGAAAGATAGGCCCTGAGCGTCACTCACGTAGTTGCTCATAGCCTGCATGAGAAGGGCTGCCTGGGATGGACTCCCCTATATGCAGAAATAAGTCGTCTGCAGCATCACAGAACTAAGAATAAAGCATTGCAGGAGCCAGAGACGAGAGCTTGCTGCTGGCCAGTGGTGGCGAGCAGGGACGCTTGGCCTGAGGAAGGAAGTGAAGAGGCCCGAAGGCATCTGACGCAGAAAGCAAGGAGTAAGAGAAGAGTTAGGCCGGGTGTCCCAGGGCTCAGACTGGACTCCTCACTGTCATTGTCACTGGCTTGGGTAAGGCGTAGGCCTTACCAGCGGAGAGAGGTATTTATAAAGTCAGACTCAGCAAGACAGGGAGAGGCACGACCTACCTCCTGCCTCACACGGAGTACGGCAGGGCAGGCTGGTGGGGAGATGTCCCAGCGAAGGCTCCCTGCCTCTTTCTTTTTCACAGGGCCTCTGTTGCAGGGGGAATACCCGGACCACTTGGTGCCAACAAGTCTGGTGTGTGGTGCCAGCTGTCTGAAGGCTGGAAATGCCAGCTGCCTGGAAACCGGAGACCTAAGGCCAGGAAAAGTGCGGAGGAACCAGTTGCCCCCAAGGAGGGCCAAGCCTGGGGATAGCCCCTCTCACTGGAAGAAAAGAACCCGAGTCGCAGCTGGCTCCAAGTCCCAGCCATGTGGAGTGACCCCGTGCTCCCAAATCACAAAGGCACAAGGAGTCATGGGTTGCTGACATCGAGACAGAAAAAGTCACTAAAACTTAAGAAAGTAAGAGGATCAGCAGCCACTCTGGATTTGAAATGAAAAAAAAAAAAAAAAAAAACAAAGAGTAGAACAGGTTGACTTAGGATAAGTAACAGAAGGCAAGACTTACCTGTATGTAAGAGAACGTGGACAGGACATTTGTCTGAAGTCCTGTGGGACAGGGGACAATTCGTCATGGGATGCTCTCACACATCCTTCCCCCACCTACTAGTACCAAGAGCCTTAGAACCCACATAACAGCCCAACGCACCCACCCAGATGCCAAGTGCCCCCTAAGTCAGAGGGAGGGGTCAAGCGTGATGCATGGGGGTGATCAGCGTGGCTCCCTGCTGACAAGGCACGGATAGGGGCTCAGGGCTGAGGGCCACAGAGGGGTGCTCTTCGGCTGTTTCTTTTGTCTGTTTCTCAAAGCTTCACTGAAGCGTAATTTCCGTACCATAAAACTCACCCTCTTCAGTGTAGAATTTGGTGGTTACCAGCGTCCTTACGGTGTACTGTGGCCATCACCACAACCCTGTTTTGATGAGCTGCAGAGTTTTCATTCCCTTCGTGGATCACAGCCTTGTTGTGGTGAAGGGGCTTGCGTAACTCAATGAAGCTATGAGCTATGCCATGCAGGGCCACCCAAGACGGTCATAGTGAAGAGTCCTGACAAAACATGACTCCACGGAGAGGGAAATTGCAACCCATTCCAGTATTCTTGCCTGGAGAACCCTATGAAAAGGCAAAAGTATATGACACCAGATGAGCCCCACAGGTCAGGTGGTATCCAATATGCTATTGCAGAAAAGTGGAGGGCAATTGTTACTAGCTCCAGAAAGAATGAAGCGGCTGTGACAAAATGGAAACCATGCTCAGATGTGGATGTGTCTGGTGGTGAAAGTAAAGTCTAATGTTGTAAAGAACAATGTTGCATAGGAACCTGGAATGTTAGATCCAAGAATCAAGGTAAACTGGACATGGTCAATCAGCAGATGGCAACATCGACATCTTAGGAGTCAGTGAACTAAAACTGATGGGAATGGCTAATCTAATTCAGATGACCACTATATCTACTACTGTGGGCAAGAATCCCTTAGAAGAAATAGAGTAGCCCTCACAGTCAACAGGAGTCCGAAATGCAGTACTTGGGTGCAATCTCAACAATAACAGAATGATATTGGTTCATTTCCAAGGCAAACCATCCAACACGACAGTAATCCAAGCGTATGCCCCAACCACTGATGCTGAAAAGCTGATCAGTTCCATGAAGACCTAAAACACCTTCTAGAACTTACACCAAAAAAAAAATGTGCTTTTCATCACAGGGGATTGGAATGTAAAAGTAGGAAGTCAGGAGATATCTGGAGTAACAGGCAAGTTTGACCTTGGAGTAGAGAATGAAGCAGAGCAAAAGCTAACAGAGTTTTGCCAAGAGAATGCACTGGTCATAGCAAAGACCCTTTTCCACCAGCACAAGAGACGACAGTACACATGGACATCACCAGAAGGTCAATACTGAAATCTGATTGATTATATTCTTTGCAACTAAAGATGGAGAAGCTCTATACAGTCAGCAAAAACAATACCTGGAGCTGACTGTGGCTCCAATCATGAGCTCCTTACTGCAAACTTCAGGCTTAACTTGAGTAAAGTAGGGGAAACCACTAGACCATTCAGGTATGACCTAAATCAAATCCCTTATGATTATACCATGGAGGTGACAAATAGATTCAAGGGATTAGATTTGGTAGACAGAGTTTCTGGAAAATGATGAACAGAGTCTCATAACACTGTATAGAAGACAGTGATCAAAACCGTTCCAAAGAAGAAGAAATGCAAGAAGGCACAGTGGTTGAGGAGGCTTTACAAATAGCTGAGGAAAGAAGAGAAGTGAAAGGCAAGGGAGAAAGGCAAAATATACCCAAATGAATGCAGAGAACCAGAGAATAGCAAGGAGAGATAAGAGGCCTTTCTTAAATGAACAATGCTAAAGAAATAGAGGAAAACAATAGAGTGGGAAGACTAAAGATCTCTTCAAGAAAATTAGAGATACCAAGGGAACATTTCTTTCAAGGATGGGCACGATAAGGACAGAAATGGTGTGGACCTAACAGAAGCAGAAGATATTAAGAAGATGTGGCAAGCATACACAGAAGAACTGTACAAAAAAGGTCTTAATGACCCAGAGAACCATGATGGTGTGGTCACTCACCTAGAGCCAGACATCCTGGAGTGTGAAGTCAAGTGGCCCTTAGGAAGCATTACTATGAACAAAGCTAATAGAGGTGATGGAATTCCAGCTGAGCTATTTCAAATCCTAAATATGATGCTGTGAAAGTGCTTCAGTTCAATATGCCAGCAAATTTGTAAAACTCAGCAGTGGCCACAGGACTGGAAAGGGTCAGTTTTCATTCCAATCCCAAAGAAAGGCAATGCCAAAGAATATTCAAACTACTGAGCAATTGCCTTCATTTCACATGCTAGCAAGGTAATGCTCAAAATCCTTCAAGCTATGTCTCAATAGTACATGAACCAAGAACTTCCAGATGTTCAAGTGGGACTTAGAAAAGGTGGAAGAACCAGAGATCAAATTGCCAACATCTGTTAGATCATAGAAAAAGCAAGAGAATTAAAAACAAAAAAATCTACTTCTGCTTCATTGACTAGGCTAAAGCCTTTGATGGTGTGAATCACAACAAACTGTGGAAAATTCTTAAAGATGTGGGATTATCAGAACTTACCTGTCTCCCGAGAAACCTGTATTCAGGACTAGAAGCAACAGTTAGAATCAGACATGGAAAAATGGACTAGTTCAAAATTAGGAAAGGAGTACATCAAGGCTGTATATTGTCACCCTGCTTATTTAATTTAGATGCAGAGTACAACATGTGAAATACTGGGCTGGATTAATAAAAACCTGGAATCAGGATTGCATGAGAAGTATCAGAAACCTTAGATATGCAGATGATAACACTGTAAGGGCAGAAAGTGAAGAGCAACTAAAGATCCTCTCTGTGTGACTCCATAGATGGCAGCCCACCAGGCTCCTCTGTCCCTGGGATTCTCCAGGCAAGAACACTGGAATGGGTTGCCATTCCCTTCTCCAATGCATGAAAGTGGAAATTGAAAATGAAAGTAAAGTTGCTCAGTCGTGTCCGACTCTTCGTGACCCCATGGACTGTAGCCCACCAGGCTCCTCCTTCCATGGGATTTTCCAGGCAAGAGTACTGGAGTGGGGTGCCATCGCCTTCTCCGCAATGAGGGTGAAAGAAGAGAGTTAAAAGCTGGCTTAAAACTCAACATTCAAAAAACAAAGATCATGGCATCCAGTCTCATCACTTAAAGGTAAATGTTGTTCAGTAACCAAGTCATGTCTGATTCTTTGTGTCCTCACGCACTGCAGCACGCCAGGCTTCCCTATCATTTTTCACTGTCTCCTGGAGTTTGTTCAGACTCGTGTCCATCGAGTTGATGATGCCATCCAACCATCTCATCATCTGCTGCCCTCTTCTCCTGCCTTCAATCTTTCCCAGCATCAAGGTCTTTTCCAATTAATCAGCTCTTTGCATCAGGTGGACAAAGTATTGAAGCTTCAGCTTCATTGGAGAAGTCCTTCCAATAAATATTCAGGGTTAATTTCCTTTAGGATTGACTGGTTTGATCTCCTTGCAGTCCAAGGGACTCACCAGAGTCTTATCCAACATGACAGTTCAAAAGCATCAATTCTTCTGTGCTCAACCTTCTTTATGGTCCAACTCTCACATCACAGGTGACTACTGGAAAAACCATAGCTTTGACTCTATGGACCTTATTCAGCAAAGTAATGTCTCTGCTTTTTAATACACTGTCTAGATTTGTCATAGCTTTTCTTCCAGTTAGTAAGCATCTTTTAATTTTGTGGCTGCAGTCACCACTCATAGTGATTTTGGAGCCCCTCCCCCAAATAAAACCTGTTACTGTTTCCACCTTTTCTTCATCTATTTGCCATGAAGTTAGGGACTGGAGGCCATGATCTTAGTTTTTTGAATGTTGAGTTTTAAGCCAGCTTTTTCACTCTCCTCTTTCACCTCACCAAGAAGCTCCATAGTTCCTTTTCATTTTCTGGCGTTAGAGTAGTATCATCTGCATACCTGAAGTTTTTGATATTTCTCCCAGCAATCTTGATTCCAGTTTATCAAATAGAAGGGGGGAAAAGTGGAAGCAGTGACAGGTTTTCTTTTCTTGGGCTCCAAAATCACTCGGGACTACAGCCATGAAATTAAAAGATGTTTGCTCCTTGGAAGGAAAGCTATGATTCTAGACTGCATGTTACAAAGCAGAGACATCACTTTGCCAACAAAAGTCCACATAATCAAAGTTATGATTTTCACAGTAGTCATGTACAGAAGTGAGAGTTGGCCCATAAAGAAGACTGAGTGCTGAAGAACTGATGCTTTCAAATTGTGCTGGAGAAGACTCTTGAGAGTCCTTTTGACAGTAAAGAGACCAAACCAGTCAATCCTAAAGGAAATCAACCCTGAATATTCACTGGAAGGACTGCTGCTGAAACTGAAGCTCCAGTGCTTTGGCCATCTGATGCAAACAGCCTACTCATTGGAAAAGACCCTGATACTGGAAAAGATGGGATAGATCATAGGCAAAGGAGAAGGGAGTGACAGAGGATGAGATGGTTAGATAGCACCACTGACTCAATGGGCATGAATCTGAGCAAACTCCAGAGATAGTGGAGAAGAAAAGAGCATGGTATGCTGCAGTCCATGAGGTCACAGAATTGGATAAAACTTAGCGACTGAACAACAGCAAGAACTTTCATGAAGTTGAAGAGGCTGCACCATGCTCGAGGGTTGTGGTGGCGTCACCTATAGCGGTGAACCCTAGCCTGGGGGTGTGGTCAGGCCACCTGGGGCAGGGTCAGTCCTGGCCTAGGGGTGTGATCCAGACCCCCTAAGGGCATCCAGAAAGCCCCTTCTTTAAGGTGATGATGGAGCCATGGGCCACCTGGGAACCATGTCGACGTAAGGGCTAGAAAGAAGCGGGGAGCCAAAGACACAGAGAGTCGGGGGGAGCCAAAGACACAGAGAGTCGGGAGGAGCCTGCCGGGGGCCCATGTTCAAGGAGAGGAGGGTCAAGATGGTGAAGAGTACTGGTGATGCCAAAGAAGATGGGCAGGTGGGCAGCTCCCGCAGGGCAGGGCCATCAGCCGCCTCAGAGAGCGGTGTCAGAGGGTGGTGGAGACGAGATGGAGACGGAACAGGAAGATTTTGTAGAAACCTGGGCCCTTTCTCTCTCCCTACTCCTTGTTTCCAGTCATGCCTGGTTTAGCTTCTTGCTTCTCCGATCGGGTGAATCTAATCCACTTTTGCCTCCATTTCCCCCGCTCCCATCTTCCAGGCGACACCCAATTCCGGTGCCCCTCTGCCTGCCCTCCACCTTCAGCCGCCTCCCACCCATCAAAAGGTGGGAGGAATATCAACCTGCACCAGACGCATCAAGCTTCTCCTTATCCTGGGGAGAAAACCCGACAGCTTTAGCAGCAAAGTGCAGCCGCCACACCCTCGGTCCTACTTCCTCGCCAGCCCTTGGTCTTGTCCCCCAGGGTGTGCATCGTTGGTCTTCCCTCAGTCCCGGAACATACCCGCCCTGCTGGAGGGCAGACCTCTGCCTGGACAGGTCCCCAGCCCTCCCTAGACCGGCGGCTTCAAGCCTCTCTGACTCGCGGGCCACGTCTGCCACAGCCGCAGTCGCAGTGCTGGCCGTGCTCTGTCACCATCCACGTGGGGACGCTTATGTCTGCTGTCTGTTTTCTTCACTAGAATATAGCTTCCTGAAGGCAGGCCCCAGCTCTGCACTGTTCACTCTTGAACCCTCAGAGCCCAAAGCAGGCCTTGCCACTTCAAAGGTATTTCCTGGGAGTGAATGAATGGTTGGAGTTTCAACTTACCCCTTTCACAATTAGACCATGAAGACCGTTCTATCTACTAATTTTCCTTTGGTACCACTGCTATCTCAGCTGGTAAAGAATCCGCCTACAATGCAGGACACCTTGGTTCCATTCCTGGGTTGGGAGGTTCCCGTGGAGAAGGGATGGACTACCCACTCCAGTATTCTTGGGCTTTCCTGGTGGCTCAGATGGTAAAGAATCCACCTGCAATGCGGGAGACCTGGGTTTCATCCCTGGGTTGGAAAGCTACCCTGGAGGAGGGCATGGCAGCCCACTCCAGTATTCTTGCCTGGAGAATCCCATGGACCAAGGAGCCTGGTGGGCTTCAGTCCAAGGGGTCGCAAAGAGTGGACACGACTGAGTGACTGAGGGCAGCACAGCACTGCTCTCCTCTTATAACGTGGCCCTCTCCACTTCTCAGGACTGCAGGCGGTTCCTTGCTATACTGTCACGTGGCTCGGGCTAGTTGTTTAGACCTCTGGAAAGCCTTGGTTTCCTTTGGACATTGGAACTATGCAGATTCCCATGTCAGCTTGTGCCCAGCAAGCATGGAACCTGACCGAGGAGGTGGTCTGAAACCCAGCGGGGTTTATCAGTGTCTAGGCAAGCCTGGTAGGCTGCAGTCCATGGGGTCACTAAGAGTTAGACACAACTGAGCGACTTCACTTTCACTTTTCACTTTCATGCATTGGAGAAGGAAATGGCAACCCACTCCAGTGTTCTTGCCTGGAGAATCCCAGGGATGGCGGAGCCTGGTGAGCTGCCGTCTATGGGGTCGCACAGAGTCGGACACAACTGAAGCGACTTAGCAGCAGCAGCAGCAGCAGCAGCAGGGAAGCCCTGTGCCTGGGACAAGGTGCTGCCCCCGGCTGCCTCTCTTTGGGGTGCAGCCTTCGAGCCTACTCAAAGCCAACCTGGCCTTGCCTGTGGCTCTCTTTCCCCAGAGCTCCAAGCAACCTGCTTCTTTTGTCTTGTGTGGCTGTTCTCATGTATAAGGTGTGGAGAACGGAATCAAGTCTCTCTCCTCACCCTGCTACCTTCTGCTCTCCTGTGGGCTCTGTGACATGTTGCCAAACTGTAAATGATGCTTTAGTTCTTTCTTTGTTGTTGTTTTGGAGCTGTGAAGCCTGTGCTGTTAACACCAGGTGCTGAAAAATTAAAACTTATCATCAGTCACCATCATCAAAGCAAGGTGGGGTAGGATGGTTTCAACTAGTCCCAAATTTCCTGGAGGAATTTGGCCTCTTGTCAGTTTCCCTCTCCTGAGGCTGACATTACTAGCAGAACAGAGTTCTCTTCAGCTGCCCGGTTCAGCCTTGAGTTTACTCAATTAAAACCCCATCCAGTGGCCTCAGTGCTAAACACAAGAAAGGAACTACTTCTTGACTGATAATATATTAGTTGTTTCTTGCAATTGGACTGTGGGACTCTAAGAATAGTATATTTTTTCAGGAAGCAGAGCTTTAACAACCAGAAAGTTTAATTAAGCTTTTCTGCTGCACTTTAAAAAAAACAAAAATTGAGTTAGTAGCAGAAGAGTATTTTTAGAACTGAAGTGATATTATTTTGTGCTAACAGATACACGTCTGAATATTCTTAAAACTTTATGTAGGGCAAAACATAGCTAAATAATTGACTTCACAAGTCTAAAAGAATGACTGGTTGTTTTTGCACATGTCATCACCAGCATACTTATTTATTCTATTCAGTCATTATTTATACCCTGCATTCTTTCTTCCTAAGTTCAAGGTGGGCTGGGATTGCAGGGAGAATTTTTTTTAATGCTTTACAAACTTGGTAGACACTGAAGATCTTTTTTTCAGTTCTCTCAGATTTTGGTGGTCTGGGTGGGCTCCCTTCTTAGATTTTGGTCTCATTTGGGTTTTTTTTTCTTTTATTGAGAGGCACTAGGGTATCACTTAGAGGTGAATGTTTTGTATGTATAGTAAAAATAACATTAAAATGTTTTGTTATGAGAAAGCTTCAGGTTAAGAAAGAAAGCATTCGTTTAACTAAAACTATGAAGTGTGCAGTGTTGCAGCAGCTTATGGTGCTGAAGTACCAGATGGCATATTTTCAGGCGCGGCTGCAGCTAGCTGCATTGGCTCTTTACGACTGTAGAGAAAAACATGACATGAGAGTGGTACACAGGGAACTCGCAGAGTTTTCTAGAAGGTTCTTCATATTCAAGTAGAATAAAGATGATGTTCACACTGGTAAAATGGAAAGTGCAGTTTGCAATTTATGGCCACTACAGTTTCTGGTTAAGATCATTAAAATATTTACCTACAAATAATGGGAATCATCTAATAGAGAGTAACCTGATCTAAAGTAGAAATGGTCCACGTTTGCACAAATTATCTGTGAGTTTGGCACAGAGGCTGGGAAGGAACCTGTGAGAAATCTGAAGGTGAGGCGGGGCAGGACGTGATGAATGCTATTTAAGGAATTTGCCGCATCTTCTGAGGTGAACTGCCAATTCAGACACATCATGATTTGAGATCCATGCAAAGATATGGGGCTGGGTAGGACTGTCCCAAAGGAAGATGGCGTGTGAAGACAACTCCTTGAGGTGGCCACAGGCACAGGCAAAAATCAAGTCATTTCTTGCTTCCTTCTCGCTATTTGTGATATCAGATGATTCTTCTCTTTAATCTCACATTTCCATGTTTACCTTTAGAATGAATTTCAGTATTTCCCCATATCTCCTGTCAAACGCTGCAAATCCTGGGACCTTTCATGATGGATTGGGCATCATTTCTTCTTTAACAACCTGCAGAACTCCAGGCCTTCCCTTCACCCTCACCCCCTCGCTTGGCTCAGTCTCGTTCAGCAGAGATATGCTTCCTCTGTCTAGGCTTCCTAAGTTCTTAGACACCATGACCACCTTAGCCTTCAAGACACAGTGCAGCCTCCCGCCCCCTGGCCGATGAGCATCTCAGCTGCTGCGACCTGAACGACTGGCAGCAAACAAACGGGGGCCTAGGGGGGCCGGTTTGCTAGAGGCAGAGAGCACCGGCAGTATCAAATTCAGTTTCTTTCCTTAAATTTGGATTCTACGTCCCTAAGCAAGGTGCATATTGTTAAAGCAAAGGAGGACGGCAAGAAAACACAGGTACTGGTGACGTGACGCTCATTTTTTGAGTCATGCCTTCTTCCTGCGGTGGTATTTCTCATCCCCCGGCCCCCGCCCCCGCCACCTTTCTTTTCTCCCTGACCTTTCTCTTCACTCTTCACGCTTCCTCAGTCTACAGAGTTCCTCAGCCACTTGTCTATGAGCCACGAAAACTCTCCCCAAAGGTGTAG
>NW_024070200.1:61623663-61766971 GCF_014754425.2 Oryx dammah | reverse complement strand
ATCCCAGACTATTGTGCTAACTATAAGTATTTTCACTGAGAATCTGATGTAAATCAATGCTTTGAAATTAATATTAAACAGAAGGTTAATTGATCAGATCCCAGCTCATTTTTTTTTTGTTGTTCTAGAAAAAATATGCCAAGTGGAAATGTCTGGGGTGGGAGAAAATCTCTTTACTGAAGACTGTAGTGGTTGTGGCATGCTAGACAACTGCACTAATCAAAGTGCATTTTGAATGAAATCCTAGTTCAGGGCTCCAGCCACAGTGACTTTGACATTAAATAAAAAGTTACAGTTTTTCAAGATTGCTCTAGCTGAAAAGAGCTAAACTGATGATATATACCTATAAAAGTAGTAGCAATCTAATACTTGCTGATAAAATTTAATCTCCCATCTGCCTTCCCAAATAAATTGGTACTACATAAAGAAACTAAGAGAAATCGATGCTTTCAAGTTCAATAAAAGCAAAATTTTTTGTTTAAAAATGTATTAAATATATATATTACATAATATTGGTAAAAAATTTAATACTACATAGCCAGTATGTATGTATGTATTTTTATTGATATGATTATCACAAAATATTAGTTGAAGGAAGCAAGTTATAAAATAGTTTGTATGCTAAGATGCCATTTAAGGAAATCCACAAGTATATGTGTAGCATTCATAGAAAAGACTGAAAAGACAAATACTTATGAAGGGGTTATTGGGATAGTAAGCTTTTTCTTCATCTCTTTCTCTAGGCTGCAGTATTGCTTTTGTAATTAGGAAAAAAGCCTACTTTAATATGAATTACAAGATGTAAAAAATTACACGAATAAAGAATTCTTATAGGAAGATAGGGATTAAATAAAAAAGAGCAGATTTTCCTTTTAGGATTGTCTACCAAGTGCTTTTATGCATGATTGCATTATATAATCAATGCATAGGACTCCTTAATCATAACTCACAACACAATTTACTGGATTGTTTCAAATAGTAAGATCATACTAATAATACTGCAACTGGATTTATATTTTTCTTTTAAAATTTTTTACCAGACCAATCACCTAAAATTAAAGAAGATAAACCTGAAGAGGGCAAGATACAACTACTGTTTCTTATGCATAGTTACAAAATCTCTTTTAATTTAAAATCTAAACATTGTTTTGGTCTACTGAACTAAGACTGCATATTCTCAAAGTGGGTGTAATTGTTTGGTCAATAAATTAAACAGTGATCTTTATCAGTTTCAGAGAATTATTAACAGCCTTGGATAGAAGTATTTTTTTTAAATCATGATAAACACATAGCTGTAATTATGATGAAAAGATACAAAACGACCTTTAGTAAATAATACCCCCCTATAAATTTTTGTTCTAGATAAAAAATGGTACCAATCAGTGTTGTAAACTAGGATAAAAGCAATATGATTTACAAGTACTTTACAGAAGAGTACTTCCTAGTGCTTTCTAGAATTTTCCACTTGATTATATTTTCAAACACATTAATTTCATGGTGTTTTACTTTTAGTGGTCTCTGTTCCTTGAGGGGCCTCACTGGAATGGTGACTGTTTGTTCAGTGGATTAAGTGAGTTGGAACACTCACCACCTGGGATTTTTAAATTACTGTGGATTTGGCCTGATGCTGATGTTAACTAGTAAGCACAGACTCTAAAACCAGATGAGTGTAAATACTGAGTTTCCACTCACTTCACAGCCACAGGGACTGCAGTTCCATTCTTGGATTCTGGAAGGATTATTGGTCTATCGAAAAATAGCTTGTTTACAGGTATGTAAAGTAAGCTGTGTCACTGGTTTTGAGTTTTAAGTTGAGATATAATTCACATACCACAAACCATCTCTTCAGTGTGTGCATTCTTGGTATATTCACAAGGTTGTGCAACCATCGTGACTACCTAACTCCAAACTGTTTTCATTACCCCATAAACGCCACACTCATTAGCGGTCATTACCCATTCCCCACCCCCCCCATCCAGGCAACCATTAATCTATGGTTTCTTCTTTTACCCATTGATTAATTAGAAATGTAATGTTAAATTTCCATATATTTATAAAATTGCCGAGTTTCCTTCTGTTAATTGTTTCTAATTTCATTCTCTTGTGGTCAGAGAACATATTTTGTGTGATTCTATCCTATTAAAAATATTGACTTTTTTACCCTAAGGAACGCTCCAAGTGCACTTTAAAAGAATGCGCATTTGCTGTTGTTCTATGGATGTCTGTTAGGGCTACTTGGCTTAAGGTGTTGTTCAAGTCCTCTCTTTGTTGACTTCTCTTTAGTTGTTCTATCCAAAATTGCAAGTGAAGCACTAAAGTCTCCAACTGCTGTTATTGAGTTGGCTATTTCTCACTTCAGCTCAATCAGTTTTCTCTTCATGTATTTGGTGCTCTGTTGTTAGGTACATATATGTGCATAATTATGTCTTCCTGATGGACTGATCCTTTTATTATTATGTAATGTCTTTGTCTCTAGTAACAATTTATGCCGTAAAGTCTCTTTTGTTTGAGATTAATATAGCCACACTGGCTCTCTTTGTTAGTGTGGTATATCTTTCCTTTTTTTCGGTTTTACTTTCAATCTATGTGTTACTGACTTGTAGGCAGCATATAGTTGGATCATGATTTTTACCCATTCTGCCATTTCTGCCTTTTAATAGGAGTGTTAATTCATTTACATTTAATATGATTACTGATAAGGTAGGATTTAGTCTGCCATCCTGCTATTTGTTTTCTATGTCTTATGTCTTTTTTTCTGTTCCTCCATACTTCCATGCCTTCTGTTGTGTATTTTTAGTGTGCCATTTTTGTATCTTTTGTATCCTTTTCTGTATCCTTTTTGTATCTTTTACTATATATTCTTTAGTTATTGTTTTACCATATATTTCTTAGTGTTTTCCCTGAGGATTATAATTAATATCTTAATATATAGTCTAGTTTTGATTAATACCAGCTTAATCTCAGTATTATACAAAAAGTTTGTTCCCATACAGGTTTGTTCCCTCTCCCTTTCTTTGTACTGTTATTGTCACACATATTTTGTTTTCTCACTTTGTGACCATCAACAAAGATTTATAACTTTTTAATGGAGTTGCTTCTTAAATTAGGAGTAAAAAAAGTTGTGAACAAAAAATGCATTTATGCTCTTTTATGTTTACCCATGTAGCTCCCTTTATCTGTACTCTTTATTTCTTCATGTGCATTTGAGTTACTGCCTATTGTCCTTTTATTGTAGCCTGAAGGACTCTGTTTATTATTTCTTGTAGGACAGGCTTGCTAATGCTGAATTTTGTTTTATCTGAGAATGTTTTAATTTCATCTTCACTTTTGAAGGACTGTTTTGCTGGATACAAAATTCTTCCTTGATAGTCATTTCCTTTTGCATTTCCAAGAAGCCATCCTTCTCCCTTCTGGTCTCCACATTTTCTAATAAGAATTTCTTGTGTATGAGTCAATTTTCTCCTTGTCTTTATCTTTTGACAGTATATGTCCAGGAATGAGTTTGAATTTATCCTACTTCAGGTTCATTGAGCTTCTTGGTATGTTAATAGTTTTCATCAAATTTTGAAGTCTTTGGTCATTATTTTTTCAAATATTCTTTTTCTCTTCTCCCCTTATGTGACTCCTGTTATGCATTTATTGGTACATTTGATAGTATATAGTATCTTATGGGTTATCAAGGCTCTATTAATTTTTCTAATTAACCTATATTCAAGTTTGCTGATTCTTTCTTCTGCCTACTCAAATCTGATGTTGATCCCCTCTGGGGAATTTTTCATTTCAGCTATTTTTATTTAAACTCTACAATTTATGTATTTTAAATAAATAATTTCTATCTTTTTATCACTTTTTATTTACCACTGAGTTTTCTACTCAGTGATACACCATTTTCATACTTTAGTTATATGAATATATGAAAATAGTCAATTTAAAGTCTTTACATATTCCAACGTTTGGACTTTCTCAAGACAGTTTATTGACTTTTTCCACTTTTTATGGGGCAAGCTTTTTTTTTTCATCTCTCTCTCTCTCTCTTTTTTTTTTTTTTGAGGACAACTAATAGGATAACTTTAGATTTACTTACCCTTTTGCTAAGAGTTTGATGAAGTTGCTGGTTTGGGTTGTTCAGCAACTCATCGGAACTAATTCTTTAAAGTCCATATTCTTCATAAAAGATAGACTCTGAAGTCTTTCTCAGGTAGTTTCTTAGTCACTGAATGATTAGACAGTACTTCCATAAGCACCTGAAACCAATAACTCTCCCAGTCTTTGCTGACAGCTTTGTATGCATGTTGGGACATCCTCCAACACCAGGCCAGGAGGTTGACAAGCCTTCATCTTCACTTTCTGCTTGAGCAGTTCACCAAGACCAACCTAAGGTGAGAGTTAGGATGTCTCCAGGTCTTTCCTGAGCAGGAGTAACAAACCTTGGCTTGTGCAAAGTCCTTGGTCTATGCATGTACAAGGTCATCTAAATTCCCAGGAATGGCAGAGCTTTTTGAAGCCTCTCATTACTCAACTTTTCCTTTTTAGTTTATGGTTGGCCTGTGGTTTGCTCCAATGGTTATTACTTCAGGCAGCCACAAATGCCTCTGATTTTTTCTCATTAAATACTTGGAAAAGCATTGGTGGCAAACTCTGATCAGAGAAAATACAGTCTTGCAAGTGAGGTCTTCCAGGAAACCACCAGACAATTCTCTGGGAATGAGGCACTGAAAGAACTCCAACCCCATCCTTCCAGTGGCTTCTATGCTGCTGCTTCTACCATGATTGTGAACTGTTGGTCTTCAAGGATAAGCAGAACTAGAGATGGGCGGGGGGTGGGTGGTGGTGGTGGTGGAAATAAGACTAGTTAAAATACCATAAAACTTACAGTTCTTACTGAGATTCAGCTATTTCTCTTGCATAAATATTTCTTGGGATGCTGCAAGATTAATTTCCAGAGTTCTGAAAAAAGTTGACTCTGATTTTTTTGCAAATTTTTTCCTTGTCTTTATGGAGGAGAGAATCTCCAGAGGTGCTTATTCTACCATTTTGGCTGGCTTTAAGTATTTAATGTCTTTATTTTTCTTAGCAAAGTGAATCTGGTTAAAACAATAAAGTCATCACCATTGACATTTCTAGGCACTGACATGGTTCAAGCTCAACTATTCCATAAACAGCAGTATCTGTGAGAATGACCAAAGTGGATATAATATGAATTGTAGAAAATATCCACACTATAAATGAGCAGTGTCAAAATGTTTCAGCCAGCAGATTCAGAATATTAGAAAAAATTTTCACAATATAAAAACGAAGGAAGGAATGAATCTTGGTGTACTATAGTCTCAAAACTGCTATGAGAAGCAAAACCTGACAGGTAGCAAGGATAATCCACACTCTGCTGTAAGGTAAACTGGAGGCAGGGGGGCTGGGGGAAACCTGGCCAAAGCTTGCAAGTCTCTTAATTACATATAGAAATGACTTCCAGATGCTCACCTTCTGTCCAGCTACTGCACTGGGCTGTCAGTACTTTTCGGTCTCTGTGTACCATATAGCCATGCATCAAAGAGAATATCCTAGACTGTGAAGCGGTCTCTTTCCCTGACCAAAGATAACAGGCACTCAGCTATGATCAATCCCTTTCCTAGAGACACTTGCATCTCTTTCAGATCTATCAGCTACTAGCACAGGGAGGTACTTCCTGGGTAGGGATAGTGAGAATTGAATGAGTTTTAGATAGCCATGTAGTTATTTTTGAGAATACAGACTTCATAAAAATTCCCTCAGTTTAACAGAAGGCAAGATATTCACTTAATTTTCCTGGATAAATGTAGAAGAGCCTCATCAGGAGTATAAGCAAGAGTTGATGAAAACCACAAAAATAGTAAGAGCATAATAAATTGTCCAGGGTTATGTAAGGATACATTTTAAAACAAGACTCCTGATTTTTAAATAAGATTATAAGTCTATGAAATGAATTTACATCTCAATATTGAATTACATCAGGTTGCATTAGTGTTGGCCCAGTTAGGAATCCACGATCATAAATCATCTGAACAAAAATGTTTTGATTTCTCCTGAAGCAGTGTATCATGTTTAAGCCTTTTACACTAAAGATAAACATGTCTGATTTTTCAACTGAGGAAACAGAAACCTAATTTTACTATTAATAATTTCTAAAAGTGGCTTTGAAAGAGATTACAAAATAGGTATGTATTGAAAACTATGTGTAGAGCCTCATAAGCCAACTGGTATTGAAGTATTTTTTCTTAAATTGTGAACATTTTAATTTGTGGAATTAAATGTGGAAGAAAAGAGAGATGTACATTAAACTGGGAAGACAAGCCAGAATGTGAAAGGTTTTAGTGAGTGTTGAGTACGTTGACCAAAAGATATTTAATGTAGACCACGCTTTTCCAGAAAAGGAGAGTCAGATAACAAAGGAGTTCATCCTTCTATTAACTAGAACGTACCCTCCACTAGCCAGGACTCTTCTGTGTATCGGTCAGTTTTAAAACTATTAAAGTGTGCTCAAAATATGTATTTTATTCATCGAAGATGCAACATTTCACTGATCTATGCAATGTTATGTAATTGACGATTCTGGTATAACAACTTGGCATTTCAAAGAACACTGATACATTAATCCAGTTTAAATGGACCCTCTTTGAACTCTATCTTAAGAAGGTCTATGCCCAAAAGGGTATCCTGGATTTTAAAATTTACCAATATCCACATATCAGATTACTGATGTAAACTTACCTGAACAGGCTATATTTTCCAAACAATTAACTTCTGGGGCATTATTATAATTGCATGAAGTATTTCTCTACCTAAGATAACCATTACTCAGGAAAACACATATATAATAACTTCAGAATTTTCTGCAAAGCTCTGGACACAATTAAATATTTAGAATGTAGGCAAATCTTCTCCAGTCTACAATACTCCTTTATAGTATTAAAAGGTTAAGAATGACACCAGTGAATGAACAGCACCAAAGAAGTCAAATTATAAGTTCCATTTCTCATCAATTAAATTGGATTCTGCATCAAATTGGGTTCTGGTCTCAGGATTAAGGCTAAGACCATCCAAATGTTGTCTGCCTAGCCCACTGCTGGAGTTCAACTTATGTTATTCATACAGAGGCTGCTTGGATTGTAGCTGTCTTTGTAAAATCTCAAACAAGTTAAAAGTATTACATATTCTTGTTTCAATAGAATCCTGAATATTAGGTTATCAAATTTCACAACTCCATTTTAAGACATATGATTGTGGAGGGAGAAGTAGAAAGATGTTGAAAACATATTACTGTCACTTAAATGATAGGTAGCAGCCTCTTAGGCCTGAACCACATTTGTGAAATTTCATGCCACATTTTCACCTCCCAATTTATATACATGGAGGGGTTACACTAAAACCTCAATTATTCCAAAAGATGAAAGAAGTGTTACATTTGATATAGATCTTCAGTTCCTATTATACTATAAGCCTTTGAAAGATTAAGGCTGAAGAGGCCAAATTATGAAAGGGACAAGAGGAAGTAAGAACAGTGGAAATACAGTTGGCAATGTTCTGCCTTCACCATCCTATGTGTATAGTCTGCTTTCCGGGCAGCAGGTGGTATGACTGAAAAGATCACACATTCGTCAGTAACTAGGTAGGATTTTTTAGCACTGTTAGAG
Organism: Oryx dammah; assembly: GCF_014754425.2. Classification (NCBI taxonomy): domain Eukaryota; kingdom Metazoa; phylum Chordata; class Mammalia; order Artiodactyla; family Bovidae; genus Oryx; species Oryx dammah. The sequence continues at coordinate 61,759,304 of NW_024070200.1, read as the reverse complement.
CCTAGCATTACAGATTTAGGGCAGCTAATAAAATTCCATAAACCAAATTTTTGACAAATATGAAATTTTTGGAAAATAATTTTCTTATCAAGTAAACCTTCCTGGTTCCCTTTTAGTCCTGCCTTTAGAGAAAACTATGTACAATTAAACTTTTTAAAAACATAAAAAAAGAATCAGTTCACAGCAACCAGAGGAACATCTGGCAGCAAAGCAACATTAAAATGCCATCCTTTCAAAGGAAGAGCAAATATGTGAGTCCTCCACTAAGAGCATTATCTTATGTCAGAGTACAATCTCACACTTTCCATTTATGGCCTTTTTGCAAAAGTCCAAGGCTGAATTTGGACCTGCGTTTCCTGTGTTTTCTCAGTGTTATCTGGACAACAGTGTGTCAAGTACTTAAGAAATCCAGGGTCAAAATGAAGATTATCTAATGCTGCAGGTATTTAAATAAATGTGCACAGACTGTACTTAGAATCACCTTGCTAAAAACTAGTAGAAGTAGCTGAGACTTGTTTATCATATGTAACAAAGATATTTCAAAGTCAGTATAAGTTTAACCATAATCCATCTAACAAGAAACACCAGAGGTCATATTTTGATGTGTTCCCTTCTCCCCTTCTCAGTACCCAGAAAATGTTTAAATCCGGAAAGAAAAGAATCAGATTTTTTTAAAGCCTCAAATATTCCTCAAACTCTTCTCAAATAAAAAATAATCTTATGAGGGAATAAAAAAAATCAAAAATTATTTTTTGTAGTCTTTCTAAAGTGTCTATTTCATTTATAGTCTAGTTTTATTTTTAAAACCCTCACAAAATAGGTTGCAAAACTTTATAAACAAGGTTGTAACTTTCCAGAGGGTGTGTGCTAGGACCCTTGTGAAGCCCCTACTAGAGTCCAACTTGGAGCCAACTCAGGCACCCTCTCTCTCCTCCCCCTCACCCCCCCCCCCCCCCACCCCCACCCCTCTGCCAACAATTCAATACTATTGAGGTCATAGGGTTGGCTGAAATTTGTTAAAAACATGGAGAATAACCTCTGGGGAATAATTCACTGGGGAAAGAAAGACAGAGGAGAAGATTACAAGTACCATTGAAGGTATATATGTTCAAAAGTTAATTTGGTTGTATTATCAAATTCTAGTTCTTCAGGGAGCTGAAACTTGCTCTAAATTAGATTTGGGGAGGCGTATCAAGCTAAATAGTCTGCATATGAGACACACTCACATAAAAAGAAAAACAGAAGACCAAGGGTTCTTAATTTGGGGGAGGATATATTCCAACTTGGGGGAAGGCATTTCAGTTCTGAAGCTTGATCGTGACGTTTCCAGAGTCCTGTAGTCTCCAAGTGTGGCAGGACGCAAGGGCTGCTGGGCTGGCTGGACTCTCCACCCCTTTGCCACACAGTGTGTGATATGCAGGCAACTGCAGTGTCAAGCTGGCACCACTCCTGAGGCTCTTGAGTGTTTATCAACTCAGTAGGTCAAAAGTCTGCAGACATTGGGTGGAGCAGCAGTAAGCCACAAAACTCACAGTTGTCCTCCTGGGAAAAGAGGGGGAGATGAACACTGTGAGTTCAAGAGGAAAGCCGCAGGATTCCTTCCATTAGAGACAGTCTTTTTCTTGGTTAAAATAAAGGATTAGGTATGGTCAACAGAACACACAATAGAAATGTAAATTCCTTTTAAAACTGAGCACTGGAATCAGGTGAGGTATGCATGTGCTCATTTTACTAGCAGCTTTCAGACAACACCTCTATGTTAGCTGGAGTGGGTTGACTTGCCCTCCTCCAGAGGATCTTCCCAACCCAGGGGTCGAATCCAAGTCTCTTATGCAGTCTCCTATGCAGTGGCAGGCAGGTTCTTCACCACTGGTGCCACCTGGGAAGCCCCCTATGTTAGCGGCTAAGGAAAAATAAGCTTTATTCCATGCTATGGTCTGAATTCTGCTTGCTAGACCCAGTGCAATAAGAAAATTTGAAATACATTATAAAAATCATGTAATTGAAAATGTCACCAATTTAACTAGAACATATATATATATATGTATATATATACACCAAAGAGTTTAAAAAACACAATTTTAAGGGATTTATCCTACAAATGTATTCCCATAGATTGCTTATAGAGGTAATTTCAGAATCTGAATCCCGGAGTTTGAGGGTCTTCTCCCACAAGCAGAGGAATCCCATCTCAAACTCCACTTGGCATCTTCCTGCAGTGAGTCGTGAGCCAGTCTGGGCAGCCCCAGTGGCTGGATGCCTTGTTTTCCCACCAGGAGTGCTATCCTCTGGTGAGGAGAGAATAACCTACTGTTGATCACACAGGACCCCCTGTGCTGGCGTTTCCTCTTTTCCCCATTCCTCAGCCCAGTCTCTGCCTTTCTCTGTGGCGGCACCAGTGGTAAACAATCCACCTACCAATGCAGGAGACATAAGAAATGTGGGCTCAATCTCTGGGTCAAGAAGATCCCCTGGAGGAGGGCATGGCAACCCACTCCAGTATTCTCGCCTGGAGAATCCCATGGACAGAGGAGCCTGGTGGGTTACAGTCCATAAGAATTGCAGAGTTGGACTAAAGTGACTTAGCACACACACATGTAGTCCAAGCAGGTGACCTCTACAGACCTTACCTCCCAAGCTGCTGATGGCTGGTTTCTGGCTGAATTAGGACAGTAGGAGGCACAGCCACAGGAAGAGAGAAAAGCTGAGCTTTTTTTTCTTCTTTTTAAGAAAAAGTTAATACAGGTATGCTGCTAAGTCACTTCAGTTGTGTCCGACTCTGTGCATAGACGGCAGCCCACCAGGCTCCCCAGTCCCTGGGATTCATGAGGCAAGAACACTGGAGTGGGTTGCCATTTCCTTCTCCAATGAATCAAAGTAAAAAGTGAAAGTGAAGTCGCTCAGTCATGTCCGACCCTCAGCGACCCCATGGACTGCAGCCTTCCAGGCTCCTCCGTCCATGGGATTTTTCAGGCAAGAGTACTGGAGTGGGGTAGGTACATATAAACACTGAATAAAATTCATCCATTTTAAGTGTACAGTTGAGTGAATTTTGAAATATGTACAAGTATGTAACACCACAATCAACATATAAAATATTTCTCATCTCTCTAAATGTTCCTTGGGTCCACTTGCAGCAAAGCACCGTCCCCCAAACCCCCTGCCAAGTCTCTGGCAACCACTGATAAACCGTTTTGTTTCTCTAAGGGCTTTTTCTCTGGGTCACCACAATCCTTCAAAAGAAGTTTTGCCATATATCATCTTGGATGATCAAAGATCTCAAGGCAAGAGCTAGACCTACTTCCATGGGTTCTCCTGTCTTACATTTTTGTACTAATCCTGGATTTCCTAACCAGCTGGGTTTGGCTGATATGAGGATATGCCTCCCCTGGATGGACCTTCCTATATGGCTTTAGTTCTCACTGGGCTCCAGTCACACTTTTCAGCACCCAACCAGGCAGCTGACAACTCTGCCCTAGCCTTCACATCCTGCTTGCACAGAGTCTCACTTCCTGCCAGCAGAAGTGAAAGCTCAGGGCCTTCTTGGGTCTTCTCTGAACATGCCCACATTTTTATGCATGCACATGACCTTACATACTCCCAGAAATATGTCAGTGCTTTTTGAAGCCCCTGCAGAAACCTCATTCTCCTATCTTCCTTTTCAGCCTTCAGTTCAGTTCAGTTCGGTTGCTCAGTTGTGTCCAACTCTTCCAACTCTTTGTGACCCCATGGACTGCACCACGTCCATCACCGACTCCCAGAGCTTGCTCAAACTCATGTCCATTGAGTCGGTGATGCCATCCAACCGTCTCATCCTCTGTCATCCTCTTCTTCTCCTGGCTTCAGTATTTCCCACCATCAGGGTCTTTTTCCAGTGAGTTATCTCTTCATATCAGGTGGCCAAAGCGCTGAGCTTCAACTTCAGCATCAGTCCTTCCAATGAATATTCAGGACTGATTTCCTTTAGGATTGGTTTGAACTCCTTGCAGTCCAAGGGACTCTCAAGAGTCTTCTCCAACACTGTAGTTCAAAAGCATCAGTTATTTAGTGCTCAGCTTTCTTCATGGTCCAACTCATCCATACATGATTACTGAAAAACTATAGATTTTTTTTTTTTTGAAAAACTATAGATTTGACTATAAGGATCTTTGTTGGGAAAGTAATATCTCTGTTTTTTAATATGCTGTCTAGGTTGGTCATAGCTTTTCTTCCAAGGAGCAAGCGTTGTCTAATTTCACAGCTGCAGTCACCATCTGCAGTGATTTTGGAGCCCAAGAAAATAAAGTCTGTCACTGTTTCCCTTGTTTCTCCATCTATTTCCCATGAAGTGATGGGACCAGATGCCATGATCTTCATTTTCTGAATGTTGAGTTTTAAGCCAGCTTTTTTACTCTCCTCTTTCACTTTTATCAAGAGGCTCTTTAATTCCTCTTCACTTTCTGCCATAAGGGTTGTGTCATCTGCATATCTGAGGTTATTGATATTTCTCCCGGCAATCTTGACTCCAGCCAGTGCTTCATCCAGCCCAGCATTTTTCATGATGGACTCTGCATACAAGTTAAATAAGCAGGGTGACAATATGCAGTCTTGATGTACTCCTTTCCCCATTTAGAACCAGTCTGTTGTTCCATGTTTGGTTCTAACTGTTGCTTCTTGACCTACATACAGATTTGAGGGCAGCACTTTAACAGCATCATCTTTTAGGGCTTGAAGTAGCCCAGCTGGAAATTCCATCACCTCCACTAGCTTTGTTCATAGTGACGCTTCCTAAAGCCCACTTGACTTTGCATTCTAGGATGTCTGGCTTTACGTGAGTGATCACACCATCACGGTTATCTAGGTCATTAAGATCCTTTTTGAATAGTTTTTCTGTATATTCTTGCCACCTCTTCTTAATATCTTCTGCTTCTGTTAGGTCCGTACCGTTTCTGTCCTTTATTGTGCCCATCTTTGCATGAAAGATTTCCTTAGTATCTCTAATTTTCTTGAAGAGATCTCTAGTCTTTCCCATTCTATTGCTTTCCTCCATTTCTTTGCATTGATCACAAAGGAAGGCTTTCTTTATCTCTCCTTGCTATTCTCTGGAACTCTGCATTCAGGTGGATATATTCTTCCTTTTCTCCTTTGTCTTTTGTTTCACTTGTTTGTCAGCTACTTGTAAGGCCTCCTCAGACAACCATTTTGCCTTTTTGCATTTCCTTTTCTTGGGGATAGTTTTGATCACTGCCTCTGTACAATGTGAACCTCTCTCTATAGTTCTTCAGGCACTCTGTGTATCAGATCTAATTCCTTGAATCTATTTGTCACTTCCCCTGTATAATTATAAAGGATTTGATTTAGGTCATACTTGGATGGTCTAGTGGTTTTCCCCACTTTCTTCAATTTAAGTCTGAATTTTGCAATAAGAATTTCATGACCTGAGCCACAGTCAGCTGCTGGTCTTGTTTTTGCTGGCTGTATAGAGCTTCTCCATCTTCAGCTGCTTAGTCTATTATTTGGCCCAACAGTTATTCACTGCCTCAGACATCTGTGAAGTTAAGCAATTGCTTGCAATTGTTTTGACAATTTTTGACAAATACCCTCAGGGAAGAGGTTTTTTGCACTGGTGAACTCTGACTGAAGAAATAAAAAGACAGGCTTGCAAGCAGGGTTTCTTAGTGAACCACCCTTTGAAGATGCTCCTACTTCCTCCCACACTTTTCCAATTGCTGCCAGCTTTCTGGTTTTAACTGTGATTTCAGATCCTTAGTTTTCAAGGTTAAGACTAGAAGATGGGACTGTAAGTTAAAACATCACAAAGATCTCTGTTCTTTATGAGATCCAGCCACTTTTCTTGAATAAGTGCACTCCAGATTGCTGTAAGCTTTTTGTTAATTTCCAGAAAAATTCAAAAATCTGAAAAATTCAATTCTGACAACTTTTGCCAGTTTTTCTCCTTGCTTTAATGGAACAGTTGACTATTTCCCCTCACTCTATCTCTACCTCTCTGACCAGAGCTTTTATTGGGCAGGCCCCTCCTGATGGCTCTAGTTCTCAACAGCCTCCAGATCTTCCTTTGTTAAACCTTCCTACTGCTGTAATTTCCCAGGTACTTTCTCATCCCTGTGGGTGCTCTGAATCTTGCTGAACTCCTATAAATAGTCCCTCACCATTAATTCCTCCTCAACACTCTAGCTTATGTATGCTTTCCAGCCAGTACCGTGGCTGATTTAGTGTGTGTTAGAGGGAGTGGCCTAAGGAACAGTCCATCAGAGTGGGATTCTGGGGTTGGGTTGGTGAGGACATGAATGACCTCCTTGCTAGGGAAACAACGGGACATCACTTGAAGCTGTGGTATCACGATGACTTAAATGGTCACTCAGACGGCCAGTGGAGGATAAGGTGCTGGGAGATCAAGTGTGGTGGTACTTGACTGCTGTGGCATCATGATGAATTCAAAGACTGTGGAGGGAGATGGAGTCTTCTGACTGCTGAAGAGATCCCCCCAAATCCCAAGCCCCCTCAAAAAAAAAAGATAAACTTAGTGACTTAAACTCTCAATTCAAGGCACAGGTAGAGAATCAGAAAGTTTCTATGGTGGCCTTAGAGGAATTCTTATTTTATGAAGCTGTGTGAGTGTCATGCCTGAGGTCTGAGTGTACAAGCTGCAGAACCACATGCCAGCTACAGGAATATTTATGCTAAGTCTCTTATGCTAAGATAAAGTTCTGGCTGGGAAAGGGTGAGGACTTGAGACTTGAGATGGAAACCTTTGTGTAGACAGGAGGATAAGAACCTTAAACCTCTAATATCTCTAAACATTTCTTCACATTAGAAACAGCCTTTCTTGCCTTCTAAGAAAACAAGCATTCACTTGAATAAAAAGATTTCACTGACTTCATCTGGTGTGGTTACCTAAAAAGGAAATTTTTCTTCTTAGGACCCACACGAACAATACTCCCTGCCTCTAGGGCCATAGAGAAAGTAAAATCCCAGGATGATTCAGAGTTAATTGCAGGAGCTGCTCCTGGGAGAGATTACATACATGAAGGAATCTTGCCAAATTTTATTTGCAGGAATTTAGAGAGCAATGGAGTCTAAGTACATTAGCCAGTGAGAATAAGTCTAAGACTGGATCAGGCCAAGGAGGGTGTTTCACATAGGCCTTAGGATTTAATGTGTTTGTTTGAGTACCTATAATGGTTAATAGAAGTCTTGACCCAGTAGAGGCCTACAGTCAGTGAGAAAGAGATGCTGGAACTTCCACTGTGTAGTCCAGAGGAAGAAAAACAAAGGCTTAGAGAAATGGGGATGTTGTAGTGGATCCAATGAGGTGTGATCTGCTCAGTCACTACCTGGAAATCTCTGGGTGGGTCAGGAAAGCAGTCCCTTCACTGAAACATTAAGATATGTATTGGTGAGGGGAAATCAAATTGGAAATAGCAAACACACCTGATACTTAAACACAACTCATGCCTACTAGAGGTGAGAGAGAAGGCCTGCAAAAGCTCAGGTATCTGCCACATTGGTAAAGTTTCAAACGGAAAGAAGAGTTACATCCAGAACTACTCACTATGAAGAAACAGATACATATTTGTGGGTTCCTTTGGATTTTGGAGGCAAAATACATTTTGGTGGGAGCTATTGGTTGTACCAAGAGGGAATAGTCCCATTGCTCCCAGGTCCTTTCTCTTATAATTAAAATAACACAACAAGCAAGCATTGGAAGACTATGAAAGACAGAACGAAGAACAGACAGCCTAGGACCCTAGGGCTTGAGAGGCAACACAGCAATGGTAAATCCCCTCGGCTTCCTTCCTGCCTCCCATATACCTCAGATAGGACTCCGTAGACACTTCCAACCCAGAAGGACCAACGAGCAGGAGCGAAAAACAAAACAAACAAAAAAACCAAATCCCTCGAACCTCCAAGAGAAGCCTGTTCTCCCTATCCAAAAGATTGGGACACAGAAATCCATCAATTTAGACAGAAAGCAAGCAATTCGTTGCTTAGGGCTGGGTATGGGGAAACAGAAAAGTGACAGCTAAAGAGTACAAAGTGTCTCTTCAGGTGAGAAAAATGTTCCAAGACTGTCTGTGGTATTGACGGAACGTATCTGTGACTATAGTAAAAACTGCTGAATTGTATACTTTAAGTGGGTGAATTGAATGATATGTAAACTATCTCAATAAAGCTGTTAAAAAATAATAGCACTGAAAGGAGAAATAGATAAACTCACAATAAGAGTGGGAACTTCAACATTTTTACTCCCAGCAACCAAACTACTAGCCTCTCAGCACAGGTACAGTAGAACTGAACAACTCACTGATGAAAGAATCTAACTGACATATACAAAACACTTCACCCAACAGTAACAAAACACACTTCCTTTTTCTCCCAGAAGCCCATGGGACATTCACCAGGACAGACTATATTCTGATTCTGTGCCGAAGAACAAACTTCGCAAATTTGAAAGAACTGAAATTATACACAGGGAATACATCTGGTTTCATCTCTGACATAAAGAGCCTAGAAGTTCTCATTCCTGTTCTTATAGTAAGAACAAGCTGAACAAATAGAAAATCAGTAACTTTTTGCTATTGACCAGAGAACTGAGGTCATAGGGCAAACTGCAACTTCAAAATCTGGCAAGACAGGTAGCTCCAGAGGGTAAGAGCTGAGATTTGCTTACCTGGACAGAAGATACTAGAATTGCAGGGGAGGCTAAGTGTGGAAAAGCCTGAGAGTGAGATACTCCTGGGGCTGCAATATTAGGGTGACCAGGACACAGGAACCTTATAAGGTGTCAAGGTGAAAATCCAAAAAAGATCCCCTTGCTACTCAGGAAGAGGGAAAAGAGTAGTCACTATGTAACATGTTCCGAGCATCCTCCATATAAAGGACTGTTCTCCAGAGGAAAGAGCTTACTAACACCTTACCCCAGCTAGTGAAGGACATTATTCCCACCCAAGCCTGTTTTGGCCTGCCCATTCCACCTAAGTGGGGAAAGCAAGCTATGCAAGACAAGAAAAATTTGTGAAGGTCACAGCCTAGAGATAAAGGCCCACTAAATTAGTGAGATAAAATCACAAAATTGAGAACACTTCCCTCCCTCATTAATAACCAGAGTAAATGGCCTGCAGCATAAGGACATTGGAGTACAGATCAAATTAATACCAAAAACTACTAACGATGAAAGATTAGAAAGAGAAATTAAAGAAACAATCCCATTTACCACTGAATCAAAAAGAATAAAATACCTAGGAATAAACCTACCTAAGAAGCAAAAGACCTGTACTCTGAAAACTCTAAGACACTGATGAAAGAAACAGGATGACACAAACGACGGAAAGATATGTTGTTTACTGGATGAATCAATATTGTCAAAATGAGTATTCTACCCAAGGCAATCTATAGATTCAATGCAAGCACTATCAAATTGCCAATGGCATTTTTCACAGAACTTTGACTGTGTGGGTCACAATAAACTGTGGAAAATTCTGAAAGAGATGGGAATACCAGACCACCTGACCTGCCTCTTGAGAAATCTATATGAAGGTCAGGAAGCAACAGTTAGAACCAGACATGGAACAACAGACTGCCTCCAAATAGGAAAAGGAGTAGGTCAAGACTGTATATTGTCACCCTGCCTATTTAACTTATGCAGAGTACATCATGAGAAACACCGGGCTGGAGGAAGCACAAGCTGGAATCAAGATTGCCGGGAGAAATATCAATAACTTCAGATAGGCAGATGACACCACCCATATGGCAGAAAGTGAAGAAGAACTAAAGAGCCTCTCGATGAAAGTGAAAGAGGAGAGTGAAAAAGTTGACTTAAAGCTCAACATTCAGAAAACTAAGATCATGGCATCCAGCCCCATCACTTCATGGCAAAGAGATGGGGAAATAGTGGAAACAGTGGCTGACTTTATTTTTCTGGGCTCCAAAATCACTGCAGATGTTGATTGCAGCCATGAAATTAAAAGATGCTTACTGCTTGGAAGGAAAGTTATGACCAACCTAGACAGCATATTAAAAAGCAGAGACATTACTTTGTCAACAACGTCTAGTCAAGGCTATGGTTTCTCCAGTGGTCATGTATGGATGTGAGAGTTGGACTATAAAGAAAGCTGAGTGCCGAAAATTGATGCTTCTGAACTGTGGTGTTGGACTCTTGAGACTCTTGAGTGTCCTTTGGACTGCAAGGAGATCCAACCAGTCCAACCTAAAGGAGATCAGTCCTGGGTATTCATCGGAAGGAATGATGTTGAAGCTGAAACTCCAATACTTTGGCCACCTGATGCGAAGAGCTGACTCACTGGAAAAGACCCTGATGCTGGGAGGGATTGAGGGCAGGAGGAGAAGGGGATGCCAGAGGATGAGATGGTTGCATGACATCACTGACTCAATGGACATGGTTTGGGTGGACTCCAGGAGTTGGTGATGGACAGGGAGGCCTGGCGTGCTGCGGTTCATGGGGTTGCAAAGAGTCAGACACGACTGAGCGACCGAACTGAACTGAACTGAGAACAAAAAGTTTGTATGGAAACATAAAGGACTCTGAATAGCCAAAGTAATCCTGAGAAAGAAACTGGAGTTTGAGGCATCAGGTTCCTTGACTTAGGATTATACTACAAAACTACAGCTATCAAAACATCATGGCACTGGCACCAAAACATAAATACAGATCAAAGGAATAGGGTAGGAAACCCAGAAATAAACTACGCACCTGTAGTCAATTAATCTATGACAAAGGGGCCCAGAACATCCCATAAGTGGTACTGGGAAAAGTGAACAGCTACATGTAAAAGAATGAACTTAGAACATTATCTATCACCATATACTAAAATAAACTCAAAATGGATTAAAGACCTACATGTAAGGCTGGATATTATAAAACTCTTAGAAGAAAATATAGGCAGAACACTCTTTGATATAAATCACAGCAGTATCTTTTTGCATCCACCTCCTAAGAGAAGCCATGCATTTTGAGAAGATGCCCTGGAAGGGGAAATAGCAACCCACTCCAGTATTCTTGCCTGGAAAATTCCCTGGACACAGGAGCCTGGCAGGTTACAATGTATGGGGTCACACAGAGTCATTCATGATTGAGTGAGCACACACGCACACCTAAGAGTAATGAAAACAAAACCAAAAGTAAAAAAAATGAGACCTAATTAAACTTAGAGGCTTTTTCACAGCAAAGAAAACCATAAACAAAATGAAAAGACAACCCACAGAATGGGAGAAAAGATTTGAGAATAAAATAACTGACAAGGGATTAATTTCCCAGTATGGAACCAGCTCATGCAGCTCTAAATCAAAAAAACAAACAACCCAATCAAAAAATAGGCAGAAGATCTAAATAAACATTTCTTCAAAGAAGATATATCCAGATGGTCAAAAAGCACATGAAAAGATGCTCAACACGGCTAATTATTGTTGTCGTTATTTAGCTGCTAAGTCATGGCCAACTCTTTTGGACTCCATGGACTGTAGGCTCCTCTGTCCCTGGGATTTTCCAGGCAAGCATACTAAGTTGGTTGCCATTTCTTTCTCCAGGGGATATTCCTGAATCAGGGATTGAACCCACATCTCCTGCATTGGCAGGTGGATTCTTTACCACTGAGCCACCAGGGAAGCTCGGCTAATTATTAGAGAAATGCAAATCAAAACTACAGTGAAGTATCATTTCACATTTGTCAGAATAGCCATCATCAAAAAATCTATAAACAATAAATGCTGGAGAGAATGTGGAGAAAGCAGAACCCTCCTCACTCTTAGTGGAAATATAAATTGGTGCAATCAATATGGAGAACAGCATGGAGGCTCCTTAAAAAACTAAAAATAGAAGGGCATATATCTGGAGAAAACCATAGTTGGAAAAGACACAAGCATCCCACTGTTCATTACAATAGCCAAGAGATGGAAGCAAACCTAAAAGTCCATCAACTGAGGAATGGATAAAGATCTAGTATATATACAATGAAGTATTACTCAGCTATAAAAAAGAATGGAATAATGCCACTTACAGCAACATGGATGGACACAGAGATCATTATACTTAGTGAAGTATATCAAGGACAAATATCATATAATACCACTCATATGTGGAATCTAAAAAAGTGATTCAAATTAACTTGTTTACAAAATAGAAACAGACTCACAGATGTCAAAAAGAAACATGGTTACCAAAGGGGAAATGTGGGAAGGATAAATTAGGAGTTTGAGAGTAACAAATAAACACTGCTGCTGCTGCTGCTGCTGCTAAGTCGCTCCAGTCGTGTCCGACTCTGTGCGACCCCAGAGACGGCAGCCCATCAGGCTCCCCCGTCCCTGGGATTCTCCAGGCAAGAACACTAGAGTGGGTCACCATTTCCTTCTCCAATGCATGAAAGTGAAAAGTGAAAGTGAAGTCGCTCAGTCATGTCAGACTCTTAGTGACCCTGTGGACTGCAGCCTACCAGGCTCCTCCACCCATGGGAATAAACACTACTATATACAAAATAGATAATCAACAAGGACCTATTATATAGCACAGAGAGAACTGTACTCAATATAGTAACCTATATAGGAAAAGAATCTGAAAAAGAATGGATATATGTATATGTATAAATGAATCACTCTACTTTACACTCAAAGCTAATATTGTAAATCAACTATATTGCATATAAAATAAAATTTTAACATAAATAAAAATTTAAAAATAAAACAAAATAAAATCTCAGCACTATTAAACCTTGGGCTCATCTTACATGGCCTGCAGGGGGTGCAGTAGGCAGTCCTGAGGGTGCTGGGGGAAGAGGGCCCACCATGCTCCTAAAGCTCATTTACGAACAGTGCATCCTGGGCTTGACAGAATATTGAGGCAAAGATCTAGCTTTTAAATTAGATAGGAGTACAGAAGGTAACTCTTGAGAAAATAGGAGAGAATGAAAATATTATGACAGAAATGCATTCCTGTTAAAAATTTGCATTTAAAAACAAAAACAGCTGCAAGATGCTAACTCTCTGAAGAGAAGCATATAGAGAAGCCCAAATCAAGCAAGGAGAATTTAAAAAGTACACTAAAGAAATCTGAATAGGAATCTGAAGCCTCTAATACCTACTACAGCCAACATAAAACAGAGCTCAGCTCCTAGCCAAACTAAAATAAAATCTCACACTAAAGGCCCATTTATCTCAGTTCTTATTACTCAGTACAAAATGTCTGTGTTTCAACAAAAAGTTTTAAGAGATGCCAAAAGGCAGAAAAAGTTCATGCTGAAAAGACAAAGGAAATCCTAGAACTAGACTCAGATATAACAGAGATGTTAGAATTGTCACAGGGAATTAAAAAAAATAGAAAATCCAAAATCTGTGGAACGATTTCTAAAGGTGCAGCGTATGCACAATTAGAATACTAGACGGAAAAGGAGAGAAAAAAGCAGAATTATTTGAAGTAATAATGGTCAAGGACTTTACAAAATTAATCACAGATCCAGAAACTTAACAACACCAAGCAGGATAAAACAGAATCAAAACAAAAACACTACAAATAAGAACTATATCCTATCACTTATATATGGAATCTAAAATATGCCACAAATGAACTTGCCTACAAAACAGAGCAGGCTCACAGAGAACAGCGGTGGAGAGTGGGGAAGGGATCAATAGGAGTTTGGAATCAGCAGATGCAAACTAGTATATATGGAACGGATAATCAGGCTCCCTACTGTATAGCGCTGGGAACTATATGCATAACCCTGTGAAAACCATAATGAAAATGAATATTTAAAATAATATATATGTATATATATATATATAACTGAAAATCACTTTCTGTAGAGCAATGTTACAAATCAACTATACTTCAGTAAAAAAGAAAGAAAAGAAATATCATATTCAACCTGGAGAAAACCAAAGAAAAAAAAAATCTTGGAAAAAAATGTTACCTATAGAGGAAAAAGCATAAGATTACCATAGACATCTTCTTAGAACCATGCCAGTAAGACTAGAGTGAAGTATTTGTGGGCTCAAAGGAAAAAAATCACAAATTGAATATTCTATATCCAGTGATATTATCCTGCAAAAGTAAAGGAAAATAAAGACTTTTTCAGACAAACTGAGAGCTGAGGGAATTCATTGCCAGCAAACTTGTACTTCAAGAAAGATTGAAAGGAGTTCTTCAGTGAGAGGAAAAGGATATAGGTAAAAAATTCAGATCAAAATAAAACTAGAGATGACACGATATCATATATATAAAGTTTCTACTCTAAAATCTACATAAACAGACCAAAAAAAAAAAAACCCAATTTAGAACTAACAAATGCATTCAGTAAAGTTGCAGGATACACAGAAATATGTTACTTCTTTATACTAGTAATGAACCATCAGAAAGAGAATTCAAGAAAACAATCTCTTCTACAACTGCATCAAAAAGAGTATCTATAAATAAGTTTAACCAAGGAGCTGAAAGACGTATGCCCTGAAAACAGTAAGATACTGACGAAGGAAACTGAGGATAAAACAAATTAATGGAAATATATTCTCTTTTCATGGGTTGGAAGAATATTGTTAAAATGTCCATACCACCCAAAGCAATCTATAAATTTAATGCAATCCTTGTCAAAATGCCCAGAACATTTTTCTCAGAACTAGAATAATCTAAAACTTCAAAAACATTTTTTTGTAAGTCCACTTATTCATTTCTTTTGAGATTCCACACATCAAGGATGCCATATGATGCTTTTCCTTCTCTGTCTGACTTACTTCACTCAGTATGACAATCTCTAGGTCCATCCATGTTACTACAAACGGCATTATTTTATTCATTTTAACGGCTGAGTGATATTCCACTGTATATATGTACCACACCTTCTTTATTCATTCCTCTGTCACTGGACATTTAGCTTGCTTCCATGTCTTGGCTGTTGTAAACAGTGCTGCAATGAACACTGGGGTGCATGTATCCCTTTGGATCATGTTTTTGTCCAGATATATGCTCAGGAGTGGGATTGCACAGTAATATGTAGCTCTATTCTTAGTTTTTTAGGGAACTTCCATACTGTTCTCCATAGTGGCTGTAACAATTCACATTTCCACCAACAGTGAGAAGGGTTCCCTTTTCTCCACACTGTCTTTAGCATTTATTGTTTGTGGATTTTCAATGATAGTCATTCTGACTGGTGCAAGGTGATAAGTCATTGAAGTTTTTATTCGCATTCCTCTAATAATTAGTGATGTTGAATATCTTCTCATGTGCCTCTTAGCCATCTGTATGTATTCCTTGGAGAAAGGTCTATTTAGATCTTCTGCCCATTTTTTGATTGGATTGTCTGCTTTAACGCTGTTAAGCATCATGAGTTGCTTGCAAATTTTGGAGACTAATCCCTTGCTGGTCATATCACTTGCAAATATTCTCTCCCAATCTGTGGGCTGTCCTTCATTTTGTTTATTGCTTCCTTTGCCATGCAAGAGCTTTTGAGTTTATGCTCTTTCTCTTTAATACTTTCTGACTTGAATCTTAGTTTGTTCAATAACAATATTGCCATTCCCTCTTTGTTTGTTTGTCTTGTTGCTATAATTTTCCTACCTTTATATCTTCAAGTTCAGTTCAGTCGCTCAGTCATGTCTGACTCTTTGCGACCTCATGGACTGCAGCACGCCAGGCTTCCCTGTTCATCGCCAACTCCTGGAGCTTACTCAAACTCATGTCCATTGGTTGGACGGTGATGCCATCCAACCATCTCATCCTCTGTCATCCTCTTTTCCTCTTGCCTTTAATTTTGCCAGCATCAGGGTCTTTTCCAATGAGTCAGTTCTTCACATCAAGAGGGCAACATATTGGAGTTTCAGCTTCAGCATCAGTCCTTCCAAAGAATATTCAGGACTGATTTCCCTCAGGATGGACTGATTGGATCTCCCTGCAGTCCAAGGGACTCTCAAGAGTCTTCTCCAACACCATGATTCAAAAGCATTAATTCTTCGGCACTCAGCTTTCTTTATGGTCCAACTCTCACAGCCATACCTGACTACTAGAAAAGCCATAGCTTTGACTACACAGACCTTTGTTGGTAAAATAATGTCTCTGCTTTTTAATATGCTGTCTAGGTTGGTCACAGTTTTTCTTCCAAGGAGCAAGTGTCTTAATTTTATGGCTGCAGTCACCATCTGCAGTGACTCTGGAGACCAAAAAAATAAGTCTGTCACTGTTTCCACTGGTTCCCATCTATCTGCCATGAAGTGATGGGACCAGATGCCATGATCTTCATTTTCTCAATGTTGAGTTTTAAGTCAACTTTTTCACTCTCCTCTTTCACTTTCATGAAGAGGGTCTTTAGTTCTTCTTCACTTTCTGCCATAAGGGTTGTGTCATCTGCATATCTGAGGTTATTGATATTTCTCCCAGCAATCTTGATTCCAGCTTGTGCTTCAATCAGTCCAGCATTTCTCATGATGTACTCTGCATATAAGTGAAAGAAGCAGGGTGATAATATACATCCTTGACATACTCCTTTCCTGATTTGGAACCAGTCTGTTGTTCCATTTCCAGTTCTAACTGTTGCTTCTTGACCTGCCTACAGATTTCTTAGGAGGCAGGTCTGGTGGTAAAGGAACCAAAAGCAAAACCAAACAAATGGGACCTGCTTAACTTTAAAAGTTTTTGTATAGTAAATGAAACTATCAACATAATGAAAAGACAATCCACTGAACGGGAGAAAATATTCACAAATGGTATTACCAATAGGGGTTAACACCCTAAATATGGGCTTCCCTGGTGGCTCAGTGGTAAAGAACCCACGTGCCAATGCACGAGACACAGGTTCAATTCCTGGATCTGGAAGATCCCCTGGCCACTCCAATATTCTTGCCTGGGAAATTCCCTGGACATGGGCTATAGCCCATGGAGTTGCAAAAGAGTCAGACATAACTTAGGGACTAAACAACAATAACCCCCAATATATAAACAGATCATAGAATTCAATAACAAAAAAACAAAACAAAAAACAAAACAAAAACCAAGCAACCTGATTAAAAAATGGGCAGAAAACATGAATAGACAGGTTTCCAAAGAAAACATACAGGTGGTTAATGGGCACATGGAAAGATGTTCAACACTGCTCATCATCAGAGAACTACAAATCAAAAACCACAATGAGATATCACTTCACAGTTTTCAGAATGGCTATTATCAAAGCGTTTACAAATAAAGAATTTTGGCAAGGATGTGCAGTACAGGGAGCGCTAGCACACTTCCAGCTGGAATGTAAACTGGTAGAGCCACCACGGAACCAGTATGAAGGTTCCTCAAAAACCTGAGACTGACCTACCGTAAGATTCAGCAATTCCACTCCTGGGTATACAACCGAAGAAAGTAATTCAAGAAGATACACACATGCCAATGTTCATAACAGAATTATTTATAATAGTGAAGATACGGAAGCTAAGTGTCTATCAACAGATGAATGGATATATACATATGCATATATATATAGACACATACACAATGAAATATAAGTCAGCCATAAAGAAAATAATGAAATCCTGCCATTTGCAGCAACAAGGATGGACCTGGAGAGTCTTATGTTAAGTCAAATAAGCCACCCATGGAATGAAAAATACTGTGTGTTATCACTTATATGTGGAATCTAAAGAGTAAAACAAAGAATATATATAACAAAACAGAAACAGATTCATAAATATAGAGATAAAATTGATCAAACTAGTGGTTACCACTGAGAGGGAAAGAGGAGGTGGGCTAAAATAGTGGATTAAGAGGCATAAACTACTATGTTTAAAGTAAATAAACTACAAGAACATATTATATAGCATAGGGAATACAGTCAATATTTGTAATAACTTTAAATGGAGTATAATCTATAAAAATACTGAATCACTGTGTTGTGTATTTCAAATTAACATAATATTGTAAATAGACTATACGTCAGTAAGATTTTTAAAAATAAAGATAGATTTCCCTGGTGGTCCAGTGGCTAAGTCTCTGCACTCCCAACGCAGGGGGCCGGGGTGGATCCTGGTTAGGGAACTAGATCCCACATGCTGCAGCTAGAGATTCTGCGTGCTGAAACTAAGTCCCAGAGCAGCCAAATAAATAAATACATGTATATGCATATATGTATATATATGTAAATGTATATAAAAATAAAATAAAAATAACTTACTGCAGAATAAATAAACAGGAAGGTTGCTGGAGAAGGAATAAAGGTAAATAAAATCTTTTATGTTTGTAATTTTCAATTAACCTAAAAATTAATTTGTTTCAAGAAATAAGGGTAACAATGTACTGTATAATTACAACAGATGAACAGTGAAATGAATGAGAACATTGTCATGGGAGGAATTAGGAATATTCTGTTAAAAAGTACTTGCAATACAAGTGGAGCACTGCAGTGTATCATTTGAAGGTGGAGTTTGATTAGTTTAAAATGTTTATTGAAAATGATAAGGGAACTATTACAAATTTTTAGAAAAGAAGTATAATTGACAAGCTATAAGAGGAGATAAAATAGAACCATATAAAAAGCTCAATTAAAAACAGAAAAGGCAAAAAGAATGAGGAAAAAAAGAACAAATATAGACAATAGAAAATAGTTATAAACACAATAACAATTAATCCAACTAAATCAATAACCACTTTATATGTGAATAATCTAAACATACCACTGAAAAGACAAACTATTTGAGCAGATGGAAATACAAGACTCAACTATGCTGTGTACAAGAAACTCACTTTAAACATAAATGTATAGATTGGTTAAGAGTAAGGGAACAGTAAAGGTAGTCACTGTTAACACTAATCAAAAGATAGATGTAATGGCTGTTTTGTTACAGATAAAGCAGACTTCAGGACAGGGAAGACTATCAGAAATAAAGAGGAACATTACATAGTAATAAAGGGGTCAATTCTCTAAGAAGAGATAGAAATGTGTAAGGTGCATGAAGTTAAAAACAGAGCATCAAAACCTTCAAGGCAAAAATTAACACAGCTTTAAGAAGAAACAGACAAATCCACTATTAGAGTTGGAGACTTCAGCATCCCTCTTTAAGTAACTGAAAGATCAAGAAAGCAGAAAATCAGAAGGGATATAGTTGAACTCAATATCATTAATCAACTTGACTTAATTGACATTTATAGATACTCTACCCAACAACAGAGAAACACACATTCTTCTCAAGCTCCATAGAAATTAAAATATTTTGAACTGATGAAAATGAAATATAACTGATCAAAAAATTTTGGTATGAGGCAAAAGAAGTACAAAAGGAAAATTTATAGCACAAATACAAATATTAGAAAAGAGGAAAGCTCTAACAGCAATAATATTAGCTTACCCGGAAGTTAGAGAATGAAGAACAATTTGTCTAGAGCAAGTGAAAATCACAGAGCATGTTCTGTGTCCACTGTGGAATCAAATTAGGTAACAAAAACAGAACAGGAAAACCTGCAAATGTATAAGTCTTTTCCACTGGTTAAACAGGCAGTCCCAAAGGATATAAAAATTTACACAACAATGAAAATAAAACATTCCAAAAATTTTGAGACACTGTATAGCCGTGCTGAGAAATTAATAGCTTTAAATGCTTATGTTAGAAAAAAGGAAACGTATCAAGTCAGTAATCTAAGTTTTTACCCTAACCACCACCATCCCCCACAAAAAGCACAAAATAAATCCAAGTCTAGTAGGAGGAAGTAAAGAGGAGAAACCAGTTAAATTAAACCTTTACTGGGATTAAGAAAGTTAATAGAGTTGATACATTGCTAGTAAGACTGGCAGAGATTTTTAAAGAAGACACAAATTAACATAAGAAATGAAACATGAAATCAGTATATCCTGCAGCCATTAAAAAGATACAAGGGATAGAATTTAGTCAAATAAAAATTTTTGGTCATTTGGTACTGACTTTTCTCTTTCTTTTAAACTTTATTTTTGGAAAAACTAGATTTTCAGTGGAAAGCTTTTCTGTTGATTATTTTTAAATACAATTTAATCAAAAATGATTTTTTTTATTTGAGTGATATTTTAAAGACTTGAATTTGGCTTTATCACCAGTAATAACTGTCTCCTTGCTTATTTGGTGTGGTAGTTTTGAGATGCTTGAGTATCTCATGGATCTATGGTTGAATTTGCTTCATGGTCACCAATCAAGTTCACTTTGTGGGCATATTAACATATTGTTGGTAACAGCTGTTTGAACTGTTGTGGAGATTATTTAGTAAAGTATATTAAAAGCCTTAAAACCAAAAAAAAAAAAAAAAAAAGATACAAGGGAACAACTTCATACATAAATACGCAAACTGAGAATAGATGAATTCCTTGAAAACTACAAATTATCAAAACTCAACCAAGATAAAATAGCCAATGTGATAACTGTATAACTATTAAATAAATTGAATCTGTAATTTAAAATGAGAAATTTCCAGGCCCAAATGGTTTCTTTGGAGAATTCTGTCAATCACTTAAAGAACTGAGAGGAATTTTTACACTACCTCTTTCAGAAAAATACGAGAGGAGGTACACTTTCCAGCTCATTTTATGTGGTCAGCATTACTCAGACTTTAAAACCAAAGTACAAAACTAGAAAACTAGAGACCAATAGCTCTCATAAACAGAGATAAAAAAATTCTCAAGAAAGTATTAACAAATTAAATACAGAAATGCACAGAAAAAACTATACACCATAATTAAGTGGGAGGTATTCTGGGTATGTAAAGCTGGTTCAATACTTGAAAATCAGTGTCATCCAATAATTCATCAACTGGTTAACAAAGAAAAATCAGTATGATATCAATAGACTCAAAAAGTATTTGACCAAATACAACATCCATTCATGATAAAAACTCAGCAAACCAGGAAGAGAGAGAATCCTTCTCATTTTGATACATATTTGATAAAACCTACTGCTTACATCAGATGTACAGGCTGGATTTAGAAAAGACAGGAACCAGAGATCAAATTGCCAACACCTGTTGGATCATAGAGAAAGCAAGGGAATTCCAGGAAAACATCTGCTTCACTGACTATGTGAAAGCCTTTGGACTGTGTGGACCACAACGAACTATGGAAAATTCTTAAGGATGTGGGAATACCAGATCACCTTACCTGTCTCCTGATAACCTGTATGCACGTCAAGCAGCAACAGTTAAACCTGGACATGGAACAATGGATTGGTTCAAAATTGGGAAAAGAAAATGATAAGGCTGTATATTGTCACCCTGCTTATTTAACTGCTATGCAGAGGACATCATGCGAAATGAGGGCCTAGATGACTCACAAGCTGTTTAATCAAGATTGCCAGAAGAAATATCAACAACCTCAGCTATGCAGATGATACCATTTTAATGAACTAACAGCAAAAAAAGACATCCATTTCATCACAGGGGACTGGAATGCAAAAGCAGGAAGTCAAGAGATACCTGGAGTAACAGGCAAGTTTGGCCTTGGAGTACCAAATGAAGCAGGGCAAAGGCTAACACTTTTGCCAAGAGAATGCACTGGTCATAGCAAACACCCTCTTCCAACAACACAAGAGATGACTCTACATATGGACATCACCAGACGGTCAATACTGAAATCATATTGATTATATCCTTTGCAGTTGAAGATGGAGAAGCTCTATGCAGTCAGCAAAAACAAGACCAGAGGCTGACCGTGACTCAGATCATGAACTCCTTATTGCAAAGTTCAGATTTAAATTGAAGAAAGAAGGGAAAACCACTAGATTTAGGTCAGGTGACCTAAATCAAATCCTTTACAATTATTCAGTGGAAGTGACAAATAGATTCTAGGGATTAGATATGATAAGACAGAGTGCCTGAAGAACTGTGGATGGAGGTTCATAACATTATACAGGAAGTGGTGATCAAAAACATCCCCAAGAAAAGAAATGCAAAAAAGCAAAATGACTATCTGAGGAGGCCTTACAAATGGAAAAGGAAAGATATATCCATCTGAATGCAGAGTTCCAAAGAAGAGCCAGGAGAGATAAAAACGCCTTTCTAAGTGATCAAGCAAAGAAACAGAGGAAAACAACAGAATGGGAAAGACAGATATCTCTTCAAGAAAATTAGAG
Organism: Oryx dammah; assembly: GCF_014754425.2. Lineage (NCBI taxonomy): Eukaryota > Metazoa > Chordata > Mammalia > Artiodactyla > Bovidae > Oryx > Oryx dammah. The sequence continues at coordinate 61,737,248 of NW_024070200.1, read as the reverse complement.
ATACTAAGGGAACATTTCATGCAAAGATGGACACAATAAAGGACAGAAATGGTATGGACCTAACAGAAGCAGAAGATAATAAGAAGAAAGCTGTGGTACATATACACAATGAAGTATTACTCAGCCATTAAAAAGAATACATTTGAATCAGTTCTAATGAGGTGGATGAAACAGGAGCCGATTATATAGAGTGAAGTAAGCCAGAAAGAAAAACACCAATACAGTATACTAATGCATATACATGGAATTTAGAAAGATGGTAATGATAACCCTATATGTGAGACAGGAAAAGAGACACAGATGTATAGAACAGTCTTTTGGACTCTGTGGGAGAGGGAGAGGGTGAGATGATTTGGGGGAATGGCATTGAAACATGTATAATATCATATAAGAAACAAATCACCAGTCCAGGTTCGATACAGGATACTTGGGACTGGTGCACTGGGATGACCCAGAGGGATGGTACGGGGAGGGAGGTGGGAGGGGGGTTCAGGATGGGGAACACATGCACGCCCATGGCGGATACATGTTGATGTATGGCAGAACCATTACAATATTGTAAAGTAATTAGCCTCCAATTAAATAAATTTAAATTAAAAAAACATAAAAACAGAAAAAAAAAAGAAGTGGCAAGAATTCACAGAAGAACTATACAAAAAAGATTTTCATGACCCAGATAACCACCATAGTATGATCACTCACCCAGAAAGAGACATCCTGGAGTGCAAAGTCAAGTGGGCCTTAGGAAGTATCACTATGAACAAAGCTAGTGGAAGTGATGGAATTCCAGCTGAGCTATTTCACATCCTAAAAGATGATGCTGTGAAAGTGCTGTATTCAATATGCCAGCAAATTTGGAAAACTCAGCAGTGGCCACAGGACTGGAAAGGGTCAGTTTTCATTCCAATCCCAAAGCAAGGCAATGCCAAAGAATGTTCAAACTACCACACAATTGCACTCATCTCACACGCTAGCACAGTAATGCTCAAAATTCTCCCAAGCCATGCTTCAACAGTACATAAACCGAGAACTCCCAGATGTTCAAGCTGGATTTAGAAAAGGCAGAGGAACCAGAGATCAAACTGTCAACATCTACTGGATCATAGAAAAAGCAAGAGAATTCCAGAAAAACATCTAGTTCTGCTTCATTGACTACGCTAAAGCCTTTGACTGTGTGGATCACAACAAATTGTGGACAATTCTTCAAGAGATGGGAACACCAGACCACCTGACCTGCCTCCTGAGAAATCTGTATGCAGGTCAAGAAGTAACAGTTAGAACTGGATGTGGAACAACAGACGGTTCCAAATTGGAGGAGTATGTCAAAGCTATATATTGTCACTTTGGTGTGCTACAGTCCATGGGGTTGCAAAGAGTCAAATACCACTTAGTGACTGAACAACAACTGCTTACATCATACTTTACAGTGATGTCCATTTTCACCACCTTAGTCAATATAGTACATATGGGAAGTTCTAGCCACTGCAATAAAGCAAGAAAAAAATTTTAAAGGCACACAGATTGAAAGGGAAGAAATAAAAACTATTTCTACTTTCAAATGACATGTCTATACAGAAAATGTCAAGAATCTATCAAAAATACTGTTTGACTCTTAAGCAAGGTCAACAAGGTTGTAAGTATTAATCACCTTTCTATATACTGACAATAAATAATGGAAATTGAAAATTTAAAATATAATATCATTTATAATCACATGAAGAAAGTGAAATACTTGGGTATGATCTTAAAACATTTAAAGGTGCTTAAAATTATTAAATGCTGATAAAAGAAATAAGAGAATACCTAAATAAATGGAGAGACATACTGTGTTCATTCACTGAAAGATTCATAAATAATGAAGATGTCAATTCTCTCCAAACTGATTTATAAATACAATTCTGTATGTAGCAGCAGCAGCAGCATGCTATGTGAATTTTAAGTTATTAGATACTTTGTATTACCTTCATTAAAAAAAAAGTAAAGTTCCTTAAAACCCTAGTTCAGATAATTCCATACCTCAGAATGTGGATAGCTAGATAAATAAAAACTTTGGCACAAATTATCTTAAAAGGCAAGTTCATTTTTAAGGCTCAGCTATCTAAACATATTTCTTCCTGCTTTTGAAAAAGATAATTATGTTAAGTGAAAATTCATTCATAGAAGTGATATACTTCATACCACAATTTAATTACAAATAAAGTTTCTAACATCAGGAAGCAACAGTTAGAACCGGACATGGAACAACAGACTGGTTCCAAATAGGAAAAGGAATATGTCAAGGCTGTATATTGTCACCCTGCTTATTTAACTTCTATGCAGAGTACATCATGAGAAACGCTGGACTGGAAGAAACACAAGCTGGAATCAAGACTGCTGGGAGAAATATCAATAACCTCAGATATACAGATGACACCACCCTTATGGCAGAAAGTGAAGAACTAAAGAGCCTCTTGATGAAAGTGAAAAAGGAGAGTGAAAAAGTTGGCCTAAAGCTCAACATTCAGAAAATGAAGATCATGGCACCTGGTCCCATCACTTCATGGGAAATAGATGAGGAAACAGTGGAAACAGTGTCAGACTTTATTTTTCTGGGCTCCAAAATCACTGCAGATGGTGATTGCAGCCATGAAATTGCCACTGCCCCTTGGAAAGAAAGTTATGACCAACCTAGATAGCATATTCAAAAGCAGACATTACTTTGTCAACAAAGGTCCATCTAGTCAAGGTTATCGCTTTTCCAGTAGTCATGCATGGATGTGAGAGTTGGACTATAAAGAAAGCTGAGCACTGAAGAATTGATGCTTCTGAACTGTGAACTGAACTGTGGTGTTGGAGAAGACTCTTGAGAGTCCCTTGGACTGCAAGGAGATCCAACCAGTCCATCCTAAAGGATCAGTCCTGAGTGTTCATTGGAGGGACTGATGCTGAAGCTGAAACTCCAATACTTTGGCCATCTGATGTGGAGAGCTGACTCATTGGAAAAGACCCTGATGCTGGGAAAGATTGAGGGCAGGAGGAAAAGGGGATGACAGAGGATGAGATGGTTGGATGTATGTCCATCACTGACTCGATGGACATGAATTTGAGAGAACTCTGGGAGCTGGTGATGGACAGGGAGGCCTGGTGTATTGTGGTTCATAGAGTCGCAAAGAGTTGGACATGACTGAGCGACTGAACTGAATTGAACTGAAAGTTTCTAAGCAAAATAATCCAATTTCATAAATATATGTGGGATTGCTATTCGCTGAAGCATAATGCCCACTGGATCATCATTAATTACTTATGATGCTCAACAGGGTTAGGCAGGCAACCTGGAGGTGTTATATTTGTGCTTTAAAGAAATTCCAAGTCTGTGTAGTTATTTACTTTTTAAAAAACTTTTTATTTTCTATCAGAGTATAGTTGATTAACATTGTTGTGTTAGTTTCAGGTATACAGCAAAGTTATACATGTATGTGTAATCTATTCTTTTTCAAATTCTTTTCTCATTTAGGTTGCTATATAATACTGAGCAGAGTTCCCTGTGCTATACAGTAAGGTCGTTTTGATTATCCATTTTAACTATAGAAGTGTGTAAATATCACCCCCAAACTCCCTAACTATTCCTTCCCTTAGAATGAATCAGAAATTCATCTCCAGGTCTGTGAGTTTGTTTCTGCTTTGCAAATAAGTTCATTTGTATTGTTTCATTTTAGATTTCATATGTAAGGCATAGTGTATGGTATTTCTCTTTCTCTGATTTACTTCCTTCAGCATGACAATCTCTAGGTCCATCCGTGTTGCTGAAAATGGCATTATTTCATTCTTTTTAATAGCTGAATAATACGTATACTTATTTACTTTTGGGAGGCTCATCTTAAAGTGTATTTTTAACTGCTTGTTTCATTAATGATCTAAGTTGTTACAAGTACATCAACAGGTCTACTGCCAGACAATGTGTTGTGTTGGTTAGGTCCTTTAAAAAAGTTACCGAACTGTGGCACCAGGGACATGATAGTTTCAGGGAAAGAACTTTTAGCTATGCAGTAAACTCTCCAATTAGGAGAAGATGCTGATAAATTCTACAAAGAACATCAGACATGACATTTGCTGCTTTAGTGTCTCTTGAGTATATTTATAGGCAAGGCAGAAGGAAGAGCATTTCAGCTCAGTTTTAAAATACAGAAATACCACTATTTTTAAGGAAAAAAATAACAATGTTGTTGCACATATTGGAGCCCAACAAAATCATAAGAAATGTGGTGTTTTCTTTATAAACCTCTTTCTGATTAGAAACAAAAAACATATCCTTGACTCATACAGAAATTCAAGCTAGAAGTAAAATAATATTAGACAGAATTGATCAGATGAAATCCCAAGCTTGTGAACATATTAACATGTAAGAGGATTATAGGAGAATTATCTGATGATATATTATATTTCTTGTTACATTTACGTTAAAAAAGACATGGCAAGAGTCTGTGTGCAGAACCAAAGACTTAAATATATAGTTTCTCTACTAGAGCTGTCATGCCCTAGACCTTTAGGAGTGAGATATGTATTGGAAAACAAGTATCAGGTGGTTTAATCACAGCTGAATCCCTAGCACTTAGCACAGAGTTTCACACACAGCAGATGGTCAATACAGAAGTGCTGAGTGACACAATGAGGAAAAAACAGTTAAGAATAATTTACTTAAATCTCTTGAAGAATATTTGACCCATGCAAAATTTCATAAGTCACCTTAAGAGGGTGCCAACATCTAGGTTGCTTCCATGTTTTAGCTATTGTAAATAGTGCTGCAATGAACAACGGGACACATATGTCTTTTTCAGTTTTGGTTTCCTCAGGGTATATGCCTGGGAGTGGAATTGCTGGGTCATATGGTGGTTTTATTCCTAGTTTTTTTAAGGAACCTCCATACCATCTTCCATAGCGGCTGTATCAACCTAGATGTCCATTAACAGATGAATGGATAAGGAAATTGTTGTACAGCCACACAATGGAATATTACTCAGCCATGAAAAGGAACACATTTTAGTCAGCTCTAATGATGGAAAAGGCAATGGCACCCCACTCCAGTACTCTTGCCTGGAAAATCCCATGGACGGAGGAGCCTGGTAGGCTGCAGCCCATGGAGTCGCTAAGAGTCGGGCATGACTGAGAGACTTCACTTTCACTTTCATGCATTGGAGAAGGAAATGGCAACCCACTCCAGTATTCTTGCCTGGAGAATCCCAGGGACAGAGGAGCCTAGTGGGCTGCCGTCTACGGGGTCCCACAGAGTTGGACACGACTGAAGTGACTTAGGAATGAGGTGGATGAACCTAAAACCTATTCTACAGAGTGAAGTAAGTCAGAAAGAGAAAGATAAATATCATATTCTAACACATATATATGGAATCGAGAAAAATGGTACCGAAGAATTTATTTACAGGGCAGCAACAGAGAAACAGACATAGAGAATAGACTTATGGACATGGGGAGAGGGGAGGAGAGGGTGAGATGTATGGAAAGAGCAACATGGAAACTTACATTACTGTATGTAAAACAGATAGCCAATGGGAACTTGCTGTATGGGTCAGGAAGTTCAAACAGGGGCTCTGGATCAACCTACAGGGATGGGGAGGGAGATGGGAGGGAGGTTCAAAAAGAAGGGGATATATGTATACCAATGACTGATTCATGTTGAGGTTTGACAGAAAACAGCAAAATTCTGTAAAGCAAGTATCCTTCAATTAAAAAAAAAAAAAAGAGGGTGCTAACAAATAGGCTTTTGCTGAAAGGAAAAAAAACCCCAAACATAAGTAAGAAAATAATGTCAGCATTATCGTTGTAAAGTAATACCCACAAAAAGCAAGGGTAAGGCAATGTGAAATATTTTGTAAGTGATAAGTCATTTAATCATATAAGAATTAGACAGAAGATATTATTTAAAAATAAACTACCAATGAGTGGGAAAAAGGAGTATTAACTTGTCCAAACAGACAAAGTCCTGCACACTCTCTAGCAAATGGGTCCCTACCCTAGGAAGAACAGTTACCCAGACATATTGTTCTCTCATGTAACCACTCAGGCTTAAAAGACCAGGGAGAACTCCTGAAAGAACAAAGCTCTGTAAATCTGAGCTTGAAAGCAGCCAGCTGAAGCCATGGTATCCTTACCACCACAGTGACCAGCTCACAGTAGATGCTCACAGCATGTCTGCTGACTGACTGGACAGAACAATAATTGAGTGGACCCATTATTCTGAGCTATTTGGAAATAACTCCAATGGCTTTTTAATAGTGGAAATAGAAAAAAGAATCCAAAAATTCATATTGTCCCACAAAAGATCTGAATGCTAAACAAATCTTGAGGAAAAAACCCATAACTGAAGGCATCATACTTCTTGATTTCAAAATATTCTACAGTAATCAAAATAGTATGGTACTGATATAAAGACAGATATATAGACCAATGGAACAGAGTAGAGAGCCTGGAAATAAACCCACACACAGGCAGTCAACTGATCTTCCACAAGGAAGCCAACAATATACAGTGGAAAAGGACAGTCTCTTTGAGAAATAGCATGGGAAAACTGAACATCTACATGCAGAAGAATGAAAGCGTACCCTTATCCTGCAGCATACACAAAAACCAACTCAAAATGAATTAAAAACCTAAACATAAGACCTGTAACTATAAAACCTCTAGAAGAAAACAGTGGAAAAGCCCTGACATTGGTCTTTGCCATGACACCAAAGGCACAAACAACAGAAATAGGCAAGAGGGACTACATCAAGCTAAAAAGCTTCCAAGCAGCAAAGTAAACAACCAGCAAGAGGAAAATGCAACCTGCAGAATGGAGATAATATCTGCAAACCCTGTATTTAATCATGGACTGATCTAAAGTATATCAGGAACTCCTATAACTCAATAGCAAAAAAACTCAATCTGATTTAAAAGTAGACATTTTCCCAAAGAAGACACAGAGACAGCCAATAAGTACATGAAAAGGCTCTTAACATCACAAATTATCAGAGAAATGCAGATCAAAACCACAATGAGACATCCCCTCACACCTGTCAGGATGGCTGCTCTAAAAAAAAAAAAAAGACAAAAAGTAAGTGTAGGCAAGGATGGAGAGAAACTGGAATCCTTATACATCTTGGGGGGAATGTAAAATGCTACAGTTGCTATGGAATACAGTTTCTCAAAAAATTAAAAATAGAATGAACATATCCAGCAACCCCACTTCTGAGCATATATATATTCAGAAGATTTAAAATCAGGGTCTCAAAGAAATATCTGCATTCCCATGTTCACAATATCGAAAACATGGAAACAACCTAAATGTCTATCAATTAATGAATGGATAAAGAAAATATGGAATGCACATACAATAGAGGGCTTCCCAGGTAGCTCAAACGGTAAAGAATCTGCCTGCAATGTGAGAGACCTGGGTTTGATCCCTGGGTTGGGAAGATCCCCTGAAGGAGGGCATGGCAACCCACTCTAGTATTCCTGCCTGGAGAATCCCCCATGGACAGAGGAGCCTGGCTACAGTCCATGGGGTTTCAAAGAGTTGGACATGACTGAACAACTAAGACAGACAGACAGACAGACAGACAGACACACACACACACACTAGCATATTAGTCAGCTTTAAAAAAGAAGTCCTGCTCTTTGCAACAACATGGATGAACCTGGAAGATAATATGGTAGGGGAAATAAGCCTGTTATAGGACAAATACTGCACGATTCCACTTACATGAGCTATCTAAAATGGTCAAACTCAGAAGCAGAATGGTGAGTTACCAGGGACTACGGGAGGGAGAAGCAGGAGTTGCGTTCAATGGGTGCAGTTTCAGTTATGCAGGATGAGTAAGTTCTAGCGAGCTGCTGTATAATACAGTACCTACAGTTAATACTGTATGGTACACTTACACATTTGCTAAGAAGGTAGATTTCATGTTAAATGCTCTTACCCTGATTAAAAAAAAAAAAAAGGAATAGGAAGCATCAAGAATCTGGATCCTCAGTTAAGAAGTCAACTAAGAGATATTCTATTTTAACCTAAAATAGTATTATAAGAGTTGTCATTTCCAGTGGCAGTACTTCCATCTGATACACTTCCTTTTGCAGACTTTTTCCTAATTTTGTTTCAATGATAATGTATGACTTGAAAACATTTATTTTGTTTCCCCTGCAAATAAATAAATAAGTAAAAAAGAAACCATTGGTCAGCTAATGTTTTAATAATTAAACATCATTTTTAACTTTTAAAGCAACACCAGTTTGTTGCAAAAATTCAACACTACTCAAAGAAAACCAGTGCTTTGGTGAACCATCAAGACTTTTCCTACATATTCAAACAATTTAAACCACATATATACATACACACACACACACACACACACTTATATGTATTTATATATATATACCCATGGCTGACAAAAATTGGGTATCACTATGTAACCTGTTTAAAAACATTTTTAACTTAAAAATTGCTTCCAGAATCTTTCCTTTTCTTTTTTAACCTTACAAAGTTTCAAGCAAAAGGTTTTCTTAAGTCCCTTCCCTGGTGGCTCAGACGGTAAAGCGTCTGCCTACAATGCGGAGAACTGGGTTTGATCCCTGGGTTGGGAATTTCCCCTGGAGAAGGAAATGGCAACCCACTCCAGTACTCTTACCTGGAAAATCCCATGGAAGGAGGAGCCTGGTAGGCTACAGCCCATGGGTCGCAAAGAGTCGGACACGACTGAGGTTGTTTGTTTGTAGCTATATACTGGGTTTCCCTTGTGGCTCAGCTGGTAAAGAATCTGCCTGCAATGTGGGAGACCCAGGTTCGATCCCTGGGCTGGGAAGATCCCCTGGAAAAGGGAAAGGCTACCCACTCTAGTATTCTGGCCTGGAGAATTCCGTGGACTGTATTGTTCATGGGGTCGCAAAGAGTCAGACACGACTGAGCAACTCTCACTTTCTTTTCACTTTAGCTATACACTACTTTTTATTATTATTTTGTATATTTATAAAAACACATCCTTACTGAGAATATTCAAATGATTCTATAGTATACAGAATTGAAAATTAAAGTCCCTACCTGACTACTCCATAACCCTACAATCTTCCCTTTCAAGGTGATCACAGTTTACAATTAGATTTACATCCTGTGGGATTTCTTAGTGCACACAAACACATGCATGTATACACATATATATTTTTCAGAAGTATCTTGTGCAGAATATTAGAGCTAATCTTCATTTTATGAGCAGTATTTCAAAATTTCTTTGTAGGTAGTGATTTATCCAGTAGCTGTTAATAATTATAGCATAGTGTCTAAAACACAGATTTGAAGCCAGACTGCTAAATGGATCAAATCCCAGCTGTGCTGTGAGGTCCCAGCCCAGGTTCTAACCTTCCTGAGATCCAGTTCCACAACCTCCTACCCCCATAACATGGGGATTATATTAGGTTGGACCATATGGAAGGCATGATTCTCCTAATAATAGTACCTATCTTACAGTATTAAGTAACATAGCTCAACTTCCAACTGGGTCTCCTGACCCTCTAATGCTTATGAGTTCTTTCATTCCAGCCCCAGGGATTTACTGTACAAGAGCAGAGATATCACATGTCACCACACCAACACCAAAGCATACACTGTAGTATCTGTTATGGACCAGATTTAATCAAGTGATATGGAAAGGAACACTGGGATTCTGGGCAGTTTCTGTCTCAAAACATTCTGGTGATCTAACTGAGACCTTTTGAATGTGTATGGTGGTGAATTTTCTTATCAACTTGACTTGACTTGACCCAGTTATTTGGTCAAACACCAGTCTAGATGTTGCTGTGAAGGTATTTTTCAGATGTAGCACCAGCTGCAGCTTAGTTGCTCAGTCGTGTCCAGCTCTTTGTGACCCCATGGACTGTAGCCCACCCGGTTCCTCTGTCCATGGGGATTCTCCAGGCAAGAATACTGGAGTGGGTTGCCCTGCCCTCCTCCATGGGATCTTCCTGACCCAGGGATCGAACCCAGGCATCGCAGGTGGATTCTTTACCGTCTGAGCCACCAGCGAAGCCCTTTTTGACATTTAAATTCACAGACTCTGAGTAAAGCAGATAATGCTCCATAGTGTAGGTGGGCCTCATCCGATCAGTTTTAGAGCAAAGACGCACAAGGACTTTTCCTGAAGACAGCTACATAGAAACCCTACCTGAGTTTCTAGCCTGCTGCCCTGTGAAATTCAGACTCAAGGTTGCAGCATCAACTCTTTCCTGAATTGCCAGCCTGCCAGCCTGCCCTGTGGTTCTGGACTTGCCAGCTACCAAATCACGTGAGCCAATTCCTTAAAAGCAATCTCTGCCTATATTTATTATTTACAGATATAGATACACGTTCTGTTTCTCTGGAGACTGCTAACTAATACAAATTCAACTACTGGTAAGGGAAGCTGCGGTAACAAACATTTAAAAATCTAGATGTGACTTCGAAATTAAGCAGTAGAGGCTAGAAGAGTTTTGCCTTGTGGAGACTATTGGTAGAAATATAGATATTAAAGAATATCAGGTGAGGGCTTACAAATAAAGAAGAAAACTACAGAAAAGGGGCTTCCCAGGTGGCTCCATCATAAAAAATCTGCCTGCCAAGCAGGAGATGTAGGAGACATGGGTTCAATCCCTGAGTGGAAAGATCCCCTAGAGGAGGAAATGGCAACCACTCCAATATTCTTGCCTGGAAAAATCCTATGAAATGTAGGCTATAGCAAAAGCTTCTACTGTCTTAGACAATACATATATTGTCATGAACAGGATGTTGCTGGAAATAGGAGGTATTAAGACAAAAATGAGGAATGTGTTATTATAAAATGAAAGAAAGATCATCATTGTTAGAAAGCACAGAGGACTCAACTGAATTGTGTTATGCTGAATGGAAAAGAGAACTTGTCAGTGATCATCTTGGGTACAGGCATACCTCAGATATATTGCAGGTTCAGTTCCAAACCACCACAATAAAGCAAATGGAGTAATAAAGCAAGTCACACAAATTGTTTGGTTTCCCAGTGTATATAAAAGTTATTTTTACACTATAATGTAGTCAAAAGTATGCAAAACCATTATGTTTTAAAAAACCAATGTGTATACCTTAATTTAAAAGTATTGCTGAAAAATGCTAACCATCATCCGAGCCTTCAGTGAGAAGTAGGAGTAACATCAAAGATCACTGATGACAGACCCACTATCACAAGTATAAAAATAATGGAAAAGTTCCAAGTGAGAGTTACCAAATGTGACACAAAGATAGGAAGTGAGCAAACACTGTTAGAGAAATGGAACCAATAGGCTTTTTTGATGCAGAGTTGACACAAACCTTCAATTTGTAAAAACTGCACTATCTGTGAAGTGCAATAAAATGAAGCACAAAAAGATGAGGTACGCCTATATTTAGCTGAGGAGGTTTCTAAGCAAAGTCCTGAAGGCATGGCCTGGTTTCTCTTTGCTGCTTACAGTAAAATGTGAGAGGAGGGAGATAAATTGAGGGAGCTGTTCAGCAAAAAGGAATCAGAACTTGAAGATTTGGGAAATTCCCAGGCTACCTGCAAAAAATGAGAAAGCATGTTCTGGAGAAAACACCAAGGGTACAGCTAGACAACCTTTAAAAGATTAGGTGTGAGATTTGTGATCTGTTCAACCATTTCAGCAGAAATGCTGATAGCTTGGAGGGGACAGAGATGCAAAAGGGTAAAGAAATGCTGTCAGACTTCTGGGATTCCACAGGCAGGAAACAAGCTGTCAAGTAAAGGGAAGAATAACCCTGGGGATGGGGTCACCTCTCCAATTCCAGAGGGTGGAGTAACTTCCTTGGTTTTAGAGAGCAGGGCCCTCACTCAAGGCTAAGGAGGTGAGGCCACTTCACCAGAGGGTCTAAAGGACAGAGCATCTAACCAGAGGATTATTCTCAAGTATTAAAATCTAACGGAATTTGTCTTTCTAGGTTTTGGACTTTTCTGAAACTCATGATCTCTTTTTCTCCTTTCTGTAATGTAAATGTCTATCTTAGGCCTGTCCCAACCACGTATACTGAAAGAAGATAACCAGTCTGGTTTTACAGATTCACAGATGAGGAGTTCTGTCCCATGGTGAGTTATGCTTGAGTTTTATTCATACCTGATTTAGATATTTAAGATTAGATTTTGAATTCAAGAGTTGATGCTGGAATAGGTTAGCATTTGGGGAGTGTTGGGATGGAATGAATTTATTATGCATGTGAGAAGGACATGAATTTTTGGAGGACAGACTGTTATGGGCTGAATTGTACCCCCCTAAATTCACATGTCAAAGTCCTAATCCCTAAAACCCCAGGATGTGACTGCTATCAACTGAACTGTGTCCCCCCATCCTGCCACTGATCCATGTTTAAGCCCTAATCTCCAGTGTGATGGTATTTGGATATGGGGCTTTGGGAGATGTTAGGCTTAGATGAGTTCATAATGGTGGGGTCCTGATGATAGGATTAGTGCCCCTATAAGATGAGACACCAGAGACCGTGTGCATGTGTGTGATCATATTCTCTGCCACTCGAGGCAGCAAGAAAATGGCTAAATTCAAACCAGGAAGAGGGCCCTCAGCACAACCTAACCATATACACTCTGATTTCACACTTCAGCTTCTGTGTGAGACTGAATTTCTGTTGTTTAAGCCAGCCTATGGTATTTTGTTTGTTTGGATGGTGACCCTAGCAGAATAAAACAGTAACCTTATTTGGAAACAGGATCATTGCTGGTGTAATGAGGTAAGTTAGGATGAGGTCATCAGGGAGGGCCCTAATGCAATGCCACTGGTGTCCTTATAAACAAGGGACATTTGGACACCAAGACAGACTCACACAGAAGTAAGACAATGTGAAGAGAAGGGAGATGATGGCTATCTACAAGGTTTAGACCCTTCCGTCACAGCCTTCAGAAGGAACCAATCCTTTCACATCTCTAGCCTTCAGATCTCTAAGACAACATCTACAGGAGATCTTGTCAGACAGTTCTGTGGTATTCTGTTGAGGCATCTGTAGGAAATGAATAAAATACCCTTGCAAAACCTTGATTAGCCGGATTTCCTATTGGGAAATACAAAATTTATAAGGCTCATACACATGTGGGAAAAGCCAGACATATGTTCTAGTAATAAATAATCCTCTGAGTTGACATTCTCCACTTTGACAAATGAACAGTAATTTGGGGAAATGAAAACTTGCTATGCCTATTGTGATCAAAAGTTATGAACATACTAGCTATTATTCTCTCTATAAATATTTGAAGATTTTGGTATGTACTGTTTATGCAAAATACTGCAATTTCTTTTTACTTGACTCTGTATTAAACGTAGGTTGGAACTAATACTTGTATGAGACTTGGTATTTTAGAGGCGTATTCAATATGTTCCTCTAAAATGATGCCAAATATCCAGATTAATTTAGATATTGGCTGATATGCTGATTTATTTTATGACAAGCAATGTAAACTGAACTGAATATATTAGAAAACTTAAAAACAATATTGTCAAGACCTTTTCGAATTTATGATATTAAAAATATTGATTTATTTTTAGCAATAAGCTATTGAGATTCAAGTATTTGGTTTTCAGTTATAAAAGAAAGTACTTTAAAGACTATGTTAGGAACTAAAGTCAAAGCTTTTAATATAATCTCCATAGCAACATGGGAAGGAGCGAAGTCCAGCGGATCAAATGAAATATACAAATTCTAAAATTCAAATCTTAGCATTAACTCACCACAGAAAGCCATGTTTGTATCTTGGTATTTCAGTTTGTGCTATAAACATAGGCACTTCTGGCATAGATTAACAAAAGGGCATTGCCTATGATCTATGTATTTGATACACTCATTTTACTAAACTAACAATATTATATTTATGTTCTAAAGCAATATAAGATATTCATACTAGTTGAAGCAGAGAAACAAGTAGCAGTAAATAGAATATGCAAATACTTATCGAATAAGTTTCCCAAATTTTATGTAAAGATAACACAAAAATGACTTCATTTGAAGGATCTACTTTATTTTCACAAATTAATTACCATGATGAAATGAAAATTTAGCTTTTAAATCGGTATTTAGGATTTTATCAGCTGCTAACAGAGGATCCTTGCCATACTGCACTGTTTTAATTTTCACATTTTTTGTAAGGAAATGTCCTCTACAGGAAGCTGTGCAACAACAATGCAGAAGGATTTTACTACAGTTTAATGAATTTAAGATTTTCCTATAATGATATCTTACTAATATAAACATCATTTGCTAAAGACATACACACAAAATAAATTTTTAAAAGTTTTTGAGCTACAAAAAGATATCACAGTTAACAGTTACTCAATATGTATTACATGCCAGGTACCATCCTGGGCTCTTTATATAAAATAATCTCATTTAATCCTCACAATGACCTTTTAAATAGATATGATTACTAAGTTCATTTTACTGACGAAAAGACGAAGCTCAGAAATGTTACGTCAATTTGCCCAAGATCTCCCAGGGAAGGAGTCAGAATCATGGCCGGAGACTTGATCAATATATTCCCTACTGCTTCTTACAGATGTGCCTATTTCATTTGTTAATATTACTCATGTAGTTAACACTCAAATCCTGACTCCATCCTTTCAGCTCTGATCAGAAGGAGGAGATTAGCAAGGTTTGGAGGAGGGCTTCTGGAGGCAGGCAGGGTAAAGAAGCAGGAGACTAAAAATAAAGAAAGTTGAAACGGGAACTGAAAGTATAGCAAAACAGGATTATTAAGGTAAGAAAAAAGACAAATGCAGTTTGGGGAAGGAGTGGGTAGAGAGATGGAAAGGTAACTACCATTTGCTGAGCACCCATTATGTGCCAGGTGTCTGCCTTCATCGTCTGCTGATCCTCAGATGCCCTGCCCAGCAGGCTGTTCCAGCTCCATTCTGAGGCTCTGAGAGGTGCAGTACCCTGCCCACGCTCGCTCTCATTCTACAAAAATGATTATAAAGGAAACGCTTCTGGGACTGAATAGGGGTAACAAGCTTTCCTGAAAAATGTACTAACCCAAAATACCACATTTGAGGATAAGTGAGGTATTATAGCATCTTTTTTTTTCAACTTTGAAAAATGCGAACTTAGAAGATCCTAAATTTAGAAAATCTATAAGCTGAGGCAGGGCTAATGGAAGATTTTTCATTTCATGTCCTATTTTTAATTGTCTGGTATTCTTTTTTAAACTACCAGTATGGAAGTTTTTTATTTAGTTAACATTCTTTGCAAATTCAAGGCACTATGCCAAGAAACAGAGTGGCAAGAGAATGCCATTTGGAAGTGTTAGAAATTCAAAACAGAAACACACACACAATGTTCAGCCACACAGTTTCAGTTAGCAATGTGAGTTAAATAGAAGGGCTGGGCTGGACCCATTATATAACAAATATTTTGTTCTTACACTCCTTGCCTAAAGACTATTGTGAATAGGGGAACAGCAGGAAAACACTTCTCCAAAGAATGAGCTACTCTAAACAACATATACAATAAAACCATTCTTCACAAGACCAAAAATGTAATAAAGGGAAACCCAGTTTTCTTATTATACTGAAAATGTGCTCTTGTTTCATTTAGTTGTATGGCAGGAAGCACTCTAGGCCCCTTTCAAGCTGCTGACTAGACATCACTTTTTACGTATGTCCTCCACCCCTCCCCACGTTCCCACCCCTTGCCCAGGTATAAGCCCTGGTGCCCTCTTAGGCATGATTACCCCTGGTGCAGCCCTGCCATTGGCGTCTCTCTCAAGGGAAAGAGCTTGGGGTAGACAATCGTGAACATGGGCTCGCTGCACCGGTGACAGTGCCCCAGGGGGCAGTGCAGCAGCTCCAGCAGACTTCTGGGTAACGAGACTGGAGACAGAAAGTCCAGATCTGGAACACAAGAGAAAAATCATACACAAACAAAAAATGAGACATCCTTGAACGAGGCTTCTTATAATACATCTCACTCTTAACAAGTAAATTCGGTTAGTGAAAAGTACTGTATGTGGAAAGTTTTGTTATCTGATAGGCACTGAATGAAAACATAACATTATTTAGAAATGAAAGATTTTTTTTATACTTTAGACACTAAGAGAAACCCTAAGTCTATTCTTTTAAGAGCAACCTGAGCTGTCCTGAGGTGGAAGCAAGGAAAGAATAAGGCCAAATATTGTTTAAGAACAAAGACCAAAAAGGCTGTTGGGTTTACCCAGAGAGGGTCTGCAAACTTCTGTAAGACCAAATAAAAAAAGGTCCTTTTTCAAAAAAAGGACCAAATAAAAAAGGTCTGCGACTGAAGACTGAAACAGACTTTCATTAAGTTCCTCCTAAATCTACTGGGGATTTAGAATGTTTCAAGCTAAATTACATTTACTGAAAAGAATGAAAAGGGGAAACAAAGGAATCAAAGAAAACGAAAAATAATGATTCCCTGTCTCCCTCCATGAGCTGTCATTAATAAAAACGGGATGTTTTTTCCTTAGTTTAATCTGAGCACACAAAAGAAATGTTTAAAGCAAAACATCCTAGGCGTCTGGGCAATCCTGAACACAAATGTACCCTGGATTGCTACTGACAGTGAACACCAGGAGAGAGAAACAGTCATGATGAGGTGACACCTAAAATTCACTGAATCATCTTTGGGAAGGAAATACAAATTATCTTACTATCTTCTGTATCTGTCCAGATTTTTCAATAACCATTTTGAAAAATGTAATTTGTTCATAGGTTAATAATTTCAGTTTTCTGTTCAGTTTTTGAAAACAATACATTCCTGGGAGGTTAATGTTAGATGTCTTTGTATGAACTTTTCTTTTATTTAAAGCAAGGACAAAACATTTAGCAGTTTTAAAAACATTTGAAATGTATTTTCTCATTAACATTGCCTAGTGCTTTTCTTTTCTTTTTTAGGAGAAGGCAATGGTACCCCAATCCAGTACTCTTGCCTGGAAAATCTCATGGATGGAGGAGCCTGGTAGGCTGCAGTCTGTGGGGTCGCGAAGAGTTCGACACGACTGAGCGACTTCACTTTCACTTTTCACTTTCATGCACTGGAGAAGGAAATGGCAACCCACTCCAGTGTTCTTGCCTGGAGAATCCCAGGGACGGGGGAGCCTTGTGGGCTGCCATCTATGGGGTCGCATAGAGTTGGACACGACTGAAGTGACTTAGCAGCAGCAGCAGCAGTGCTTTTTTAAAGCATCTCAGGTCCACTCCATATCACCTAAGACATATATACACTACTAAAGACTTTCCAAACCAAGAGTTGGCATCCTGTGGTAACACTGCCACAGTCCTGGAATTAATTTTCCTTTACATATATAAATTTCTCAGATGTGAGGAAGGTGCAAGGCAAAAGCCTGCTATGTTGGAAGAAGTACCAACTTTGCTTTAGGGGTAAGATCTTTGCACATTTTTTCTTATGGGAGAAAGTACCAATGCCAGTCTTCTCACTTCTACCAAATATGTGTTCCCCAAAACCAACTTCTTTCAATTTCAACCACATAGTTTAACCTGTAACCTGTTCTTTTGACTGAACACCATATCTAGTGAACGCTTCTCTGTGTCTGTAGGGGTTGCTAAAGGGATCAGTGTTGACAAAATACTAAACTTTTCTCTTACAAAAAATGTCCCATTGCACAACTGAGCAAATGTACTTAATGCCACTGAACTGAGCACGTAAAGGTGGTAAATTTTATGTTGGGTACATCTTACCACAATTTTGAAAGTGAACATCAAAATAGCATAAAACACAATCCCTAAGCTCACTGAATAAGAAGTAGGGGAAAAAAGAAAAGAGAGGTCCCATGTACCTTTTAGAGAAGCGTGGTAGGTGTGATGCAGAGTCCTCATGGCCAGCTCCTGCAGAGGCAGGACATGATCCGTCTCTGTCCCTATGGCCTTCACCTCAGCAGGGAGGAAAACGGTTAGTTGCCCTGATGAAAAGGAAAGCAGCTTCACCTCAGAAACTTGAATAGGAGCACCACAGCTACAGAAAGACACACATTCACAGTAGTGTTAGCCAAAAGGAAATGACTATATGTGCCAATAAAAATGTGTTAATCAAAATATACATTTAGAATTTTAAGACACTGCTGAATTGCCAAAATTCTTTTCAAAGTGAACAGATGCTATCTTGGGTTCCTTAATAAAATCTGGCACAGAAATTTAGACTCATCATTTGGAACTCAGCTAAAATCTTCACTGAGGTCCAGGCATTGCCAGTAAGGACAAACTTGGAAGGAATTTCCTTCGTCGGGTCTATACAATTTGCTTAGTAAGCTCCATTTATCCTCGTTTTCTTACCCTTTCTAAGTTTATGTTTACTGAAATTTTCAAAATTGAAAGGAACAAAGAGAACTCTGTTAAGTTATAATACCTCGGTTTAACAGAATTTTTGTGTGGGGAAAACACCCAACAAAGTAAACAGATTTTTAATGGTAGCAGATAACTTCCATAAACTTGTGGAGAAAATATTCTTGGCAGGGTCTATTGAATAAGCCAAATCACATACTATTCCCTACAGCCACGCATAACCAGAAGGCAGAGACATTGCTGTTCCTTTAGCTTTACAGGGTTACTAAAACTCAGGAGTCCAATCTCTTTCCATTTCCTGTCTGAGATCACCAGGTTACCTAAACACCTCAACACCTTTCTTCTCTAATGACAAACAGGTGCCAACAAACCTTGACTCTCCAGACACAATACGAGGTACTCTCTTGATGCTTGTCTAGAGACAGGCAATGAAGAAGGTACAGTACTGGAAGGCAGAAGCCCTTGGCTTATTTGTTCACTATAAGTTCCTACATTTATTCATTCCTTTCATCAGGAAATGGGCTTCCCGGGTAGAGCTAGTGGTAAAGAATCCGCCTGCCAATGCTGGAGATGTAAGAGATGTGGGTTCAATCCCTGGGTCAGGAAGATCCTCTGGAGGAGGGCATGGCAACCCACTTTAGTATTTGTGCCTGGAGAATCCCATGGACAGAGGAGCCTGGCAGGCTACAGTCCATGGGGCAGCAAAGAGTCAGACACTAGAGTGACTAGGCACTATTTCATCAGAAAATATTCCCAGGGAACTTGCTATACAGAAGTCAAGATACTTAAATTAATAAAAAAAAATGACTTTCTTCCCTTGAAAAATGTAATAATTATGATATAATTAACAATATAATTATTCTAATATTGGGTCAGAGAAGATGGAGGAACTGACTGTCTAGGGAATTAGAGAAGGTTCTACAGAGAAGAGAGTATCTGACCTAGAACTCAATTAATTTTACTCAGTTTTTCCACTCAGCTCAACAAAATGAACCTCAGGAGGCCACACTGGCCTTCCTACTAGGCAAAACCTGTATCTCAAAAGGAAGCATTTTTTCAAATTCTAACAGTATAGTTTGGCTTTGCCTTCTTCAACAACAGCATGACAAATTCTGTGTCTGGCTCTTTTTGTCAACATTATCTTCCTGGGATACACCCATGCTACTGTGTGTACTATAATTT
The DNA here is from genome assembly GCF_014754425.2 of Oryx dammah. NCBI lineage: Eukaryota > Metazoa > Chordata > Mammalia > Artiodactyla > Bovidae > Oryx > Oryx dammah. The sequence goes on along the minus strand of NW_024070200.1, from coordinate 61,717,739 downwards.
ATTCATTTTCATTGCTGTGTTGTACTGGAAAATGTATGGGCTGTTTCCAGGGCTGGGCTATATGAACATTGTTGTATGTATTATTTGATACATATGAGCATGAAATTCTGTTAGGTACATACGTAAGATCAGAATTGAGCTTATTATATTGAGGAGAGATGGACAATTAAAAGATACACATATGCTAAAACAAGAGTGAAGAGGGGAGTGAGAGCTATACCATTTCAGATAACATAATCAAAGAAAGTCTTTCTGAAAAGGTGACGTTTGAGCAGAGACTTGACTGAAGAGAAGAGTTAACTCAGTCAGAGCCTGGTAGGCACCTTAACTTGAGGACAGGGAACTAAGAGTTCAGGGTGCCCAAAACAGCAAGAGTTCACAGGACAGAGAACCTCAGGGGAGAGAGATATAATGTACACAGAGAGAACTCTGGGGATTTGCAGAAGGCCCCCTTTGAATATTCAGATGAGTACTGATCAGCACATGCAAGGAAACTACCTGAGGCTGGAAAAAGGAAGAGGTGAAAAGATTAAGGCTAACAGTGCCCCAGCAATCCCACACAGCTGGAAATGGCTCCTGCTCTTATCAGGTAGACTTAAACATCAACAATTCAAGGGACCCAGAGCAGAATCTTATCTCAGGAGCAGTGAGTAATTAGTGCTAGACTGAACACCATTCCATTCCCACCCAACAAATCCTTAATAGCCATATCTGAAAGATTAAACTGTTTCCAGTTAACTTAAATGCATCCCAGGACATATATTAAGAATAGTTACATGAAATCAAAAATATTCTGCACTCAATCAACATCATAAATTTCACACTACATGGCATCCAACCAAAAATGACATACAATGGGGGAAAAAAATCACATGACTGAAACAACCAAGATAGATATTAAAACTGACAGGAAAGGTCATTATATCAATAGAAGAAAGATGTGTTGCATCCATAGCTCTCACCTAAAGCAACCAGAAATAAGACAGTAAAGTAAGCCCTAAGTAAATAAAAGAAATAATAAAGAGCATCAAGATAATCAATAACATAGAAAACAGTAATAGAGATAAATCAATGAAAACAAAAAAGCTGGAACTTTGAGAACATTAATAAACTCAAAAAACCTCTAACTAGACTAATCAGAGAGAAGACATAAATTACCAATATTAATATGAGAAAGACATTGCCCAGTTTCTACAGATAATAAAAGGGTAAGAAGCAACTTTATACTAATACAAAGTCTTTGAAGGACAAAAATTAGCAAAGCTCACTCAAGATCCACAGAAGCTGAACAGCCCTACATTTATGAATGAAGTTGAACTCGTAGTTGAAAGACTGGAATACTTCTCAATTCATTCTCTGAAGCCATCATTATCCTGACACCAAAACCAAGTGGACACATAACAAGAAAAGAGAAGCAATTAGTATCACACATAGACACAGACGGAAAAAGTTAAACAGAAATTTAGCAAATTTAATTTAACAATGTATAAAGTCGTTATGATCAAATAGTTTACTTAATCAAGATTGTATTAATCTTAAGGAAATAATGTAATTCACTATATTAAAGCCTAAAAAGGAAAAACAATATAATCACTTCAAAAGATGTGGAGAAAGGGTCTAACAAAATTCAACATGCATCTGTAATTTTAAAACTCTCAGCAAACTAGGAATAAAGAGAATTTACTAATCTGATAAATAACCATCAATATTGTACTTAATGTTGAAAAACTTTTGCCCATAAATCAGCAAGACAAACATGTCTGTTCTCACTACTTCTATTTACCATACACTGGAGCTTCTAACCAGTACAATAAAGAAAAAAAAGAAATAAAAGGCAACCAGATTTGAAATGAAGAAGTAAAACTATCTTTCTTCCCAGAAGACATGGCTGTATGTAGAAAGTTGAACATAGTCTTTAAAAAACCTGCTGGAACTAATAAGTGAGCTTGTTAAGTTTGGAGGATACAAGATCAGTTATAGGAAATTATATTTCTATTGGTTACAATAATCAATTGGAAATTAAAAAAAACTTTGAACACCATGTATAATACTATTTGAAATATGAAATACTTAGGGGTAAATCTGAAAAAAAAGTGGTCTGAGACATATACACAGAACCCTACAAAAAATGCAGAGTAATTAAGACTTTTATTGTGATCATAGGCTAGGAGATGCAATATTGTTAAGATGTTAATTCTGCGCAAATTGATCTATAGACACAATGCAATTAAAATTACAGGCCTTTAAAAATATATATAAATTGAAACTTTGATTCTAAAATTTATATAGAAATGCAAAACAGCTAGAATAGTAAAAAAAAAAATTTTAATTTAAAGACTTAAAATTGCTTGGTAATCAAAGCAATGTATTATTGGTGCCAAAACAGGTGAACAGATCAACAGAGAAGACAATGTATCCAGAGACAGACCCACACATACATGGACAACTAATTTCCAACTAAGGTACAAAGGAAATACAGTGGAGAAAGGCTAGTATTTTACACAAATGGTATCTGAACAACTGTATATCCATATGTAAAAAATAGGAACTTCTAGACTGAGATGAGTACACAAAAGTTATCATGGAAATGTTTTACAAGAAGTTAAATAAAAGTGCAGATTTGAGAGAATAAAAAATTTTTAAAAATAGGACCTTCAACCATACCTTGTACCATACACAAAAATTAACTCAAAATGAATTACAGACCTAAATGTAAATCTAATGCATTAAAAATTCTAGAAGACAACATAGGAGAAAACTTCTGTGATTTGGATTATAATAAACTGTGAAAAATTCTGAAAGAGATGGGCATACCAGACCACCTGACCTGCCTCTTGAGAAATCTGTATGCAAGTCAGGAGCAACAGTTAGAACTGGACATGGAACAACAGACTGGTTCCAAATAGGAAAAGGAGTACGTCAAGGCTGTATTTTGTCACCCTGCTTATTTAACTTATATGCAGAGTACATCATGAGAAATGCTGGGCTGGAGGAAGCACAAGTTGGAATCAAGATTGCCGGGAGAAATATCAATAACCTCAGATATGCAGATGATACCACCCTTAGGGCAGAAAGTGAAGAAGAACTAAAGAGCCTCTTGATGAAAGTGAAAGAGGAGAGTGAAAAAGTTGGCCTAAAGCTCAACATTCAGAAAACGAAGATCATGACATCTGGTCCCATCACTTCATAGCAAATAGATGGGGAAACAGTGGCTGACTTTATTTTTCTGGGCTCCAAACTCACTGCAGATGGTGACTGCAGCCATGAAATTAAAAGACGCTTACTCCTTGGAAGGAAAATTATGACCAACATAACTTTAGACAGCATATTCAAAAGCAGAGACATTACTTTGCCGACTAAGGTCCGTCTAGTCAAGGCTATGGTTTATCCAGTGGTCATGTATGGATGTGAGAGTTGGGACTGTAAAGAAAGCCGAGTGCAGAAGAATTTATGGTTTTGAGCTGTGGTGTTGGAGAAGACTCTTGAGAGTCCCTTGAACTGCAAGGAGATCCAACCAGTCCATCCTAAAGGAGATCAGTTCTGGGTGTACACTGGAAGGACTGATGTTGAAGCTGAAACTCCAGTACTTCGGCCACCCGACACGAAGAGCTGACTCATTGGAAAAGACCCCGATGCTGGGAAAGATTGAGGGCAGGAGGAGAAGGGGACAACGGAGGATGAGATGGTTGGATGGCATCACTGACTCGATAGACATGGGTCTGGGTAGACTCCGGGAGTTGGTGATGGACAGGAAGGCCTGGTGTGCTGTGGTTCATGGGGTCGCAAAGAGTCAGATGCAACTGAGCGACTGAACTGAACTGAAAAGCAAGATCCATAAAGGAACAAATTGATAAGTTGGACTTTATAAAAATAATAACTGTCTGCTCTCCAAAAGGCCTTGTGAAAAAAATGTCAGTTCTGGACTGGGAGAAGACACTTGTGAAACAAATAAATACGATAAAGGACTTTTGTCCAGACTCTAAGAGAATTTTCAAAACTCAGTAATAACACAAACACCCAAGGGAAAAAATGGGAGAAAGACTTTAGACACTATATCAAAGCAGATATCTGGATGGCAAATAAAACATAAAAAGATGCACACCTTTATTCACTAGGGAAATGAAATTTTAAAATATAATGGAAATATCATTACACACCTAGGATTAAACCTAAAAGACTTACTATTCCAAGTATTAGCAAAAATATGTAAGAACTGAAAATCTCCTTTATTATAGGTGGGAATGTAGAATGGTACAGTTGTTTTTTAAGTTTGCCAGTTCTTTCAAAAATTAAACATATATGTACTATATGATCCAAATACTCCACTCCTAAGTATTTACCCAAGGAAATTTAAGTCTAGGACATTTAAAAGACATTCTATATATGTTCGTAACATTTTATTGGAATAAAGCCAAAAACTAGAACCAACACAAATGTCCATGAACAAGTGGACGGGAACAACCTACAGTATATGCATCCAACGGAATTCTACACAGCAATAAAAAAATGAACTGTTGATCCACACTAGATCATGAATAAATCTCCAAATCGTTATGCTAGTAAAAGAAGCCAAGAATTTCATGTAAAACTCAAGAAGATACAAATTAATTGACAGTGACGGAACACAGATCAGTGGTTACCTGGAGACAGGATGAAGAGAAGAAAGGGGAAATGATTACCAAGGGGAATGAGGAAACTTTGGTGGTGGTGGATATGTTTATTATCTTAATTGCAGTGATGGTTTCAAGGTATGTATGTATGTTTATACATACATATGTAAAAACTTTTCAAATTATATATATATATATATATATATATATATATATATATATGAAAGTGAAAAGTGAAACTGAAAGTCTCTCAGTCATGTCCGACTCTTTGCAACCCCATGGACTATACAGTCCATGGAATTCTCCAGGATAGAATACTGGAGTGGGTAGCCTTTCCCTTCTCCAGGGGATCTTCCCAACCCAGGGATTGAACCCCGGACTCCCACATTGCAGGTGGATTCTTTACCAGCTGAGCCACAAGGGAAACCCAAGAATACTGGAGTGGGTAGCCTATCCCTTCTCTAGTGGATCTTCCTGACCCTGGAATCAAACTGGAATCTCCTGCACTGCAGACAGATTCTTTACCAACTGAGCTACTAGGGAAGCTGGTAGTTAGATGTGTGTGTGTGTGTGTGTGTGTGTATATATATATATATATATATATATATATACACTTTATTGTTGTTGTTTAGTCGCTAAGTCATGTGTGACTCCTTTGAGACCCCATGGATTGTAGCTCCCCAGGTTCCTCTGTCCATGGAATTTTCCAGGCAAGAACACTGGAGTGGGTTGCCATTTCCTTCTCTATATACATACTTTATATCTGTGCAGTTTATCATGTCAGTGTAGAATTGGGAATAAAAGCCTAACTGGGCGTGGGCTGTGAGAAAATAGAAAGAAGTGGAGAAAGTGAATATAGACATTGCTTTCAAAGAGCTGTTTTTTAAAGGGAAGCAGAAAAATAGTGGAGAAGTCAGAGAATAAAAACAAAATCTTATATGGAAGAAGTATACCATGGGAGGAATATATATAGCATCATTCAGTTTACACAAAGTTAAAGACAAAACTTGAAAATACACTATACGGGGATGTATTTACATATATTAAAACCACAACTCAGTGAAAATGAATGATAAATACATAATTCAGAATAGTGGCTAACCTCAGAGAAGCAGAAGGAGCAGCATGGAGAGAACCTTATAGGGGCTTCAAAACTGTTAGTGATGTCATTTTTGTAAGCTAATGATACTTATACACACTTCCCAGGTTGCTCAGGGATAAAGAATTTACCTCCCAGGCAGAAGACATGGGCTCAGTCCCTCGGTCTGGAAGATCCACTGGAGAAGGAAAAGGCAACCCACTCCAATATTCTTGCCTGTGAAATCTCATGGACAGAGGATCCTGGTGGGCTACAGCCCATGGGGTCGCAAAAGAGTCAAACATGACTTCGCAACTAAACAACAACAATGATGTTTATACTGATGTGCAGGGTCAAAATATGGAAGCTTTCAGGTCAAATTTTAAGAAATGACCCTCTTACTTTAACTGATGCCAGAGAGAGTGGACTTAAGCAGAAAGGTACCCTGTGGATGCTGGTGGCCTTATAAATTCGAAATCATACCCCTTACTAGGGAACACTGTATTCAATAAGCTATGGCTCTTCTTGCCTACAGGCCAAATTGGGCCTGGAGTTTTCCATATCCTGTCATTCCAGATACAAATTTTACTCTTCCCCCAATCTAATTCCTGACGTCTTTTCTGACATTCTCTTTTACCAATGGCATATCACAACGTTTGCTGTTTCTAAATCACACTTTATATAACTGCATTATGAGAGTTCTTCTGTTGCTAACTCACGGAATATGATCATTTCCTCCTCTATCTAGTCGTTCTATATGGTACTTACGGAGTTCCAAGTAAAGACTGGTTGTTTTGAGTCTTCACACAGAGGGAAAGAAATGTGAAAGAGAAACAATAAAAAGCAAAAGGCATCATCATCATCAGTCATCCACAAAGGAAATACTTTCAGGGGAGCTTGTTGGTACAGTCTATCTCAGGAGATGTTCTAAAGAGATGAGCATCACAAATACCTGTATTTGGTTATCCACCAGGATGGCCACATTTAAAGAAATGCTTATTTAGAAATATGATAGTAATCTGCCAAATGGGATTTTTTGGAAAATGTCTCATGTATGGATTAAATTAAATATATCTTGAGTTGTGTGTCTATCATGGTGAACTATGAAGAACCACAATATAGGCTAGCTAAATCTGTTCAGAGAATGACAGATGAGCCACAGACTGGGGGAAAATATTTGCAAATCACATATTTGATAAGAAACATGTATTCAGAATATATAAAAAACTCTCAAAACTCAATAATACAAGCCCAAACCATCCAATTTTTTAAAAATGGGGCAAAAGATTGGAACACATTTCACTGAAGATAAGAGATGACCCTTGAATGAGTTTGAATTGTGTGGGTCCACTTAACGTGGATTTTTTTTCCAATAATAAGTACTACAATACTACATGATTCAAGGTTGGTCCACAAATGTGGTTCAGTTCAGTTCAGTCACTCAGTCATGTCTGACTCTTTGAGACCCCATGAACCGCAGCACGCCAGGCCTCCCTGCCCATCACCAACTCCCAGAGTCCACCCAAACCCATGTCCACCGAGCCAGTGATGCCATCCAACCATCTCATCCTCTGGCATCCCCTTCTCCTCCTGCCCCCAATCCCTCCCAGTATCAGGGTCTTTTCAAATGAGTCAGCTCTTTGCATCAGGTGGCCAAAGTATTGGAGTTTCAGCTTCAACATCAGTCCTTCCAATGAACACCCAGGACTGATCTCCTTTAGGATGGACTGGTTGGATCTCCTTGCAGTCCAAAGGACTCTCAAGAGTCTTCACCACCACAGTTCAAAAGCATCAATTCTTCGGCTTTCAGCTTTCTTCACAGTCCAACTCTCACATCCATACATCACCACTGGAAAAACCATAGCCTTGAGCAGATGGACCTCTGTTGGCATAGTAATGTCTCTGCTTTTTAATATGCTGTCTAGGTTGCTCATAACTTTCCTTCCAAGAAGTAAGTGTCTTTTAATTTCATGGCTGCAATCACCATCTGCAGTGATTTTGGAGCCCAGAAAAATAAAGTCAGCCACTGTTTCCACTGTTTTCCCATCTATTTCCCATGAAGTGATGGGGCCAGATGCCATGATCTTCGTTTTCTGAATGTTGAGCTTTAAGCCAACTTTTTCACTCTCCTCTTTCACTTTCATCAAGAGGCTCTTTAGTTCTTCTTCACTTTCTGCCATAAGAGTGGTGTCATCTACACATCTGAGGTTATTGATATTTCTCCCAGCAATGTTGATTCTAGGTTGTGCTTCCTTCAGCCCAGCGTTTCTCATGATGTACTCTGCATATAAGTTAAATAAGCAGGGTGACAATATACAGCCTTGACATATTCCTTTTCCTATTTGGAACCAGTCTGTTGTTCCATGTCCAGTTCTAACTGTTGCTCCTGACCTGCATACAGATTTCTCAAGAGGCAGGTCAGGTGGTCTGGTATGCCCATCTCTGTTTTTCCACAGTTTATTGTGACCCACACAGTCAAAGGCTTTGGCATAGTCAATAAAGCAGAAGTAGATGTTTTTCTGGAACTCTCTTGCTTTTTCGATGATCCAGCAGATGTTGGCAATTTGATCTTTGGTTCCTCTGTCTTTTCTAAAACCAGCTTGAACATCTGGAAGTTCACGGTTCATGTATTGCTGAAGCCTGGCTTGGAGAATTTTAAGCATTACTTTACTAGCGTGTGAGATGAGTGCAGTTGTGCAGTAGTTTGAGCATTCTTTGGCATTGCCTTTCTTTGGGATTGGAATGAAAACTGACCTTTTCCAGTCCTGTGGCCACTGCTGAGTTTTCCAAATTTGCTGGCATATTGAGTGCAGCACTTTCACAGCATCATCGTTCAGGATTTGAAACAGCTCAACTGGAATTCCATCACCTCCACTAGCTTTGTTCATAGTGATGCTTTCTAAGGCCCACTTGACTTCACATTCCAGGATGTCTGGCTCTAGGTGAGTGATCACACCATCGTGATTATCTGGGTTGTGAAGCTCCTTTTTGTACAGTTCTTCTGTGTATTCTTGCTACCTCTTAATATCTTCTGCTTCTGTTCGGTCCATACCATTTCTGTCCTTTATTGAGCCCACCTTTGCATGAAATGTTTCCTTGGCATCTCTAATTTTCTTGACGAGATCAAAGTGGAACCCTGGATACAGAGCACTAACTATAAGGTATATGTGGATTGTGAACTGTGCCAAGGACCCGCCTCAACCCCTGAATCATTCAAGGGTCAACTGTACATGAAAGGGAACTAAGCACATGAAAAGGTGTTCAACATCAACAATCATTAGAGAAATGCAAATTAAAACCATGAGACATTACCCACTTACTAGAATGTCTGAAAGAAAAAAAAAAACTGACAAGGATTCTCATGAAATACACAGTAACACAGTCATGTTGGAAACAGTTTGGCAGCTTTTTGTAAAGTTAAACATATAGTTACCACAGAACCTGGCAAATGCATTCTTAGATATTACCCAAGTGGAATGAACTTATGTTCACACAAAACCCCAGATATGTTTGCAGCAGCCCATGTCATTCCATTTGTATAACATTCTGGAAAAGGTAAAATAAAAGGATACAAAACACGCCCTATTTCCAGGAGCTGGTGTGTCTCCTTAAGAAGAGAAGTTAAATCTCATTAAGAAGAAAAGTTAAGGGACATGAGGGACATTCTTGGGGTAAGTGAACTGTTCCAAACCTTGATTATAATAGTGGCTATACAATTGCATGCATTTGTGAAAATTTGTGGCATTATACACTAAAAGGGTGAACTTTTCTGTTTGTAAATTACAATTTAATAAAATGAACAAAAAACAAACAAATAGTACCTCTCCCAGAGCCCTCTGTTCTGCTAGTCTTTTAGTTACTGGATTATGGGGAAATCTTAGGGGAAGGGCAGACACAGCAGCGGGGGACCGCAAGAGCTTTTAATTCAATGGCTATTCATTAACTTGTGCAGAGACACTTCAATACTGTCAATAAATTAACAACCAGTATGGGTACAATAAAGCAAAGCAGCTGCACAATGGCCTGTCAATGGTGTCAACATTTATATGAAATTTTCCTCAAATGTTTTTCTTTGATTTGCTACCTTGCCTTTATCTCTCATACTTTCAAAACCTCTGTTGACTCTATATGATCATATAAGAGTCTGTAGCAGCACAACTGTGATTTTGTATGAGTATTTCCGTGTGTTAAACGGGCATAACTCTTATGAACCATTTTGTAAAGATGTGGAAATAAATTTAAAATTTACTTTATAATTACTCTGTTTCTTAATATGGAGAAAATTCAGATGAGAGGACCATATCCAAAATGCTATTATGCAGCATGGCCACTAAGTCTGGAAACACAGGCCGACACATAATAAATGATTCTTTTGATGACATACAATACATGGTAGGATGATTAAATTTTTGTGTCAATTTGGCTAGGCCAGGGCATCCAGATATTTGGTCAAACACCAGTTCAGATGTTTCTGTAAACATATTTTAAAGGCGAGATCAACAATTAAATCAGCATATTCAACAATTAAATCAGCAGATTTTGATAAAGCTGATTACCCTCTGTAATGTTGAGTGGGCTTGTCTAGTCAGTTGAAGACCTTTACGAGGAAAAGACTGAGTGCTCAAGGAAAAATTCTGCCTCTAGACTGTCTTTAAACTCAAGCTGCCATATCAGCTCTTCTTTGGGTCTCTAACATGCTCTGCAAACTTCAGACTTGCCAGTGCCCACAATCATATGAGCCAGTTTTGTAAAATAAACCAATTTCCTTCTCCTTTCCCTCTCAGTGTCCATCACCCCACCTACTCACACACCCACACACACATGTACACACACACAGTCTCTCTCTTTCTACTGGTTCTGTTGCTATGGAGAAGCCTGATACTCATGGTAAAGCATATTGTTTTCAAACTTTATAGCCATACTTTAGTATGAGAATACTGAGAAAAACCATAGAATAATAAAAACAGGTAAAAAGCAAGCAAGTGATTCACAAATAATTACTTCATACTGTTATTGCCTTAACAGCTGCTGCTTCTTAACCTTACAACCGTTGATTAAACTCTACAAGGACACTGTCCAAAGAATGTAACAATAACAAAGGTTTAGAAAACTGAAAGCCATACTTTTCCTAATGCTAGAAAGATAGGTTTCTGACAGAAACCGCTGAAAAGACTCACATGAACAGTTAAGTGGATCCTCATTTCACATACCATCTAATTTCCCTTTGAAAATTCTTTAAGCACAAGTTCCTATTCTTCACCACTGGCTACAAACAGCTAATTAAACTCATTTTACAAAACTTCTATTACATGCCTTCTCTGGTTAACCCTGGAGAAGAGGGGCAGCTCTGCAGAATGCAGGCTGTGAGGGAGGAATTCACACGAGCAGGTGTCCTTCTGCTGGTCCTGGCCAACCAACCGCAACCTCATCAGAGACTCCACTACACGGAGTGACGTAGGAAAAGAAAGGGATTCTTCACCCTTGCTTTCGGGAAGCTAGTAAAGAAGCTCAAACATACAGAGGTGACTTTAGACCAAGGAGAAGAGGGAGACAGTGTATACAGTGCAGTGGTTAGGTGTGGACAATAAAGTAGATGGTAACTCTACTGCCAACTAGCTTTGTGACCTGGAACACCTTGCTTAATCTTTCTGAGCTCCAGTTTCTTAATTTCTAAGACAGGGATGATATTACAAGGGTTGCTGGGAGGATTATGTGCAATAAACAGATAAATCTATGAGTATAGGACCTGGTACACAGTAAGGTAGAAATACTTATAGCTGTGCTTTCTTCTTATTATAATAAGTGATTCTGGGGGGTAATATACATGCTGTGGTGGTTTTCATATTCACTTGGCTTGATCACGGTACCCAGACCTTTAGTCAAATGCTAGCCTCGATGTTGCTGTGAAGGATTCTCTATTGAAACCTAAGATTAACATGATGATATTCTAGGGAAAGGGAACAGGGATTTGCACAGGGCAGACAGGGCTACACAAATAGTTCCAGTGGCTAGAGAGTCATGTCTATGGGAGAGTAGAGCAAATGGGAGAGGAGGCAGGAAAGGCACCTATCTTGAAAGTTAGTGCTGCTCATCTCAGTAAGAAGTCATCGTGAAACAGTAAAGAGAGATGGGAGCTCCATGATGTGTTCAGTTCACAATAGCATGAAATAACTATTAAGTGGCAATTATTAGGCTTTGGTAACTTTAACTTCTAACTCAATAGTTTTTATTATTTTAGAATGAATGCTGAGGTAATTACAAAAAAGATTACATTCAAATCCTTAAGTGGGTTGGTTATTATAATGAGTTGGTGCTCCAGCGGCTAAGGTTCCACGTTTCAATGCAGGGAGCCCGGGTTCGATCCGTGGTCAGGGAACTAGATCCCACATGCTACAACTAAGACCCAAGACAGTTAAATAAATAAATGCTTTAAAAACTGAATTGAAATCGGTTAAAAATGTCAGGACCCTTGGCTTAGTTACACAGACAATTTATAACAATGATCACAATTCCTTTTCAATTCAATGTTTTCAGAGCTGCCATTCAACATGTAAACCTAAACAAGATAAATGAATAGTAACGTAACTTTGCCACTAAGATTATGCTCCAAAACATGTATGTGATTTAGCAAATTAATTCATATGCATTTTCAAACTTATCACTCCACCGACCAAAGTGTTGAGAGTAAAGAATTAGTTTAAATCCCCTAACCAAAAGAACCCAAATGACTAAATTTTGTACTTCAGAAAATATACTGTCATCCACATGCTCATTATTGAGGGAACTGCTATCAGATTAATCCTTTTTAGCAAAAAAAAAAAAAAAGCTAAAAGGAAAGGGGAGAAATGAATATGGGGAAGGAAAGAAGCTATGCCACCCTGATAGAATAAGCCTTGATTTGGATAAAGCATCTGTCCTCTTGGCAGAGTCTCTTCAAGACTTAGTTTTGTTCCATCTGGGAACACATTTATTTTACTTTCATTTTTGAAGGATATTTTTGCTGGTTGCTAGGTTGACTGTTTTTTTCTTTGGCACTTTAAAAATATCATTCTACTGTTTCCTGGCCTTCAAAATTTGAAGGCAACAGTCTTTTGAGTTCTTTGTATGTAATTTGTCATTTTTCTCTGGTTGGTTTCAAGATTTTCTTTTTACGTTTGGTTTTCAGCAGCTTTGTCTGGGTATGGTTTTTTTTTTTGTAATCTATATTGCTTAGAGTTCACTTAGTTTCTTGAAAATGTAAATTTATATGTTTAATCATATTTGGCAAGTTTTTGGACAATATTTGTTCAAACAACTTTGTTGTTATTTCTGCCCCATTTTCTCTCAGGTTTTTTTATACTGTCTGGCAGTTTCCCAATGATGCTGTAGTTCATACTTGTTTTCAATGTTTTTTCATGTTCTTCAGATTGAATCTTTTCTATTGATCTACCTTCCAAGTTCACTGACTTTTCCTCTTATACCATTCTGTGTTAAGCTGTAAAGTTTTTACTTTCCTTGACACTAGATCATATTTTCTTTATTCTTCAAATGTTATGCAATTTGAGATTGCACCCTGGACATCTGGAAAGTTATATTGTGGATACTCTGAATTCTGTTAAATTTTTCTAAATCTTAGAAGGAATGTTAGTAATTTTTAAATAAGCAATTAATAATTGCATTGGAATCAAAGTACAAACTCTTGAATGATAGCTCAAATCGTACCTCAGTTTTGTTATTTTTTTTAATCTGTAGTTAGGCTGCTTTGTGCCTGTCCCATGGAGGTGTGATTCAAGTATCTACTATTGCTTGTTTTGGGTATGTAGGCAGCCCCTACACAAAAATGCACTGTAATCCAAAGGATATTTTCTAGTACATTGATTTAACTCAGAATTCAGAATGCATCAGACAACTCTGTTATCTTCAGCAGTTATATTAACAAACCATTTAACCGAAGTATTTATCCAACTTGTACCCAAACTCAGCTATAATTGCTTATTTATATAAGAAAAAGCACAGCAATGACTTGGTTTTCTTTGACTCGTACAATCAGACAACTGAGAAAATAAACCTGATACAGGGCCACTTTTGATATAGGTCTTCTGAGTAGGCAAATGTGCCAATTCCACTTTATAAAATTCTACCATGGGAGAGACTTCTCCTTTGAGGTAAAACAAAAAAGAAATAAAGACATTTATTTCTGTAGTAAGACAAATCCAGACAAAATAACAACCACATTTTTCTAAGAGACTAGCAAAGAGCACGAGTGCAATCCAGGGTGGCTCCCATGCTCCTCCCCTCCTGGAAGTCTCCTCCACAAGGAACAGGGTTAACCAGTGTAATCAATAGGATGTAAGAGAAAGCCGGTATGTGACTTCAAAACTAGGTCATAAACAGGCACTATGCTATAGATTTTCACTATTCTACTTTTCTCTTAGGGTAATTATTTTTTATATTAGGATAAATATCTAAATGATCTTTTCTACAATTATCAGCACAGTGCTTACTTGCTACTTAATGTTCAATAATTATTTGACAAATAAACATGAAATAAGCAGAAGCTACCTTTATTCATATTTCTATGAATAGCAAATATAATTTCATGAGACTTCTGAGAATTCTTGAAACTGTGCAATGTTTAATTGCTATTTTTATACCTTTTTATATGTTTTACATTTGCTTCTCTATTTTCCTTCTGTGATGTGAATTTTATACACATATATACATATCTATCTATATATCTGACTTTTTAATATCATGCCACAGATCCCTAAAGCTGTACTCATTCTGCTCCAGTTTTCCGTGACTGTTAATCAGAAAAGGGTAAGATGATAGTTTCCGGGAAAGCACAGCACAGCAGGAGCTGGTGTGCTCTTTATCCTAGACCTACTCCTGGGCTAGAAGGAGCATGTGATGGTGGTGGAAAACAGTGTGAGATTCTTCTGTTTTCAGCTTAAATACCATCTGCTTGGAAAGAATCAGCGCCAGGTATGTTTAGCTACTGACTGTTCATCTGGATCCCTAGTTAGATTATGAGGTCCACGAAGGCAGGAGGAGCTGAACAGTTTGGCTCCTACACCGTATAGCCACTGTCTAGAGAATAACCACACAGAGGAGCTGCTCAAAAATATGCACTGAATAAACAACTGAACCACGATCCTCGTTCAGAAGCAAGCGGTACACTTCCTAGGACTCCGACACCCTAATGTCCTTCACACAGGTTTACCTTAGAAGCTTGTTCTTCACCTTGCCCTTCTTTTCCCAAACCACCTTTCCTTGGACTTGGAATGGGAGACTCCCTTTGAATATATACAACAGACAAAAGAGATAAAAGAAGGGAGCTCCTTAATTCTGTTGTTAAGACTTCAATAGTTACCATGTATTAGAGTTCGATGGCTGCTGAATAACCGTCGACAGGAGAATGTTGGATCCCACCAAAAAAAGATACCATGCACCCAAGGGCAAAGGAGAAGCCCCAGTAAGATGGTAGGAGGGGCACAACTGCATTAAAATCAAATCTAAGACCCGTCAGAGATGCTTGGAGGGCACCAACAAAACCTGTGCCCACCAGGACCCAAGGAATGGAGCAGTGACCTCCACAAGAGACTGAGCCAGACCTGCCTGTGAGTGTTTCAGTGTCTCCTAAGGTGGCACAGGTCGGCAGTGACCTGCACGGGGACAGGGGCTCTGGTGCAGCAGATGCGGGAGGCGTGGCATGTGGCCTAAGTCCTCTTGGAGGAGGTCACCAACAGCGCCACTATCGAGCCGCCGAGCAGGTGACTCACCAATTGGAGAACAACTATACCAAAGAAGTTCTTCTACTGTTGCAAAAGTTCTACGGCCCGTAACAGACTGCCCAACCTGGGGATCCCACAAAGGGACTGAGAACCCCCAGGAATTTGACTTTGAAGGCCAGCAGAATTTGATTATAGAACTTCCACAGGACTGGGGAAACAGACTCTTGGAGGGCACAACAAAACTTTCTGTGTACCAGGACTCAGGAGAAAGGAGCAGTGACCCCACAAGAGACTGAGCTAGACTTGCCTGTGAGTGTCCGGGAGTCTCTGGCAGAGGTGTGAGGCCTCCAGCAGGGTCAGGGGTGCTGAACACAACAACCCTGGGAGCTGCAGCATGCTGCCGTAAGTCCTTTTGAAGAAGGTTGCCATTACCGCTACCATAGTTTGGCCTCAGGCCAAACTATAGGGAGAGAACACAGCCCCACTCATCAGCAGAAAATTGGGTTAAAGATTTACTGAGCATGGCCTGGCCCACCAGAGCAAGACCTAGTTTTCCCCACAGCCAATCCCTCCCATTGAGAAGCTTCTATAAGCCTCTTACCCTCATCCATCAGAGAGCAGACAGAATGAAAACCATAATCACAGAAAACTAACCAAACTGATCACATGGACCACAGCCTTGACTAACTCAAAGAAACCAGGAGCCACGCCGTGTGGGGCCACCCAAGATGAGTGGGTCGTGCTGGAGAGGTCTGACAGAATGTGGTCCACTGGAGAAGGGAATGGCACACCACTTTAGTATTCTTGCCTTGAGAACCCCATGAACAGTATGAAAAGGCAAAAGAGATGACACTGAAAGATGAACTCACCAGGTTGGTAGGTGCCCAGTATGCTACTGGAGAAGAGCAGAGAAATAATTCCAGAAGGAATGAAGAGGCTGAGCCAAAGTGGAAACAACACCCAGTTGTGGATGTGACTGGTGGTGAAAGTACAGTCTGATGCTGTAAAGAACACTATTGCATAGGAACCTGGAAGGTTAGGTCCCATTAATCAAGGCAAATTGGAAGTGGTCAAATAGGAGATGGCAAGAGTGAACTTTGACATTTTAGTAATCAGTGAGCTAAAAGGACCAGAATGTATGAATTTAATTTAAATGACCATTATATCTACTATTGTGGGCAAGAATCCCTTAGAATAAATGGAGTAGCCCTCACAGTCAACAAAAGAGTCCAAAATGCTTGGATGTGCTTGGGTGCAATCTCAAAAATGACAGAATGATCTCTGTTTCCAAGATAAACCATTCAATGTCATAGCAACCCAAGTCTATGCCCCAACCATGAATGCCAAAGCAGCTGAAATTGAACTGTTCTGTGAAGATGTACAAGACCTTCTAGAACTAACACCAAAAAAAAGATGTCCTTTTCTTCATATTCTGTTGTTTTCCTCTATTTCTTTGCATTGATCTCTGAAGAAGGCTTTCTTATCTCTTCTTGCTATTCTTTGGAACTCTGCATTCAGATGCTTATATCTTTCCTTTTCTGCTTTGCTTTTTGCCTCTCTTCTTTTCACAGCTATTTGTAAGGCCTCCCCAGACAGCCATTTTGCTTTTTTGCATTTCTTTTCCATGGGGATGGTCTTGATCCCTGTCTCCTCTACAATGTCACAAACCTCATTCCATAGTTCATCAGGCACTTTATCTATCAGATCTGGGCCCTTAAATCTATTTCTCACTTCCACTGTATAATCACAAGGGATTTGATTTAGGTCATACCTGAATGGTCTAGCGGTTTTCCCTACTTTCTTCATTTTGAGTCTGAATTTTGTAATAAGGAGTTCATGATCTGAGCCACAGTCAGCTCTTGGTCTTGTTTTTGTTGACTGTATAGAGCTTCTCCGTCTTCTTTGGAAGGAATGATGCTAAAGCTGAAGCTCCAGTACTTTGGACACCTCATGCAAAGAGTTGACTCATTGGAAAAGACTCTGATGCTGGGAGGGATTGGGGGCAGGAGAAGAAGGGGACGACCGAGGATGAGATGGCTGGATGGCATCATGGACTCAATGGACCTGAGTCTGAGTGAACTCCGGGAGATGGTGATGGACAGGGAGGCCTGGCATGCTGCGATTCATGGGGTCGCAAAGAGTCGGACATGACTGAGCGACTGAACTGAACTAAACTTTCTTCATATGGGACAGGAATACAAAAATAGGAAGTCAAGAGATACCTGGAGTAATAGGCAAATTTGGCCTTCAAGTACAAAACGAAGCAGGGCAAAGGCTAATTGAGTTTTGCCGAGAGAATACACTGGTCATAGCAAACACCCTCTTCCAACAACACAAGAGATTATTCTACACATGGACATCACCAGATGCTGAAATACCAGTATTTGGTCAATACAGAAATCAGATTGATTATATTCTTTGTAGCTGAAGATGGAGAAGCTCTATACAGTCAGCAAAAACAAGACCAGGAGCTGACTGTGGCTCAGATCACAAACCCCTTATTGAAAAATTCAGACTTAAATTGAAGAAAATGTGGAAAACTACTAGGCCATTCAGGTATGACCTGAATCAAATCACTTATGATTATACAGTGGAAGTGAGAAACAGGGATTAGACCCGATAGAGTGCCTGAAGAACTACAGATGGAAGTTCACAACACTGTACAGGAGGCAGTGATCAAAACCATCCCCAAGAAAGAGAAAGGCAAATGGTTATCTGGGGAGGCCTTACAAATAGCTGAGAAAAGAAGAGAAGCGAACGGCAAAGGAGAAAAGGAAGGATGTATCCATCTGAATGTAGAGTTCCAAAGAAGAGCAAGGAGAGATAAGAAAGCCTTCCTCAGTAAACAATGCAAAGAAATAGAGAAGAACAACAGAATGGGAAAGACTAGAGATCTCTTTAAGAAAATTAGAGATACCAAGGGAATATTTCATGCAAAGATGGGCTCAATAAAGGACAGAAATGGTATGGACCTAATAGAAGCAGAAGAGATTAAGAAGAACTGGTAATAATACACGAAAAACTATACAAAAAAGATTTTAATGACCCAGATATCCACGATGGTGTGATCATTCACCTAGAGCCAGACATCTTGGAGTGCGAAGTCAACTGGGCCTTAGGAAGCATAACTACGAACAAAACTAGTGGAGGTGATGAAATTCCAGGTGAGCGATTTCAAATCCTAAAATATGATGCTGTGAAAGTACTGTACTCAATATGCCAGCAAATTTGGAAAACTCAGCAGTGGCCACAGGACTGGAAAAGGTCAGTTTTCATTCTAATCCCAAAGAAGGGCAATGTCAAAGAATTTTTAAACAACTGCACAACTGTACTCATCTCACATGCTAGCAAAGTAGCGCTCAAAATTCTCCAAGCCAGACTTCAACAGTACGTGAACTGAGAACTGCCAGACGATCAAGCTGGTTTTAGAAAATATACAAGCAACTCCTGCAGCTCAATTCCAGAAAAATAAACGACCCAATCAAAAAATGGGCCAAAGAACTAAACAGACATTTCTCCAAAGAAGACATACAGATGGCTAACACACACATGAAAAGATGCTCAACATCACTCATTATCAGAGAAATGCAAATCAAAACCACAATGAGGTACTATTTCATGCCAGTCAGAATGGCTGCGATCCAAAAGTCTACAAGCAATAAATGCTGGAGAGGGTGTGGAGAAAAGGGAACCCTCTTACACTGTTGGTGGGAATGCAAACTAGTACAGTCACTATGGAGAACAGTGTGGAGATTCCTTAAAAAACTGGAAATAGAACTGCCTTATGACCCAGCAGTCCCACTGCTGGGCATACACACCGAGGAAATCAGGATTGAAAGAGACACGTGTACCCCAATGTTCATCGCAGCACTGTTTATAATAGCCAGGACATGGAAGCAACCTAGATGTCCATCAGCAGATGAATGGATAAGAAAGCTGTGGTACATATACACAATGGAGTAATCCTCAGCCATTAAAAAGAATACATTTGAATCAGTTCTAATGAGGTGGATGAAACTCGAGCCTATTATACAGAGTGAAGTAAGCCAGAAAGAAAAACACCAATACAGTATACTAACGCATATATATGGAATTTAGAAAGATGGTAACGATAACCCTGTATGCAAGACAGCAAAAGAGACACAGATGTAAAGAACAGTCTTTTGGACTCTGGGGGAGAGGGAGAGGGTGGGATGATTTGGGAGAATGGCACTGAAACATGTATAATATCATATAAGAAACGAATAGCCAGTCCAGGTTCGATGCAGGATGCAGGATGCTTGGGGCTGGTGCACTGGGATGACCCAGAGGGATGGTATGGGGAGGGAGGTGGGAGGGGGGTTCAGGATTGGGAACACGTGTACACCCATGGTGGATTCATGTTGATGTATGGCAAAACCAATACAATATTGTAAAGTAAAAATAAAATCTGAAAAAACAAAAGGCAGAGGAACCAGACAGAGATCAAATTATCAACATCTGTTGGATCACAGAAAAAGCAAGAGAATTCCAGAAAAAACATCTTACTTCTGCTTCACTGACTACAGTAAAGCCTTTGACTGTGTGGATCACAACAAACTGTGGAAAATTCTTCAAGTGATGGGAATACTAGACCACTTTACAAAGCTGCCTCTTGTGAAACCTGTATGCAGGTCAAGAAGCAACAGTTAGAACCGGACATGGAACAGTAGACTGGTTCCAAATCAGGAAAGGAGTACATCAAGGTTGTATATCATCACCCTGCTTATTTAACTTTGCAGACTACATCATGAGAAACGCTGGGCTGGGTGATGCACATGATGGAATCAATATTCCCAATAGAAATATCAATAACTTCAGATATACAGATAACAGCATTCTTATGGCACAAAGAGAAGAGGAACTAAAGAGCCTTTTGATGAAGGTGAAAGAGGAGAGTGAAAAAGCTGGCTTAAAACTCAACATTCCAAAACCAAAGACCATGGCATCTGGTCCCATCACTTCATAGCAAATAGATGGGAAAACAGTGGAAACTGACAAATTTTATTTTCTTGGGCTCCAAAATCACTGCCAATGGTGACTGCAGCCATGAAATTAAGATGCTTATTCCTTGGAAGAAAAGCTATGACAAACTCAGACAGCATATTAAAAAGCAGAGACATGAGTTTGACAAAAAAGGTCCGTCTAGTCAAAGGTTTGGTTTTTTCCAGTAGTCATGTATGGATATAAGAGTTGGACCATAAAGAAAGCTGAGTGCCGCAGAATTGATACTTTTGAAATGTGGTGTTGGAGAAGACTCTTGAGAGTCCCTTGGACTGCAAGGAGATCAAACCAGTCAATTCTAAAGAAATTCAAACCTGATTATTCATTAGAAGAAATGACGCTGAAACTGAAGCTCCAATACTTTGATACCTGATGCAAAGAGCCAATTCATTAGAAAAGACCGTGATGCTGGGAAAGATTGAAGGCAGGAGAAGGGGATGACAGAGGACAAGATGGTTGGATGCCCTCACTGACTCAACAGGCATGAGTTTGAGCAAGCTCCAGAGATGGTGAAGGACAGGGAAGCCTGGTGTGGTGTAGTCCCTGGGGTCACAAAGAGTCAGACACAACTAATCAACTGAACATTAGAATTTTGAATACGTTTTTGCACAGAAATATTTTATAAGTAAGTATAACTTTCAGGGTGCAAAATGGATTAAATGACCATTTAATGAACTGGCTAGGAGTATAACCACCAATACTGCTTCTATACAAAATGCATTCTAAGTTAAACCGATAGATTAAAAATACCTTTTGGATCACATTTTATTGGCACATGGGACTGCCAACACTCCAAAATCCACTAAAATTAGAAAACTGATTGCTTGATAACTTTCCTTTTAATAATTTTATCTTATTATTACTACCAAAGGAATATGCCAATAATAATAAAAAGTGTAGGCTATCTGCTAATAACTGGCATATTTTGCCTTATTCTTTATTTTCTCAAAGATGTGAAGCTCTCATAAAATTCACTAATTGTGCCACCAGATGCCAAGTCAACAATGAAAATATATTTTTAAAAAGCGCAGGGGTCGGGGGTGGAATTCTCTGGTGGTTCTGTGGTCAGGACTCAGTGTTCTCTCTGCCATGGGCCCAGGTTCAATCCCTGGTCAGGGAACAAAGATCCTGCAAGTCATATGGTGTGGCCAAAAATTAAAAAGAAATACAAGGAAATATGTACCTCTCAACTCGGCACAAATAGAACCTTGTGGCAGTCAGTAACAGCTATAGCTAAACACCAAAAAAACACTTACTTACACTCAAGTAAGAGCTATTCCTTTATTATGGCAGAAATTTTAGATCATATTACAGTGCAGTCTCTGAAGGCTTTGATGCAGAAAAAACTGCCTTCAGCCTTGGAGCCTGCTTGCATCATTACATGGATCTTGGTGACTGAGGGTATTTTGCTCACACTTGGAAAAATTAGGCTATATTATAGATAGTTTAAGAACTTATTAGGATTAGTGAGTGAGTAGTAGCACAGCTGTTGTACGATCAGCTGCAGAAAAATCACTGAGCTAAAAACTCTACCACATATTCTACTATCTGTTCTTCACAGAAAGTTCTGGAATATATCTCTGGGCTTATATTTCATCAGCCTGCACAGGCACTGAATTCATCTAGGGCTCTTCCAAGATAACAAGTGCATAATTTTTCCTAGGGGAAGGCCACTACTTCTAGGATTACCCTCTCTGGAGCAATCACTGCTCAGGGCCCATCCCCTGGAGCCAGGCCAGCAGGGGAATGGCTGTCTCTATGTACAGGCTTATTGTCATCCCTTTTCTTGCCAGAAATATATAGAGTACGAGTCAAGTTATTCAGGATGTTTGAAATTATAAAGAGAGAGTCAATATGCTGGCTAAGTAGCCTCAGAGGTGTTCCAAGTATCCTGTGGCTGCTTAAGTGAGGAAAGTGAGGCCAGTCAAAAGCTGGACTGGCAGCTGAGCTGTCCTGTATTGAGCCCATGCCACTCTGGGAACCACTTCAGGGTGCTTCTGTCTCACTGCTATAGGAGGAGAAGCTGACATTATCTTTCTAAAAGCCTAACTGAGAAGGAAAGATTAATGCTGTCCTGAAAATAAAAGTTCTTCATTTCCTATTAACTGAAACATCTGCTTTGGTTGCTGGAATCATGATTTGTACTGAGGGACTATTTCAAATTGTCAAGCTGTAAATATTTTCAATTGGTAAAGTCTCAGTGTAGTAAAATTGTCACTGCAATGGAAGGAAAAGAAAAACTTTTACATTAACACTGATTCCTCCAGTATTTGTGACTGATACTACTGAGTTTATAATGGTATGCATGAATTAGTTTTTCTTTTACCTGGAAAACAACAAATAATTGACCAAATTTATAACTTACGAACTAAACTCAAAATAAAATATCCTAATTGCTCGTTCAATATTTTTGGTTTCTAAGGGTACTTGGTTTAGCATGTTAAATCTCAAAACAAAATTGAACAGGATTATCAAAAATCATACATCTATTTTTGAGTTTTATCAGGGCTAAGTACTGAAGTAGAAATAAAGCTAGCAAAAGAGCTGAGTATTAGTATAAAATGTGAAATCAGCCTTACCCACTGCACCCGATGACTTTGTTGTACAGAAAGGATGGCAAGCCTTTCAGATGAATGTTGTTATCCACGTACACATACTGAAGTTCTCGAGATCGACCTAAATCTGGGTTAGAAAGAAAAGTGCTATGATTCTTATATACCAATATAATGTGAAACATGAAATTTAATAAATAATGTTAGAATAATTCAAAATTTCTGCTCTGGAAGAAAAAATGTTGCAGATTGACCTAGGTGTGAAATTAAGTCAGCTGTAATATGAAATTCTACCAGAAAACATGACTATTGAAAAAAATTACTCAACCCACCTGAACTTTTGAGTATTTAAACTGTAAAATGAGGACTGGTAATGGAATATTATCAGATTTCCTTTCCATATTTAATGAACAACTTCTATTTATTAAGCTTGTTCAGTTCAGTTCAGTTCAGTTCAGTTCAGTTGCTCAGTTGTGTCTGACTCTTTGCGACCCCATGAATCGCAGCACGCCAGGCCTCCCTGTCCATCACCAACTCCCAGAGTTCACTCAGACTCACATCCATCGAGTCCGTGATGCCATCCAGCCATCTCATCCTCGGTCGTCCCCTTCTCCTCCTGCCCCCAATCTCTCCCAGCATCAGAGTCTTTTCCAATGAGTCAACTCTTCGCATGAGGTGGCCAAAGGACTGGAGCTTTAGCTTTAGCATCATTCCTCCCAAAGAAATTCCAGGGCTGATATCCTTCAGAATGGACTGGTTGGATCTCCTTGCAGTCCAAGGGACCTTCAAGAGTCTTCTCCAACACCACAGTTCAAAAGCATCAATTCTTCGGTGCTCAGCCTTCTTCACAGTCCAACTCTCACATCCATACATGACCACTGGAAAAACCATAGCCTTGACTAACCTTGTTATGAAAGTGTTAGTCCCTCAGTCATGTCTGACTCTTCACAACCCTAATGGACTATAGGCGACCAGGCTCCTATGTCTGTGGGATTTCCCAGGCAAGAATACTGAAGTCAGTTGCCATTCCCTCCTCCAAGGGATCTTCTTGACCCAGGGATAATAAAAAATTTATATTTATTAAGTTTTTATAGGTCATTTATTTAGTTTCATTTTTCTCCATAGGAAAAAGTGTCATACGAACTAAATTGGCAGGTCAGCCCAAATGATGTCTAGTTCTGCCCCAATATCAAGATTTACTGTGTCTCACCTCCCCTTGGCAGAAAGATGATAGAAGGCATGACGGAGAGCTGGGGATCAATCAGGCCCTGGCTGGGCTGGGCCTCAGAAGCCAGCTGATGTGGGGATGGGTAGAACTGCCCACGGCTACAGGGGGAGGAGGCAGCAGAGGGAATCCTATCCCAGTCTTCAGTGAGGTGTGGGGTGCAGCTGGATGGACAAGACCTACAGGCCAGGGAGCCAGGGTGGGAATGGGCAGGAATAGGAAGAGATGAGAAAGGGAGCCCAAAGAGAAGAATCTGCAGGAGGAACAAGTATGCAGAAAGAGGGTGACTTCAGAAGTCTCCCACAGGTAGCTGGGCATCACTGACTCAAGGGACATGAGTTTGAGCAAACTCTGGGAGATAGCGAAGGACAGGGAAGCCTGGCATGTTGCAGTCCCTAGGGTCACAAAGAATCGGACACAACTTAGGGACAGAACAACAATAAAGCTGGGTAAAAGGGTAGCAAAGCCTAGAGTATCTGCTTGTGAAAATAGGAAATAGGCTGAAGGAGCTCTCTTTTCCCCTGTCCTTCCAAAGTTAGGATAGACAAAGGCCCAGATAGCTAAATTAGCATCTTTAATTTAAGGTTCTTAAGCATACTTACATTTCAAAAGAAAACCCATTTAGCCACTAGGAATCTTTTAGGCACTATGGTAGGCCTTGGGGATTCAGATATGAATATGATATTGAGGACAAGCATGAAAAATGGTTAACTGTAATACAACATGATCATTGCTATTAGAGAGGCTTGTCTAAATCATGGTTTCACAGGTGGGTTCTGGACAATTTATTACATAAAGTGGGAGGTGCATAATATAAGATTGAAGTAAGGAAGGGTTTGTCATGGATGAGGGTAGGAAATGCTGAACATTACCTTCTCTTTTCCACTACAAATCTTATCACAGTAATCTTGCCCAGGATTAGCCCTGGGGCAAGTTACACAAAGAACCAAAACTGGAAGCAATGGAAACTGACAACTAAAGGGGAAGTGGGAACTCTTAGAGAGAAAAAAGAATTACTAGGCTAGAGATGCCCTTTCCCAGTGGTGGCTTTAAGATATCTAATAAACAGAATATGGATCTGATAAAATCTAGATCTCTAATATTTTTAAGCCTAAGGCCCTGGACACTGAAGCTCTTTTCAGTTTTTGCTTATATACAATTCATTCTTTGCAGCAAATGAAGCTGAAGAAGCCTAAGAATAAAGTTTGAGACAAACAGAATACTGGAATGCAAAAATAGGAAGTCAAGAAATACCTGGGGTAACAGGCAAATTTGGCCTTGGAGTACAGAATGAAGCAGGGCAAAGGCTAACAGAATATTGCCAAGAGAACGCACTGGTCATAGCAAATAGCCTCTGCCAACAACAAAAGAAGCCTCTACACACAGACATCACCAGACGGTCAATACTGAAATCAGATTGATTATATTCTTTGCAGTCAAAGATGGAGAAGCTCTATACAGTCAGCCAATACAAGACCAGGAGCTGACTGTGGCTCAGATCATGAAGTCCTTATTGCCAAATTCAGGCTTAAATTGAAGAAAGTAGCGAAAACCACTAGATTTAGGTCAGGTATGACCTAAATCAAATCCCTTATGATTATACGGTGGAAGTGAAAAATAGATTCAATGGATTAGATTTGACAGACAGAGTGCCAGAAGAACTATGGATAGAGGTTCATGACACTGTACAGGAGGCAGGGATCAAGACTATCCTTAAGAAAAAGAAGTGCAAAAAGGCAAAATGTTTGTCTGAGGAGGACTTACAAATAGCTGTGAGAAGAATAGAAGTGAAAAGCAAAGGAAAAAAGGAAAGATACCCATTTGAATGCAGAGTTCCAAAGAATAGCAAGGAGAGATAAGAAAGCCTTCTTCAGCGATCAATGCAAAGAAATAGAGGAAAACAACAGAATGGGAAAGACTAGAGATCTCTTCAAGAAAATTAGAGATACCAAGGGAACATTTCATGCAAAGATGAGCACAATAAAGGACAGAAATGGTATGGACCTAACAGAAGCAGAAGATATTAAGAAGAGGTGGCAAGAATACACAGAACTATACAAAAAGACCTTCACGACCCAGATAATCAAGATGGTGTGATCACTCACCTAGAGTCAGAAATTCTGGAATTCGAAGTCCAGTGGGCCTTAGGAAGCATCACTATGAACAAAGCTAGTAGAGGTGATGGAATTCCAGTTGAGCTACTTCAAATTCTAAAAGATGATGCTATGAAAGTGCTGCACTCAATATGCCAGCAAATTTGTAAAACTCAGCAGTGGCCACAGGACCGGAAAAGGTCAGTTTTCATTCCAATTCCAAAGAAACGCAATGCCAAATAATGTTCAAACTACTGCTGCACAATTGCACTCATCTCACACGCTAGTAAAGTAATGCTCAAAATTCTCCAAGCCAGGCTTCAACAGTATCTGAACCATCAAATTCCAGACGTTCAAGCTGGTTTTAGAAAAGGCAGAGGAAACACAGATCAAATTGTCAATATCTGCTGAATCACTGAAAAAGCAAGAGAGTTCTAGAAAAGCATCTACTTCTGCTTTATTGACTATGCCAAAGCCTTTGACTGTGTGGATCACAATAAACTGTGGAAAATTCTGAAAGAGATGGGAATACCTGACCACCTTACCTGCCTCCTGAGAAATCTGTATGCAGTCAGGAAGCAACAGTTAGACCTGGACACGGAACAACAGACTGGTTCCAAATAGGAAAAGGAGTATGTCAAGGCTGTATACTGTCACCCTGCTTATTTAACTTATATGCAGAGTACATCATGCAAAATGCCAGGCTGGATGAAGGACAAGCTCGAATCAAGATTGCTGGGAGCAATATCAATAACCTCAGATGTGCAGATGACACAACCCTTATGGCAGAAAGTGAAGAACTAAAAAGCCTCTTGATGAAAGTGAAAGAGGAGAGTGAAAAAGTTGGCTTAAAGCTCAACATTCAGAAAATTAAGATCATAGTATCTGGTCCCATCACTTCATGATAAATAGATGGGGAAACAATAGAAACAGTGGCAGACTTTATTTTGGGGGGCTCCAAAATCACTGCAGATGATGACTGCAGCCATGAAATTAAAAGACGCTTACCCACACAGCATATTAAAAAGCAGAGACATTGCTTTGTCAACAAAGGTCTGTCTAGTCAAAGCTATCGTTTTTCCAGTAGTCATGTATGGATGCGAGAGTTGGACTATAAAGAAAGTTGAGCAACGAAGAATTGATGCTTTTGAACTGTGGTGCTGGAGGAGACTCAAGAGTCCCTTGGACTCAAGGAGATCCAACCAGTCCATTCTAAAGGAAATCAGTCATGAATATTCTTTGGAAAGACTGGTGCTGAAGCTGAAACTCCAATATTTTGGTCACCTGATGCGAATAACTGACTCATTTGAAAAGAACCCGATGCTGGGAAAGTCTGTAGGTGGGAGGAGAAGGGGATGACAGAGGATGAGATGGTTGGATGGCATTGCTGACTCAATGGACATGAGCTTGAGTAAACTCCGGGATTTGGTGATGGACAGGGAGTCCTGGTGTGCTGCAGTCCATGGGGTCGCAAAGAGTCAGACACAACTGAGCGACTGAACTGAACTGAACTGAGCAAACAGAATAGATTTCTGCTGTGTGATTTTGTGATTTCAGAGTAAGTCACAAAAGGCATTGTGGCTCTATCTTTACTGTTTCTCTTGGATCACTTCTTCAGGAAGACAACTCCTTTTTCACGAAGGCCCTAAAGCAGCTTTATTGGAGAGGAATGAGACCTCCAGCCAATATCCATGTGAGTAAACAGTCTTGGAAGCACCTCCAGAAACTCCAGGTCAAGTCTTCAGATTACTACAACTCTAAACTAAATATCCTGTTCCTTCTCCAAACTTTGCCCATTAATTTTACCATTCATCAATGGATCTTGTTTGTAACAATTATAACATAGTATTTACTTAGTGGTGATTTTCAATTACCATCTTTCTGTCTACATTTATTAATTGAAATTCTTATGTAAGGAAGAATGATCCCTCCTCCCCCATTTATTTGATGTTTATATTGGTATGGATTCAAGGACATTTATTTTATTTTAAGGACTAAAAACCCACTACCATTGTTGTTTACTGTGTTGGGTAAAATGTTCCAGTTTTGGCAACTAGGAACACTTAAAATTGGTCTTTTCATTCCTTAAACAAGTTATCATCCTTTTATGAGTATCATCATACTTTCCAGGAGCAAAACATATTCCAAGTTCAAATTGTACTTTCCCTGCACTAGTCCTGAAATCAATTACTTCTCCAAGGAGCT
Organism: Oryx dammah; assembly: GCF_014754425.2. Lineage (NCBI taxonomy): Eukaryota > Metazoa > Chordata > Mammalia > Artiodactyla > Bovidae > Oryx > Oryx dammah. The sequence continues at coordinate 61,689,241 of NW_024070200.1, read as the reverse complement.
TTAATTCCTTTAATTAAAGGAATTGAATTAAATTAAATTTATTTAAATTCTGGGGTATGGCATCTAAAAACCAACATCTGAGTGCTAGATGTGCCCCTTACTATAAGAGTGCCACTGCTTCTAGGATCCATAAGTAGGCAGATTTACAAAGCATATGTATATATACCAACCCATGCATACATATTCAACTCCATTGTTGCAAGTGTACCTTCAGTATACATTCTAAGCAATGGACCTGCTGGGCCAAAACGTAAATACGTGTATAGAGTCCTTGGTATTTCCCTCCAGAGGAATTACACCAGTTTGCATTCTCTTTATCATGTATGAAAGCATTGGCTTTCCCACAGTCTCATCAACTTCTAAAACATGTTGTCTTATTTAAAACATTTTGTCATTCTCAATTTGTATTTCTCTCATTACTGATGTGAACATTTTTCAATACGAGGGTCATTTTTGCATTTTTATTGTGTGAATTGTCAACATCTTATGTGTCTATTCTTTCACTTATTAGCAGAGCCTTAGTTTGAACATGTATTTTTTTCTTTTTCTTTTCTAGATTACAAAAGAGTCATAAGTTTACAGGAGATTTTGAAAATACAGAACAAAGTTACATATAGTTCACTATATATTACAATAATTTTTAAGTAGATAAATTAGGATACTTAGTTACAGTTTCAGTATCAAACTCAAAAATCAATAGAATGAATAGACAGAAAAGTAGAAGGATAAAGTAGACCTGAAAAGCGCAGTGAACCAATTCAACATAATTAAGATTTATGTAATTTCCACACAATAGCAGGAAAAAAATTCTATTCAAATTTCCATAGACTATAAACCAGAGGACAGTGGAACATATTCAGGGATTACATAAGGTGTAAAAATTTCATGGTCTAAAGGTATTGAAATCGTACAGAATTTGTTCTCTTATCACTGAGGAATTATGTTAGAAATCAATACCAAAACATATTTGAAAATAACCCATATACTTTCTAGTGCAATGTGACATTTACCAAGAGACCTTTGACTTAGCCATTGAAAGCCTCAATAAAGTTAAAAGACTGAAAAAACACAGAGGGTGATTGCAGACAAGAAAGCATTTAAATGAGAAATTAATATCAAGGATAACTTACAAACCTCATGGATTTGGATATTAAACATCCACTTTTAAACGATGGCTGTATCTGAGAAGTCATAACAAGGAAAATTAGAAAATATTTGTAACAGAGTAAAAACAAAAAGAATTAACCAGAATTTGTTGCATACAGCTGAAGCTGTTCAGTGCAACTAAATACAATGTGAAATCTTGAATAAGGTATGAGAACAAATAATGGAAACTAGCATAAAATTCCGTGAAATTTGATCAAACTCTGTACTTTGGTTAATAATACTGTATCACACGTTACTTTCTTGCATTTTTTTTTCTTTTTAACAACATAGCATTTCTCAGAATTGGAACAGAAGTTTCAAGCCTCATTCAATTTTTTTTAATCACTAAAATAATAGGCTTTCCAGACTTTAGCAATAAAAAGTCTAGTAGACTAGATGCCAGAATAAATGGAATTACATCAAAGTTTTGATTGACTATAAATTAGAACTAACATACAATTGCACTCATCTCACATGCTAGTAAAGTAATGCTCAAAATTCTCCAAGCCAGGCTTCAACAATACATGAACTGTGAACTTCCAGATGTTCAAACTGGTTTTAGAAAAGGCAGAGGAACCAGAGATCAAATTGCCAACATCCACTGGATCATGGAAAAAGCAAGAGAGTTCCAGAAAAACATCTATTTCTGCTTTACCGACTATGCCAAAGCTTTTGACTGTGTGGATCACAATAAACTGTGGAAAATTCTGAAAGAGATGGGAATACCAGACCACCTGACCTGCCTCTTGAGAAACCTGTATGCAGGTCAGGAAGCAATAGTTAGAACTGGACATAGAACAACAGACTGGTTCCAAATAGGAAAAGGAGTACGTCAAGGCTGTATTTTGTCACCCTGCTTATTTAACTTCTATACAGAGTACATCATGAGAAACGCTGGGCTGGAGGAAGCACAAGCTGGAATCAAGATTGCCGGGAGAAATATCAATAACCTCAGATATGCAGATGACACCACCCTTGTGGCAGAAAGTGAAGAAGAACTAAAGAGCCTCTTGATGAAAGTGAAAGAGGAGAGTGAAAAAGTTGGCTTAAAGCTCAACATTCAGAAAACGAAGATCATGACATCTGGTCCCATCACTTCATGGGAAATAGATGGGGAAATAGTGGAAACAGTGTCAGACTTGATTTTTCTGGGCTCCAAACTCACTGCAGATGGTGACTGCAGCCATGAAATTAAAAGATGCTTACTCCTTGGAAGAAAAGTTATGACCAACCTAGATAGTATATTCAAAAGCAGAGACATTACTTTGCCAACTAAGGTCCATCTCAAGGCTATGGTTTTTCCAGTGGTGATGTATGGATGTGAGAGTTGGACTGTGAAGAAAGCTGAGCGCCGAAGAATTGATGCATTTGAACTGTGGTGTTGGAGAAGACTCTCAAGAGTCCCTTGGACTGCAAGGAGATCCAACCAGTCCATCCTAAAGGAGATCAGTCCTGAGTGTTCATTGGAAGGACTGATGTTGAGGCTGAAACTCTAATACTTTGGCCACCTGATGTGAAGAGCTGACTCATTTGAAAAGATTCTCATGCTGCGAAAGGTTGAAGGTGGGAGGAGAAGGGGATGACAGAGGATGAGATGGTTGGATGGCATCACCAACTCAATGGACATGAGTTTGAGTGAACTCTAGGTGTTGGAGATGGACATGGAGGCCTGGTGTGCTGCAGTTCATGGGGTTGCAGAGTCAGACATGACTGAGCAACTGAACTGAACTGAACTAAAGCATTACATTCAAACTTAGTCAAACAAGTGGAGCTAAAAATGTCAAATATTTTAGCTAAACAAAGACTCGCTCCCTAAAATATATTGTACATACTACACACACACACATACCACACATGAAATCTTTTCTCCTATAAGATAAAGTCTTGAACAAGAACAACAAAAAAGAGAGAAACTGGAAAATAATAACTAAATGAAATGAGAGCACTGAATATGAAATAGAAAAAGTAAAACAAACTAGATGAAAGCAAAAGATCATCATACAGTCCAGTTGTTTTTAAACGTCACTGCTCTTAGAATCACATCTGGAGCTTTGGAGAAAAAAATACTACCTGGGCACTCAATAGTTTTCAAAAAAGTTCCAAGATAATTCTGATGTGCATCTGGATTTTAAAAAGTGATATCAGGTTTTTCTATTAAATGGTAGTTTTAGTGATATAGAATTCTATTATTATCTGTTGACTGATCATAATACAATGGTATTAAATAATAAATAAATTACATAATTAAATATATAAATAATAAATTACATAATCACAACAGTAAAAGACATTAATCAGTTTTCACAATCAATAGTCAAAGAAGAAAGTAAAAGATAATCACAACTGCAAGCCATAATGGAAACATGATAAACCAAAAAATATTAAATAATTACATACAATTAAGCCACTCTGGGCCTGCCCCCGCTCGCGGCACACACAGCTCAGGTTCTAGGTTGCTCTGCCGGGAACCGTCCGAGGCCGACCGTGGGCTGCATGCACCTCCAAGGTCTAAGCCACTTAGGTTCAGGCACTCGGGTAGTCCTCAGAGGCCCAGACCCAGTTGGGCCTGCATTTTGTGCCCTTCCCAGGTCGACCGACCAGTGCACTAAGCGCAGGCGGCTGCGACCGACCGGCGCACGAAGCGCAGGTGGCTGCAGCCGAGAGGAGCTACCCACGTCCGAGGCAGGGGCAGAAGCCAGGAGGACCCCATGTCCAAAGGGCGGCGGCCAAGAGGAGTTACCCCACCTCCAAGGACAGGGGCAGCGGCCGAGAGTCCCAGGCTGTGATGGCGCAGGAACGGCCGAGAGGAGCCACCCCCCACCCGAGGCCAGGGGTGGTGGACGGGAGGAGCTACACCACGTCCAAGGAGCGGTGGCTGCGCGGGCACAGGAGGGCCTAGAGGAGCTATCCCACGTTGAAGGTCAGGAAGGGCGGCGGTGAGGAGATACCCCTCATCCGAGGTAAGGAACAGTGGCTGTGCTTTGCTGGAGCAGCCGTGAAGAGATACCCCATGCCCAAGGTAAGAGAAACCCAAGTAAGATGGTAGGTGTTGCAAGAGGGCATCAGAGGGCAGACACACTAAAACCATACTCACAGAAAACTAGTCAATCTAATCACACTAGGACCACAGCCTTATCAAACTCAATGAAACTAAGCCATGCCCTGTGGGGCCACCCAAGACGGGTGGGTCATGGTGGAGAGGGCTGACAGAATGTGGTCCACTGGAGAAGGGAATGGCAAACCACTTCAGTATTCTTGCCTTGAGAACCCCATGCACAGTATGAAAAGGCAAAACGATAGGATACTGAAAGAGGAACTCCCCAGGTCACTAGGTGCCCAATATGCTACTGGAGATCAGTGGAGAAATAACTCCAGAAAGAATGAAGGGATGGAGCCAAAGCAAAAACAATACCCAGCTGTGGATGTGACTGGTGATAGAATCAAGGTCCAATGCTGTAAAGAGCAATATTGCATAGGAACCTGGAATGTCAGGTCCATGAATCAAGGCAGATTGGAAGTGGTCAAACAAGAGATGGCAAGAGTGAACGTCAACATTCTAGGAATCAGCGAACTAAAATGGACTGGAATGGGTGAATTTAACTCAGATGACCATTATATCTACTACTGCGGGCAGGAATCCCTCAGAAGAAATGGAGTAGCCATCGTGGTGAACAAAAGAGTCTGAAATGCAGTACTTGGATGCAGTCTTAAAAACGACAGAAAATCTCTGTTTGTTTCCAAGGCAAACCATTCAATATCACGGTAATCCAAGTCTATGCCCCAACCAGTAATGCTGAAGAAGCTGAACTTGAATGGTTCTATGAAGAGCTACAAGACCTTTTAGAACTAACACCCATAAAAGATGTCCTTTTCATTATAGGGGACTGGAATGCAAAAGTAGGAAGTCAAGAAACACCTGGAGTAACAGGCAAATTTGGCCTTGGAATGTGGAATGAAGCAGGGCAAAGGCTAATAGAGTTTTGCCAAGAAAATGCACTGGTCATAGCAAACACCCTCTTCCAACCACACAAGAGAAGACTCTACACATGGACATCACCAGATGGTCAACACCAAAATCAGACTGATTCTATTCTTTGCAGCCAAAGACAGAGAGGCTCTATACATTCAACAAAAACAAGACCAGGAGCTGACTGTGGCTCAGATCATGAACTCCTTATTACCAAATTCAGACTTAAACTGAAGAAAGTAGGGAAAACCACTAGACCATTCAGGTATGACCAAAATCAAATCCCTTATGATTATACAGTGGAAGTGAGAAATAGATTTAAGGGTCTAGATCTGATAGATAGAGTGCCTGATGAACTATGGAATGAGGTTTGTGACATTGTACAGGAGACAGGGATCAAGACCATCCCCATGGAAAAGAAATGCAAAAAAGCAAAATGGCTGTCTGAGGAGGCCTTACAAATAGCTGTGAAAAGAAAATAGGTGAAAAACAAAGGAGAAAAGGAAAGATATAAGCATCTGAATGCAGAGTTCCAAAGAATAGCAAGAAGAGATAAGAAAGCCTTCTTCAGAGATCAATGCAAAGAAATAGAGGAAAACAACAGAATGGGAAAGACTAGAGATCTCTTAAGAAAATTAGAGATACCAAGGGAATGTTTCATGCAAAGATGGGCTTGATAAAGGACAGAAATGGTATGGGCCAAACAAAAGCAGAAGATATTAAGAAGAGCTGGCAAGAATACATGGAAGAACTGTACAAAAAAGAACTTCACGACCCAGATAATCACGATAGTGTGATCACTCATCTAGAGCCAGACGTCCTGGAATGTGACGTCAAGTGGGCCTTAGGAAGCATCACTATGAACAAAGCTAGTGGAGGTGATGGAATTCCAGTTGAGCTGTTTCAAATCCTGAAAGATGATGCTGTGAAAGTGCTGCACTCAATATGCCAGCAAATTTGGAAAACTCAGCAGTGGCCACAGGACTGGAAAAGGTCAGTTTTCATTCCAATTCCAAAGAAAGGCAATGTCAAAGAATGCTCAAACGACCGCACAATTGCACTCATCTCACATGCTAGTAAAGTAATGCTCAAAATTCTCCAAGCCTGTCTTCAGCAATACATGAACCATGAACTTCCTGATGAGGAACCAGAGATCAAATTGCCAACATCCACTGGACTGTGGAAAAAGCAAGAGAGTTCAATAAAAACATCTATTTCTGCTTTATTGACTATGCCAAAGCCTGTGACTATGTGGATCACAACAAACTGTGGAAAATTCTGAAAGAGATGGGAATACCAGACCACCTGACTTGCCTCTTGAGAAATCTGTATGCAGGTCAGGAAGCAACAGAACTGGACATGGAACAACAGACTGGTTCCAAATAGGAAAAGGAGTACGTCAAGGCTGTATTTTGTCATCCTGCTTATTTAACTTATATGCAAAGTACATCATGAGAAACGCTGGACTGGAAGAAACACAAGCTGGAATCAAGACTGCCGGGAGAAAGATCAATAACCTCAGATATGCAGATGACACCACCCTTGTGGCAGAAAGTGAAGAGGAACTAAAAAGCCTCTTGATGAAAGTGAAAGAGGAGAGTGAAAAAGTTGGCTTAAAGCTCAACATTCAGAAAACGAAGATCATGACATCTGGTCCCATCACTTCATGGGAAATAGATGGGGAAATAGTGGAAACAGTGTCAGACTTGATTTTTCTGGGCTCCAAACTCACTGCAGATGGTGACTGCAGCCATGAAATTAAAAGACGCTTACTCCTTGGAAGAAAAGTTATGACCAACCTAGATAGTATATTCAAAAGCAGAGACATTACTTTGCCAACTAAGGTCCATCTCAAGGCTATGGTTTTTCCAGTGGTGATGTATGGATGTGAGAGTTGGACTGTGAAGAAGGCTGAGTGCCGAAGAATTGATGCATTTGAACTGTGGTGTTGGAGAACTCTTGAGAGTCCCTTGGACTGCAAGGAGATCCAACCAGTCCATTCTGAAGGAGATAACCCTGGGATTTCTTTGGAAGGAATGGTGCTAAAGCTGAAGCTCCAGTACTTTGGCCACCTCATGAGAAGAGTTGACTCATTGGAAAAGACTCTGATGCTGGAAGGGATTAGGGGCAAGAGGAGAAGGGGACAACAGAGGATGAGATGGCTGGATGGCAGCACTGACTTGATGGATGTGAGTCTGAGTGAACTCCGGGAGTTGGTAATGCACAGGGAGGCCTGGCGTGCTGTGATTCATGGGGTCGCAAAGAGTGGACACGACTGACTGACTGACTGAACTGAACTGAACTGAACTGAAGGGGGTTAGGAGAGGGCAATGGCGGCCCACTCCAGTACTCTTGCCTGGAGAATCCCATGGACAGAGGCTCCTGGTGGGCTGCAGTCCATGGCGTCGTGGGGAGTTGGACATGACTGAGCTACTTCACTTTCACTTTTCACTTTCATGCACTGGAGAAGGCAATGGCAACCCACTCCAGTGTTCTTGCCTGGAGAATCCCAGGGACGGGAGCCTGGTGGGCTGCCATCTATGGGGTCACACAGAGTCGAACACAACTGAAGTGACTTAGCAGCAGCAGCAGCAAGGGGGTTAAGTAGAGGGATGTGGTAAATGGAAGTGCATACATGCACATGTTTTCATCTACCCAGCCAGTCTATGTCTTTTGGTTGGTGCATTTAATCCATTTACATTAAGGTAATTATTAACATATGGTAAGCCTCTAGTATTCCTGCCTGGGAAATCCCACAGAGGAGCCTGGCAGGCTACAGTCTGTGGGGTTACAAGAGTGAGACAGGACCCAGTGATCAAACAACAATAATGATCCTATTACTTTTCTTAACTGTTTCTTATTTTTTTGTAGGTCTTTTCCTTCTCTTTTGTTTCTTGCCTTAGGAAGTTTCTTTAGCATTTGTTGTAAAGCTGGCTTTGTGGTAGCACTGCCCACCAGAGCAAGACTCAGTTTTTCCCATTACCAGTCCCTCCCCTCAGGAGGCTTACCCAAGCCTGTTACCCTCATCCAACAGTCAGCAGACGTAAGAAGCAATAGTTACAACCCCCAGTCCACCAGAATGAAAACCACATCAATAGAAAGTTAATCAAAATGAAAAGGCAGAGGATTATGTCCTAGATGAAGGGACAAGATAAAACCCCAGAAAAACAACTAAATGGAGTGGAGAGAGGCTGCCTTCTGAAAAAAGAATTCAGAATAATGATAGTAAATTCTTGATCTCAGAAAAAGAATGGAGAAGATGCAAGAAATGTTCAAGAAAGACCTAGAAGAATTAAAGAACAAACAAGCAGAAATGAATAATACACAAGAAGGAATCAAAAGCACAATAACTGAGGCAGAAGAACAGATAAGTGACCTGAAGACAGGATGGTGGAAATCACTGCCACTAAACAGAATATTAAAATAAAGAATGAAAAAAAAAATGAAGACAGCCTAAGAGATCTCTGGGATGACATTAAACACACTAACATTTGCATCATAGGGGTCCCAGAAGGAGAAGAGAGAGAAAAAAGACCTGAGAAAATATCTGAAGAGATAATAGCTGAAAACTTCCTTAACACAGGAAAGGAAAAAGTCAACCAAGTCTAGGAAGCACAGAAAGTCCTAGGCAGGATAAACCCAAGGAGGAACACTCCAAGACACATAGTAATCAAACTGACAATAATTAAAGATGAAGATAACATATTAAAAGCAATGAGGTAAAAATGAAAAGAAACATAAAAGGGAACTCCCATAAGGTTATCAGCTGACTTCTCACCAGAAACTCTACAAGTCAGAAGGGAATGGAACAAAATATTTAAATTGATAAAAGGAAGAACTATAACCAAGAATACTCAGTAAGACTTTAATTCAGATTTGAAGGAGAAATCAAAAGCTTTACAGACATGCACATATGTTAAAATTGCATAACAGTGCCCAATCCCTCAACTTTATCAAGTTGTTAAAATTGAAGGTGAAAGTAATCTGTGAAATTTAAATGACTATACAGTATGTTGTTTAAGCATAAGAATTTTTAAATAATTGCCACAATAATATGTACTGCTACTTTGGTAAACATGTATAAACATATCTACTAGTAAAAAAGGCTACAAATTTATAAAACACAGATGGGAAAAATATACATAGAATACCAGAATCTACTTGCCATGAAAAAGTCCTCAAAATTTAACTAAAAATTCCTTTTCTGTATTTTTTCACTACTTCTCTGGTATGTATACAAACCCTTTCATCACATATAGAAATCTGCAGACTTTAAAGGCATACGGAAAAGTTTGAAATTTTTAAAAAACTGAAACTACACTGATAAAATACAAATGAGTTCAGATCTGAAATATGCTTGTCAGAGCCCATAGGTTAGGTAAAGATTTTTTATTTGAGTTTATGGAACAGTAAGGAGCGTAGAATACTACTAATAATTACTGGAGCAGGAATACAATTTTGGAGTCAGAGAACTTGGATTTGAATCCTAGTTCTTCAATTTACTAAATGTGTATCTTCAGTTTCCTCATCTGTATAAAGAGCAAAATAATGCTGTCCCTTACTTTTAGTGAAAACTACTAACAAAGTTTATAAATTAACAAGCAGAATTCTTGGCATACATCCTTCTCCAGTATATGGCAGTTATTATTATTCTCATTACTAGTGACACATTTGGAAATATGTCCTACAGTACAAGGCCAATTAAGAGAAAATTCTCTTCGGCATGAAGCAAAAGGCACTCTTTTCTATACTTTAACTGCACAGAACAGAGTCGGAGGCAACTGCCTCTAGAGACGGTGATTCATCTTCCTAAGCCAAGGACACAAAGTGGGACATGACACAGGAAACAAATTGAATGGGGCTACATGTAACGATCACAATACAAAGTTAAAGACAAGCTGGCACTGGCTAGTTTTTCTATAGTTTAGTTTTCTTTCCTATCCTAGTTTTATAGGGGAAAAAAATGAAGAGTTGATGATTTTAAAATACTGTTTGGTTTAGACCTCATCTCAGGTTTTCAATATTCCAAAGATTTCTGTTTATACCTCCAGACCAATTTGTATATGGAATATAATTTTTTATATATGCCCATAATAGGATGAATTGTTTTCTACTGAAGGCAAAAGAAAACATGAATCAACTGTGTTCAAACTATACTTTATATACATTATACTTTATACATTATACTTAATATATATTATACTTTAACCAGTATAATGTCACACAGACATAAGTATTTAATACAGACATTCAAACTGTGCAAACAACACAATGTCAAATAGAGTAAGAAAAAGCAGTACTGAAATTACAAGATGTCGTGGGCTTTGGACTCTGAAACCTGGCTTTTTCAATCAAACACTCCAAGCCAGTTACCTCCTGTGTGAAATGAAGATAATAATACCTATGACATGAGTTTGTTATGAAGGGTCAACAATCTAGTCCCTTGAATAACAGCTGGTACTCAACATCTTAGTCTTTTACCTCTTTCCTGAATATAAAGTGAAGATCACAAAACAGAGTGTAGGAGTCTAAAGAGAACCAGGCAATCCTCGCTTTAAGCTGACACAGCACAGCCTGCTGGCGAGGCAAAGACACCTAAACAATCAGCAAGGTCACAGGCTATACAGGCAGGGCTGTGACAGCCTCTTGAGAGTGTGCTCTCGCCAAACCCGTCAGCTGGCAAAACCCCAAGCACAATGGAATGACATTTTTAATCATGATGCTGTTGAAATGTTAAGTATTTTGTGCAAGAAAAAGCTTTGAGCTATTTCTTCTATTCTTATAACAGAAAATCTTCACCCAATAATTAACTTTGGAAGAGATCATTAATTTACTACCTAATAAGCTGTTTGTTTCTTCCATTAATTTCAATGGACCAAGAGTTTTCAATAAATAATATTGGATATTGCAGTAATACTTTTAAGTTCCTGTGCAAAAACTGCTCTGTACATGAATTTTATAAATCAAAGAAGTTGTCCATCTGCATAGATGTTAAAGCAACAAAGAAGTTTTTCATGTGGCTTTTTAAAGTGCTGTTCTGTGTCTAAAATGCTTCCCTTTTTTTCTTTCAGACTCAGAGATCAAAGTATTGTTACTTAAAAATTAGCAAAAGCTAGCAGTCCTGCATAAACTCCAGTTCTCTTTCCCTCTCTGTTTTGACTTCAAGGCCCTGACATATGCAGTCCACATGGCTGAAGAAGGAACAAAAAGCTCCTGTGTGTTGAGGCTGCTGCTCTTTTAACCACACTGCAGAAGCAGGCACAGGATGACAGCACGCGCCAGACCAAACAGGCTCTGTTTACTGCACAATGACCAGCTTGCAGCTCATTCACTTCATCAGAAGGAGAATGATGTATTCTAGTCAACAAAATTAGGGGGCAATGGAAACCAGAACATGAAAGCAACAGACTGAAGTAGGCTGTTTGGAATGTTCTATCAATGTTATTCCGATTATCATGGTTCAATACATCAGATTATTAGTCACAATCACATTTTTATTTACTATAAAATCTGGGTTTCTTCACAATGAATTCAGAATAATTTACAGTGTATTCCCAAATCATCTTTAAAACTAAGTCCTTATATGATGCATTCGACACAGAACTTTTTGATTACTTTTTCAGAATCATTAATTATTTAAAGTGCTAGTTTCTCTAAATAGACATACACACACAACCATTTAATCTTTTACATAATCATATTCTTTCTGGTCTATTCAACTTTTACTAAACAATATTTCACAGTGAATTATGATTTAATTATGATTTAATACTTTACACAAGATCATCAATGTTAAAATAAATTAATTTCAATGAATCTGAATAACTGAAGGCTTTCTCTGCAGTTGGTTTCAATATTCAAGCATCAGCATCTCTATTTGCACTGCACAGTCAAGTAATAGAGAAATTATTACAAGCAATGGGCATGACTCTGTGCTAGATGCTTAGAGTACAAAAGTGAAGACACATGCTGCACCAACCCTTTCTTACCACGACCCTTTCTTACCGTCTAGTCAAACAGTAAATGTAGTTTATGCTGACTGGGTGCTTATGTAGTATTTATGAGTGATACAAGTGTTTTAAATATATCTTACTTAATTCTCACAATAGTCCTACAAAGTAGGTACCAACATACCCCATTACTGAGACTTAGACAAGCTAAATAGAGTTTCTAAGCTCAAGACCATACAACTATTAAATGGTAGAGCTGGAATTTAAAAGGATGCCTGGGACCTCCCTGGAGGTCCAGAGATTAAAACTCTGCACTTCCACTTCATGGGTTGCGGATTCAATCCCTGGTCGAGGAACGTAAGATCCCACATGCCGTGCAGCGCAGCAGAGATAAATGAATAAAAGCATGCCTGTCTCCTTCACCATGATATTACTTAAGCCGCCTCCCTTAACAGATCATTTCCGTACAAGCAGGGGCCCCCTACATAACACAGGAAGTAACACTACCTAGCAGATGGCATGGGTGCAGTGGGCACCTGAGGACAGGCATGCCCAAACATCCAGATGTGATACCAGGAGACACTGACAAGGAGCTAAATGATGAACAAAATATCCCTCCACTTTTGTTAAAAGATCAGATAAGTGGTGGGGTGGTTCTGACTTACAGATTTAGGACAGCAACTTCAAGAAATACCAAGAATTCCTTCGGAGAAGATCCTAGAGAAGGAGTCTTGAGGCTGACTGTCCGGCACAGGCTTGGGAAATATATAGGAGCACTTCTTCCAGCCAGGGGAGCCAGCACTGAGAGCAAAACGTCTTCGCTCTGCATCTGATCTTCAGCTCTTGCTCAGCTATTCTCTTTTTCCCTAAATTTAAGAACTTGATTGAAAACTATGACTGACTTTTGTCAACTGACATCTTCCAGACTCTGCTTGTACTGCATATTCTTGTCACTATTTAAAAAAACAAATTAACAAAAACTTTGCTGGCAGAGATTCTGTTCATGAATCTAGCCCTCACGCTACTTATTTTGGTTCCACATCTGTATCTTTTTAAGAATGAATAGTAATTCTTTTTCCTAACTGATAGTTGAGGAAAACAGTTTCAGTTTTTTCATATTAATCATTGCCTACCCCTGGTGGCTCAGACGGTAAAGCATCTGTCTACAGTGCGGGAGACCCAGGTTCGATTCCTGGGTTGGGAAGATCTCCTGGAGAAGGAAATGGCAATCCACTCCAGTACTATTGCCTGGAAAATCCCATGGACAGAGGAGCCTGGTAGGCTACAGTCCATGGGGTCGCAAAGAGTTGGACACGACTGAGCGACTTCACTTCACCCCAAACCCTATTCCAAAAACTTTGAGAAAAATACACACTTGTCCCTTTAAAGCTCACCTACTCTAGGTGAACTTTCCTCTTCATACATTAGCACAGGAAAAGTCAATGTCGGTCCACACTAGAGAAGCTATATTAAATAATCCTATCAACTCAATCATATTAAATAATCCTGTTTACACTCTAAGAAAACCTTAAGGTAAGAGTAAAGGTCTGAAATTATGAAAAAACAAAGCAGAGGAGATTCATTAAGATAGTGGAAAAAGTCAAATGAGTAAGTCACACCAGGATGCAAATTTTTTAAAAATAAATACTTGCAAAGAAAGGAGCTCAAAAGAATTGAACACCCTCTTTCTTGAAAAAATACACATTCCAGAGTTAAAACTTTGCTCCCGAAATAGGGTCTATATAAACTTTAGTTAATAGAATACGTCTCTCTCATTTCGTCCCACTACTAGTTTTTGAAACTTGTTTTCAAGCCTTTCTTTTCTCCTTTTTCATTATGTCTTTGATTGGAGACCTGCCCAACAATCCCTACAGAACATGATTTTAGGTCCCTCCTTGAAAAGCAGAAGATACCTTCTACTCAAACATAAGACTGATTCCAACCTCTGGGCTTCTGGTCTGAACCAGAAGAAAACATTTTAGTGCTGAAACATATTTAAGGCTGCAAACTTTGCAGATTATTCCCATTAAACAATGACCTCAATGCAGAACTTCTTCAAGTTGCAGATCAAATACATTCCACGGTTCAGTAAAGTACAGTTTACATTCATCTCTAAGTCTGAGATTAAGGAATTATTAACTGGTTTCCATCTGGTGTCCATACTGGAGTTTAAGTTTGAATAGCTTCACTTTGTGGATTTAAATATTTTCTTAAAAAACAGTAAACAGCAATTCTTTTCCTGACCTTCTAAGCAGATACAGAGAAAGCAGGAATGAGAAGCAACAGTGAAAATAAGTGTAGTTAGAAAATTGCGTCATTTATATACCATTTGCAAAAACAACAAAAAGATTTCAGCATGGGCTTTGAAAATGTCTACAAGCTACTTTCTAATATTGCACCGATACTTGGCATAAATTTTTTTTCACCCTACACAAGGCATCCTATTCCTACAAAGGAAAAATTACTACAGCTACCACAGAAACTAGAGTAATCTTCTGTTATGTGATAAAAAGTACAGTTTTATATCCCTATAAAAGTTACAGGATGTAGCCCACAGTAATAAGAAGGTATCATTTTACTCACAGTCCAAGTCCTTGGCACACAGAATAACTTTTCCTGAGAAAATAAATACTTTACTACTAGAATATCCAAGGAACAACAACTCTTGGACTGATTTAGAAACATAAATAATTTCCCAATAGTAGGAAGCTATTTTCTCACTAATTTTTGGGCTTACGACATGGGAGTCCACACACCAGGATACTCTGTTTATCTCAACGTCACTTGCCAAATGTTTTTGGTTAAGAATTCATTCACTGTTTTCTAAATTAATACTCAGAAATTCCACCTGCCATTGTGGGTGCAACTTTTGTTATCTTAAACTACAGAAGTTCCTGACATTGAGTTTAGCTGACACAGCACTTCCTGGGGGCAAACTAAAATGCTCTTCCACAGTCAATTTGTACACGGGCAACCTCACGGAACTTGTATCTATTATTCAACATTAAATAAGTCGTAGACATTACTGAATAATGGTTTATTAGTTATGCAAGAGCAATCAGTAAACCTAGTTAAAAAAAAAAAACAAAACCATCTTAGGGGAAAAAATCCTTTTCTTTGTATTTTCCTATACTTTCAGAAGCCCAGAGGAGAGTCACATCTTTATGAGCTATTTGGTCCACAGAGCTATACTGAACCAACAAGACTTCTATTAAATCTCATAGCACAAGGCTCATGCAATTAATTTCCTTTCCTCCTCACTGACAGTCAGCAGTGGGAACAGGGCTTCTGTGTGTAGACTAGTCTGTCACTCAGCTGTCATGGTATAGCTATAACAGGAACATCCTTGTTTCTTGATACAACTTTTCATCTTAAAAAGAACACACTCCATGGGTGTTAATGATTTAG
This sequence comes from Oryx dammah, assembly GCF_014754425.2. Taxonomy (NCBI): domain Eukaryota; kingdom Metazoa; phylum Chordata; class Mammalia; order Artiodactyla; family Bovidae; genus Oryx; species Oryx dammah. Next base: position 61,673,770 of record NW_024070200.1, on the reverse strand, counting down.
ATAGTATTTTAAGTGAGTTAAGTCATCTGTACTATAGCTTGTGTAACTGCTTTATGAAGAGGCTATAATCTGACGTAAAAGCCCCATTAAAAAACTGCCTTGTCCTAAAAACTGCTTTGTCCAAAGTTCTGTGGCAAGAAACTGAATTCAGTAAGTAGCATTTCTCTGATCACAGGCAGAGATATCAAAGATATTAAAGATATTTCATGAGCACTTAGCTCCTACATTAGAATCATGGTTAAACATAGGAGCCTTCTATTTGAAACCTTGAGTTGTGTGTATGTGTAGTCACACTGTATCTGACTTAACTACATTACAAAGGCGTCCCTATATGCTGATTTCAACAATTCAGTTCTCTGAGGAAAGCTGGTGCGAGCAGCTGCCTGCTCGTTTTACTCTGTCCTGTATAGCTCTTAGCATTAGACAGTTTTGCTGTATTAGAGAGGAGTTGAAGGAAAGGTTTCACGCACACAAAGTCCATGGAAGGAAGGACAGCTATGAACTTGTTTTCTTCCTAAAGACTTAATTAAATTCCCTTTCCAAATCTACCGTCCATGGTGTTGAAAACAAAAAATCAAAACCATAATCAGACTGAGAAGATTGCTGATACTTCTGTCAGCTTCGACTTCATCTTCTCAGAGTACGTGGTCTCTGCTCTCCTGAAGCCCTCTGGGCAACCTCACCCTGTAGCTCTCCGGTTGTCTCATCCACTTCTTCACTTCATCCAGCCCAACAGTGGAGAAAGGCCCCCAGGGCTTGTCTCAGTTATCTGGCCCTTTACTCATGCTGTTCTCAAAGAACCCGGTCTGAGACCAGGGCAGAGCACTGCTCCAGGCAGCCTGCTTCCTGCTCACTGGACGGTCTTCACCAGATCCTCTTGCCTGCATGACTTTCTAGCAGGGAGGAAAGCCTGCCCACAGGCCTGTGTCCAGCCACGGCTGAGAGCCTCACGAGCTCGGACGGCGCCCTGGGGAGTGTGGAAGCTGCTTCCGCATCTTTGGCCGTCCATGGTCCCAGGATTGAGAGTTATGGAGAGCCTGGATGTTGGGAGGGACCCTGCTCAGAACCCAGTGCAGACCTTCTTGCCTCTCTTTGATAACATATTAACAAGTTCAGCAAGGCTTTGGGGGCGACAAGAAGCCTGGAGATAGAAACTAACCGGTAGGGCTCTCCTCACCACTGAACACTGAGTGCTGAAGAAGAGATGCCCACATCCGTAGCCACAACAGCACCAACACAGCGTATAGAGAAGATGCCTTAGGGCATAAGGGAGGTGTCAAAGCAGAAGGCAGCCGAAGTGCAGTGGACTCTATCCTCCACCCACAGCCGTTTCTATCATCTTGCACCAGCCACGGCCACTTAGGTCAGCTGCTGCTGTCACCGCACCCCTTGGCACCTCAAATGTTAACAGTGGTCAGCCATCTGCAGGGACGGGTTCCCTCTCTTCTCCAACACCCCTGTCATCCCAGCACATGCTGCCCTGTCTCCCTGGTGAAACAACAGGTAGGAATGAGCGGAACTGACTAGGGGGATGAGGAGTCACGGCTGGAGGAGATAAAAAACAGCTATCTTATGTACCTTCAACAATCAAATCCCTTATGATTATACAGTGGAAGTGAGAAATAGATTTCAGGGCCCAGATCTGATAGATGGAGTGCCTGATGAACTATGGACGGAGGTTTGTTGACATTGTACAGGAGACAGGGATCAAGAACATCCCCATGGAAAAGAAATGCAAAAAAGCAAAATGGCTGTCTGGGAAGGCCTTACAAATAGCTGTGAAAAGAAGAAAGGCAAAAAGCAAAGGAGAAAGGAATGATATAAGCATCTGAATGCAGAGTTCTAAAGAATAGCAAGAAGAGATAAGAAAGCCTTCTTCAGCAATCAATGCAAAGAAATGGAGGAAAACAACAGAATGGGAAAGACTAGAGATCTCTTAAAGAAAATCAGAGATACCAAGGGAACATTTCATGCAAAGATGGCTCGATAAAGGACAGAAATGGTCTGGACCTAACAGAAGCAGAAGATATTAAGAAGAGGTGGCAAGAATACACGGAAGAACTGTACAAAAAGGATCTTCACGACCCAGATAATCATGATGATGTGATCACTAATCTAGAGCCAGATATCTTGGAATGTGAAGTCAAGTGGGCCTTAGAAAGCATCACTACAAACAAAGCTAGTGGAGGTGATGGAATTCCAGTTGAGCTGTTTCAAATCTTCAAAGATGATGTTGTGAAAGTGCTGCACTCAATATGCCAGCAAGTTTGGAAAACTCAGCAGTGGTCATAGGACTGGAAAAGGTCAGTTTTCATTCCAATTCCAAAGAAAGGCAATGTCAAAGAATGCTCAAACTACCACACAATTGCACTCATCTCACATGCTAGTAAAGTAATGCTCAAAATTCTCCAAGCCAGACTTCAGCAATACGTGAACCGTGAACTTCCAGATGTTCAAGCTGTTTTTAGAAAAGGCAGAGGAACCAGAGATCAAATTGCCAACAGCCGCTGGATCATGGAAAAAGCAAGAGAGTTCCAGAAAAACATCTATTTCTGCTTTATTGACTATGCCAAAGCCTTTGACTGTGTGGATCACAATAAACTGTGGAAAATTCTGAAAGAGATGTGAATACCAGACCACCTAACCTGCCTCTTGAGAAATCTGTATGCAGGTTAGGAAGCAACAGTTAGAACTGGACATGGAACAACAGACTGGTTCCAAATAGGAAAAGGAGTACGTCAAGGCTGTATTTTGTCACCCTGCTTATTTAACTTCTATGCAGAGTACATCACGAGAAACGCTGGACTGGAAGAAACGCAAGCTGGAATCAAGATTGCCGGGAGAAATATCAATAACCTCAGATATGCAGATGACACCACCCTTATGGCAGAAAGTGAAGAGGAGCTAAAAAGCCTCTTGATGAAAGTGAAAGAGGAGAGTGAAAAAGTTGGCTTAAAGCTCAACATTCAGAAAACGAAATCATGGCATCTGGTCCCATCACTTCATGGGAAATAGATGGGGAAACAGTGGAAACAGTGTCAGACTTGATTTTTTGGGGCTCCACACTCACTGCAGATGGTGACTGCAGCCATGAAATTAAAAGACGCTTGCTCCTTGGAAGAAAAGTTATGACCAACCTAGATAGCATATTCAAAAGCAGAGACATTACTTTGCCGACTAAGGTCCATCTAGTCAAGGCTATGGTTTTTCCTGTGGTCATGTATGGATGTGAGAGTTGGACTGTGATAAGGCTGAACGCCGAAGAATTGATGCTTTTGAACTGTGGTGTTGGAGAAGACTCTTGAAGAGTCCCTTGGACTGCAAGGAGATCCAACCAGTCCATTCTGAAGATCAACCCTGGGATTTCTTTGGAAGGAATGGTGCTAAAGCTGAAGCTCCAGTACTTTGGCCACCTTATGTGAAGAGTTGACTCATTGGAAAAGACTCTGATGCTGGGAGGAATTGGGGGCAGGAGGAGAAGGGGATGACAGAGGATGAGATGGCTGGATGGCATCACAGACTCTATGGATGTGAGTCTGAGTGAACTCTGGGAGATGGTTATGGACAGGGAGGCCGGGTGTCCTGCAATTCATGGGGTCGCAAAAAGTCGGACACGACTGAGTGCCTGAACTGAACTGAACTGATGTACCTTCAACATAACTCTAAACTAAGTAGGATAAATGTTATCATTTCTGGTTCCAGATAAGGAAAATGAAGCTGAGAGAGGTTTGGTGACCTCCTCCAAGTAATGCTCTATGAAGTGATGGAGAAAGTCTAGAACTTGTATCTTTAGATTTGTAACTTGGTGCTTGTCCACTATAATTGTTCTACAAACTGTGGTTTATGCAGCAGGGGTATATTTATTTTCTAATATCAATTTATATTCAATAATTTGCTCACTTGAAAGAAAGCTCTGATTTCTTAGGAATGTAGCTTGCTTCTGAAATGGTTTTTACTTTAGCTTCTTAATTTTAAAAAAGAATTTAATTATATGTATAGAAAAGTAATCTTCTTAAATTGGATAATTATTTATTATTACTCAAACTGATGTGCACATCTCCCATAATTTTCAATTCTGTCAGGATTTAAGTTTTCTTAAAGATATTTTTTATTGAAAATAATTGTACACTGTACTTTGGTAGACTAGTAAATTATTCACTTCATTGCTCTCAAGATAAATTATTCATTTTAAAAATGCTTTTATGAATAATATCATATGATGCTTATTCTGACAGTTTAGGGTTCTGTGGGGCTTCAAATTTTAATTTTTTTAAATGGCAGTTCTGTTTCTTACAAGTTAACAAAATAATCCAGTTTTTAGTGAATATTAATGCATTATTTTATTAAAGGCCTATGTTCTTTAACACATCTTATACTGAAATGGGCTACTACAGAAATCTATAGTGCACACTATGTTATTTATTAGCCAGGGTGACATTTCTAGCTCAGCAGGCAGTTCAAAAGTCTTTAAAATTGTCTGGTCTGGTTGTCTGGCAATACTAATCATTAGGATACTCAATGACATTTTTTCTACATGGAAGCTAACGTCTAAGCAGATATATTTGCACAGTAGCTATTCTTCATCTTCCTCAATACCACTTGCCAATTTTATAGTTTTATATATATAAAATATACATATATAATATGTATTTGCATATTATATATACATACATTTTAATTCCTTTCTCTGAATAAATCATCTCATGTTTCATATTTTTTTCTAAATAAATTTTTCACACAGTTTTTTTAAACTATGATATCCATAACAGAAATAAACTTTATTTGTTAACTGGGAATAATGCTTTGTTCACTGCAAAAATGAATTTAGAGAAGCATCTTCAACATAAACACAATAAAGGAAACAGACTAATCCTTCCCAGTCAAGGAAACAAAGGCTTTCCATCTTATTCTTTAGATGTTTTACATTGCCATACAAATAGGATTACTTACCAAGTGGCAAAAATGCAAGACGGTTTCCAGCCATGGAGAGCTCATTGAGGCTGGGCAGCTGGCAGAGGTGGCGCGGCACACACCACAGACGATTTCGGTCCACAGTGAGGTACTGCAGAGAAAGGCACAGGTGAAGCCTCTCGGGTAAAGTTAGCAAACGATTGGTAGAAATGTCTAGTGTCTGCAGCTCCTTCAAATCGCCAACCTCTACAACCAAAATCAAAATTAAGATAAATTGCATCCTGATTAAATGAATTAATTAAATAAATAAAATAAATCAATACTGTAACAGTTCAACCAAATAAAATTAGTAGCTGCTACTACTTCCACAGACATGAATACTGACTGAAGTGCAGGAATTAGGTCCAGTAGGCAAATAATCCAACCTAAGTAGATATCTTTAAATTAGTCTGCCAGAATTTTTCTAACAGGGGAAAAGTGCTGTCATGGAGAAAGGAGAAACACAAAGCGATGACCCTGGGCCAAGTCTGTTACTATGGCTTCTGCTTCCTGATGAATCAAAAAGTCATTGCAAATGTGAAAGAACAATTACAGTCACTTCATGGTATCTGGTTCTTGCTACTTCAGTGGTTTTTTACCTTCTATTGAGGTAGATAGTAGGAGACTTAAATATATATATATTACAGTATCCCAGTAAGTGCACCTTGTTCATGTGAACTAAGTAGAACATTTCTGGACTAAGCATGAGGACAGTTTTTGAAATTTTCACGACAGTAAAAATTATGATAATAATATGCAATTATTGTAACATTTTTAGATATTGTCCAGCCGTGTGGTTCCTCTTTTAAAGCCCAAAGTATACATTTCCTATGAAGATTCACTTTAATTCCACCTAAAGGAAATCCTCCCATTTAACGCCAATATTCCTTTATTATTGGTGCCTATATTTGTAATCTATTCCATGACAAGTACAATTATGTCCCTGTCATACACTAACTGACACTGGCTGAAGGTGGGCGGGAGGGGAGCTCTTTACAAGGTATTCCGTCCTTTCAGGGAAAACCGCCAGGAAGCATTGAGAGCAAAGGAGGTTCTGCTAGCCAGTCTCTACAGGAAGGCCGTGACTCTGTCCAGGACTGCACGCCTCATCCGAGGCTCTACAGGGAGCACTCTGCAGGACATGCCTGCTCCTCTCTTTCATGGGACTCCCACGCTGAGGACCCCTGCAATGCCCTCTCTCACTCATCTAACCTGACCTGACAAGTTGTTCCTCTCAGGTTAAGGTTTCTCATGATCCGGCCACTTGAACACATCCCTCTGGATACATTACAGTTTGTTCAGGCCTTGGATTAGTATGAGCAATGCCTTCTCCATAGGAGAGAAAATCTTCTGCCCTCTTAGATGTCCAATTGCACAGATTAGCTTTTCTTATTGGCAAACAGCTTGGTAAACTATGGCTCACAGGCAAAATCAGACCCACGGTCCACTTTTGTAATGCATGCAAGCTAAGACTGGTCATTTTTAAGGGTGGTGAAATTCAACAACAATGATAAGAACAACAACAACTACATATACACATATATGTCTGTGTGTGTATATATATGACAGAGACTATAGGTGGCCTGCAAAGCCTAAAAATATTTAGTATCTCATCATTTACAAAAAAGTTTGCCAGTCTTTGTTATGGACTCACTCTTAACAGGAACATTTTTAATAACTGTTTTTTATAAAAGTAATACAAGTACAAAATATATTAATTTCTAGTTATTTTACTAATACTAGAAGAGATTTGTGATAAGCTGAGAAGTTCACACTTTATTTTCTAATTTCCCCAATACTACACAAAGACATATTTGAAGACAGGAGACAGGATTCAGTGAATGTTTGTGACTCCCAATAAGAGTTTTGTTCTATTTTTACCAAACTGATGCACAAGGGGGTCAATTTCACCCTTGGCTCCATTAGCACAGTATTTCCTCTAGCGAAGTCTTGCTGCCTGTCTATTCTTATTGCTTCTGATGGGGCATGCAGGGTGAAGGAATTGACAGAAGAATTATGTTTTAGAATTGGACGAAAACAAAAAGAAACAAGGAATCTTCCTGACCTCACTTTATGAAGTTATTATGGGAGTGAAATGGGACAGAAATGCAACCAATCAGCTTACACACCACGGGGGCCAGGTGCTGAGAGAACAAGAGAAGATATCTGCCACTGAGAATCACACTACACATAAAAGACCCTGTGTGATAGGAGCTGGCAGGGGGGACGGCGGGGAGGAGCTAGATGACGGGCTGGAGATGCTTTTGCAAAATTTATCGAAGGAAATGAGAACTTGAATAGGTCAAAAAGAAAATGGATATAGCATTTCAAGCCAGGCATGGAGATGGGGTTGAAAGCATAAGGAAAGGCATGCAAGTAAAAAGATAACTACAACATGCACAATGACTACTTGAGACCTGACAAGTACCAAAGATACCAATGGGAAAAAAGGAGAAAATAAGCTCAATACAGAGGGCTTGGTGGAGACATGGATGATAACGAATATTGGTGAGAGAAGTTTGAACTTATTACAGTAAGAACATAACACTTCCTGAAAATTCTCAAAGGATGAAGGGGCTCTTTTGGAAATGTGAAAATGGTAAATACGCAGAAAGCAATGAAACGAAAAGAGAGAGTCAGATGGGGAAACAAGGAGACAGCTGATGAGAACAGAGGCAGTGTGATAGAGTTTAAAGGTAAATTCCAGAGAGGTTTGAAGAAAAGCAGAGAGTAAGTTTGGTTGGAAATGGAAAATAGTTAAACAGGAAAAAATCAAAGATCATTTTCAAGTTTCTAGACTATTATACTCTAAGTCAATCAATGCTAATAACATCCTTTCTGTAGGAAAAAAATTTTAAGTATGTCAATACTTCTGAATTACAGTACCTATAAACCCACCTATTTAAAGGAATTTGAAAAATCCATCAAAACTCACATGGGAGCAAGCAAAATAAACTATTTTCATTATTAGTTCAAAAATAATTAAATGCATAAAACAGTGTTTTGACATGGTTGCAAAAATTACTAAGGCTGGAGGGGGTGTGGGGGGCAGGGAAAAAATTAGGCTTGCGACCGCCCATCATTTTGATTCAGTACTGTCTTATTGTATTGTGAAATGAGGAAATAAGTGATTATGAATTTAAGTTTCCTATAATGTGATTATTTACTTTTTAACAGATTAATATTCATACTTTATTTTGATAGATAGGCAGACATTTTCAGATATTAAAATTAATAACACTTGTGACAAAGAAAATGAGAATACATAGTGTCAGTATGAATGAAAGGTCAAAATACTAAGGAGTGGGAAGATAAAAGAGAGCTGACATTTCTTATTCCCTATAAGTTATGAATAAGACTTAAACATGCAGGACTGCATTAAATGAACAAATGTACAAAGAACATTTTTGTCTAAGTAGCTTACTATATAGGCCTTTTCATCTGTTAGAAGAAAAGTGAGCTAATTATTACTCCAATTACAATACTGAGTACTATATATAATATGGTTGGGAAATTAATAATTCTGTCATCCTATGAAAGTATTTGGGAAAGAGAGTGAAATAAAATTAAATAGCCTTTCAGGAGAAGTGAATTAAACATAATTTTCATGACCATTTTACAATAGGCCACAAATATAAGACTATATGTGGCATCTTTATCTCAACAAAATAAAAAAATATATACTTGTTAAGCTCAGCTAATGGGAAGCACATTTTTAGAAAACAATAAAGTCAAAACAAACTTTGTCTAAGATTCTAACTTAAACACAAGAGACAGGAAATAAACCTGGGGTGGTAATGTATCACACAAGAATACAGAAACAGAGTCCAAACTATGGGCTCAGGTTAAAAACTGGAAAGCTATTAGCCAATCAGAAATCTAGCAAATTTGGTCAAATTCAGACGCTACACTGAGGCCAGGACAACAGGATACTCATATATTTTGCTGCTCTTTCTTCATTCCTGAAGATCCAAGCTTCCTGATCATATCACTTCCACCAGCCTGAAGAAATTTTATTTCTTTTAGAGCAGGTATGCTGGCAACTTCAGCAATCAATGCAAAGAAATCGAGGAAAACAACAGAATGGGAAAGACTAGAGATCTTTTCAAGAAAATTAGAGATACCAAGGAACATTTCATGCAAAAATGGGCTCGATAAAGGACAGAAATGGTATGGACCTAACAGAAGCAGAAGATATTAAGAAGAGGTGGCAAGAATACACAGAAGAACTGTACAAAAAAGATCTTCACGACCCAGATAATCATGATGATGTGATCACTAATCTAGAGCCAGACATCTTGGAATGTGAAGTCAAGTGGGCCTTAGAAAGCATCACTACAAACAAAGCTAGTGGAGGTGATGGAATTCCAGTTGAGCTATTTCAAATCCTGAAAGATGATGCTCTGAAAGTGTTGCACTCAATATGTCAGCAAATTTGGAAAACCCAGCAGTGGCCACAGGACTGGAAAAGGTCAGTTTTCATTCCAATTCCAAAGAAAGGCAATGCAAAAGGATGCTCAAATTACTGCACAATTGCACTCATCTCACATGCTAGCAAAGTAATGCTCAAAATTCTCCAAGCCAGGCTTCAGCAATACGTGAACTGTGAACTCCCTGATGTTCAAGCTGGTTTTAGAAAAGGCAGAGGAACCAGAGATAAAATTGCCAACATCCGCTAGATCACGGAAAAAGAAAGAGAGTTCCAGAAAAACATCTATTTCTGCTTTATTGACTATGCCAAAGCCTTTGACTGTGTGGATCACAATAAACTGTGGAAAATTCTGAAAGAGATGGGAATACCAGACCACCTAACCTGCCTCTTGAGAAATCTGTATGCAGGTCAGGAGCAACAGTTAGAACTGGACATGGAACAACAGACTGGTTTCAAATAGGAAAAGGAGTACGTCAAGGCTGTATTTTGTCACCCTGCTTATTTAACTTATATGCAGAGTACATCATGAGAAACGCTGGACTGGAAGAAACACAAGCTGGAATCAAGATTGCTGGGAGAAATATCAATAACCTCAGATATGCAGATGACACCACCCTTATGGCAGAAAGTGAAAAGGAACTAAAAAGCCTCTTGATGAAAGTGAAAGAGGAGAGCGAAAAAGTTGGCTTAAAGCTCAACATTCAGAAAATGAAGATCATGGCATCCTGTCCCATCACTTCATGGCAAATAGATGGGGAAACAGTGGAAACAGTGTCAGACTTGATTTTTTGGGGCTCCAAACTCACTGCAGATGGTGACTGCAGCCATGAAATTAAAAGACGCTTGCTCCTTGGAAGAAAAGTTATGACCAACCTAGATAGCATATTCAAAAGCAGAGACATTACTTTGCCGACTAAGGTCCATCTAGTCAAGGCTATGGTTTTTCCTGTGGTCATGTATGGATGTGAGAGTTGGACTGTGAAGAAGGCTGAGTGCCAAAGAATTGATGCTTTTGAACTGTGGTGTTGGAGAAGACTCTTGAAGAGTCCCTTGGACTGCAAGGAGATCCAACCAGTCCATTCTGAAGGAGATCAACCCTGGGATTTCTTTGGAAGGAATGATGCTGAAGCTGAAACTCCAGTACTTTGGCCACCTCATGCGAAGAGCTGACTCATTGGAAAAGACTCTGATGCTGGGAGGGATTGGGGGCAGGAGGAGAAAGGGCCGACCGAGGATGAGATGGCTGGATGGCATCATGGACTCGATGGACATGAGTCTGAGTGAACTCCGGGAGATGGTGATGAACAGGGAAGCCTGGTGTGCTGCGATTCATGGGGTTGCAAAGAGTCGGACACAACTGAGCGACTGAACTGAACTGATGCTGGCAACAAATTCTCTTAGCTTTCCTTTTCTCTGGGAATGTCTTTATTATCACTGTAATTCTCAGTCTTTTCATTAGATACAGAATCCTGGGCTAACCATTCATTACTTTCAGTACTTTAAAGATCATGTTCCACTATCTTCCAGCCTCCCATGGTGTCTGAGGAGAAATCCACAATTATCTGCATCATTATTTCTTTAGGTGTTTTCAAGATTGGTTACTTATCTTTAGTCATTAGCAGACTGATTATGATGTATCTGTAAATGGCTTTCTTTGAATTTATCCTATCTGGGGTCTGCTGAGCTTTTTAAATTTGAAAATTTATGTCTTTAACCAAAGTTTTGAAGCTTTAGAATTATGTCTTCAAATTTAAGAGTTATATCTGGGTAAATATAACAAACTATCACATTTCTCCTTTTAAGTTGTTATGCATAACTGCTGAAAGCATTTCAATATATGATAAACTACTTAGGATAAGTATAACAAAGATTAGTGGGGTAAAGTAAAAGTAGTTCCAAAGCAATTCTGAAAGACTGGTATACTGCAATAATTAAAAATAAGATAAATACCAAAAAAAAAAGGATAAACCTAAAAAGCCAATAAATGAATTAAAGCAGAAAACAAAAATACACTCAATACAAAAAAAGGCAGGGAAAAGAAAACAAAGAAATAAAACCAGATGTTACAAATAGACAACTAATAACAAAATGACAGGCCTAAATCTAACAAGATCAATAACAACATTAAAAGCAAAGAGCCTAAGAACACCTAATAAAACAGATTATCAGGCTGCACTTTAAAATAAGACCTCAGTATATTCTATCTAAAAGGATTCCATTTTAAGTATAAATACATAGATGAACAAAACATAAATAATACAACCATATACCATGCAAACAATACCCCCCAAAGCTGGAACTTCTAGTACAATAGAATGAGGAGGATGTCAAATCCTCTGCTGAAAAAAACAACTATAAAATCACTCAAAATTATCAAAAGCAACAATTTCAGCACTCTGAAAACTGACCTGTGCTTTTCAACAGAGAATAACTTATTCATGAAAAACTACTGCACTTTGGATATGAAGAACAGAAATCTGTGGCATGCTTCCTTTGGATGGTTCCCATTCTCCCATCCAGCTTGGTTAGGATAATAGTTCTAATACGGCAAGGTAGGCTGCAAACAACCAACAGCTTTACTGATGGAGTGGGCTAACTTGGAACAAAAGTCACAGGGTTAATTTGGAATGAAAGTGAAAAACCCATACCCAGTACTGTTGTCAATAACAATTAGGAATCTTGGTCACAAGCAAACATGGAAGACCAATACTTTTATCAGTTGAGGGGTTGCTGGTTGGGAAAGCAAGGGAATGGGCAGATGAGCCAAAAATATAAGAAGGAGGAACAGGATATAAAATGGTAAGAAAGCATTTGATAGACTCTCCACATATCCCAGGCTGACTAGAGTGGTGAGCAAGCTCAAGGGAGACCACAGAGGGTCAAGCTATTTACATATCCCAGGTCCATTAACTTGCACAGGTGAACAGAAGACAACACAAGACTCAACAGAATATAAAGGCTGGGGCAACTTGAAAATTGCCTAAATGTTAAATGTGTTTCTGAACCCAAACACACAGCATAGAGCCTTACTAGGTCAAGGTGTTCAGCTACTACGTTACACAGACACAGGGCCAAATCATAAAAAGACAGGTTTAAAAATTAAAGCAAAAACATTAGTAAAAAAAAATCAAAAAAAAAAAAAACACAAACAGAGACATAGTCATACATTGTGGAGGAACTGGACTTCATGATTTTTTAGCCCAGGAAAATTACTAAGATAAACAAATAAATAGATAGCAACAATCTTCAGGTAGGAAAAAATAATCAGGATCCAGAGTTGCTACAACATATATTTTTTAATGTACAATTTTTTAAGATTAGAAGACATGCAATAAAACAGAAAAGCGTAACTCATGCTCAGGCTTCCCTGGTAGCTTTAGATGGTAAAGAATCTGCCTGTAGCGCAGGAAATCTGGGTTTGATCCCTGGGTGTGAAAGATCCCTTGGAGAAGGGAATGGCTATCCACTCCAGTATTCTGGACTGGAGAACTTCATGGACAGAGGAGCCTGACTGGCTACAGTCCATGGGGTTGCAAAGAGTGGAACACGACTGAGTGACTAATACACACACAACCCAAACTCAAGCAAAAATGGGTAACGGAAAACAGAAACTGGTGCGAACTGGATCCAGATGTTGGATTTACCAGACAATGACAGTAGCTATAATAAAGAGCAGCTATAATAAATATATTGAAAGAACTAAAAGAAAAAGTTTAAAGAATGAGATAAAATTATGACAATGATTCAAAAACCAGAAAACATTCTCAATAAAGAGAAACAAGAAAATGGAAATTCTTGAGTTGAAAAGTACAAGTGAAAAGAAAATTCATTAGAAAGCCTTACCAGCAGATTTGAATAAGCAGATAAGAAATCAGTATAAACTGGTAACAAAATTTATCCAAAGAGAAACTAGCAAAAAAGACTGAAGTGAAGTGAACAGGGCTTTAGAGATCTGTAGGATAAAACCAGCTGCAAAGACGTATGTGTGATAGAATTCCTATAAAAAGGAAAGGAGGATGAAAAGGAAGAAACACAATATTTTTTAAAATAGTGGCTATAAATTCAAATTTTGATGAAAAATATTACACTGAAGATCCAAGAAGCTCAATAAAACCCAAGTGGGATAAACACAAAGAGATCCAAACTTATACACATCATAATCAAACTGTCAGTCAGTTCAGTCGCTCAGTCACATCCGACTCTTTGCGACCCCATGAACGGCAGCACGCCAGGCCTCCCTGTCCATCACCAACTCCCAAAGTCCACCCAAACCCATGTCCATTGAGTTGGTGACGTCATCTAACCATCTCATCCTCTGTCGTCCCCTTCTACTCCTGCTTTCAATCTTTCCCAGCATCAGGGTCTTTTCAAATGAGTCAGCTCTTCGCATGAGATGGCCAAAGTATTGGTGTTTCAGCTTCAACATCAGGTCCTCCAATGAACACCCAGGACTGATCTCCTTTAGGATGGACTGGTTGGATCTCCTTGCAGTCCAAGGGACTCTCAAGAGTCTTCTCCAACAACACAGTTCAGAAGCATCATTTCTTCAGCACTCAGCTTCTCACATCCATACATGACTACTGGAAAAACCATAGCTTTGACTAGATGGACAAAGTAATGTTGGCAAAGTAATGTTTCTTCTTTTTAATATGCTGTCTAGGTTGGTCATAGCTTTTTTTCGAAGGAGCAAACGTCTTTTAATTTCATGGCTGCAATCACCATCCGCAGTGATTTTGGAACCCAGAAAAATAAAGTCAGCCACTGTTTCCACTGTTTCCCCATCTACTTGCCATGAAGTGACGGAACCAGATGCCATGGTCTTAGTTTTCTGAACGTGAGCTTTAAGCTAACTTTTTCACTCTCCTCTTTCACTTTCATCAAGAGGCTCTTTAGTTCTTCTTCACTTTCTGCCATAAGGGTGGTGTCATCTGTGTATCTGAGGTTATTGATATTTCTCCCAGCGATCTAAACTGTGAAAGACTAGAAAATCTTGAAAATAACAAGAGAATAATGACTGACTATGTTTAGGGGAACAATACACATACATGCCAAGATCCACTCTCTCTACTCAGGTATCTAACAAATGTAATAATGCAAAACAAACAAAAAGTATCAAGACTGGAAAAGAAGCAAAACTTTCTTTATTCACAGATGACATGCTCCTTAGGATAAAATACTAAGGAATTCATAACAACTATGTATATATATGTTATATATATAACAACATGATTGAATCTCAAATGCATTATGCTAAGTGAAAGAAGTCAAACTCAAAGGGTACTTATGTATAGTTCCATTTATATGATATCCTGCTCAAACAGTAAAGAATCCGCCTGCAATGTGGGAGACCTGGATTCGATCCCTGGGTTGGGAAGATCCCTGGAGGAGGACATGGCAACCCACTCCAGTATTCTTGCCTGGAGAATCCCCACGGACAGGGGAGCCAGGCAGGCTACAGTCCATAGGTTGCAAAGAGTCAGACATGACTTAGCAACTAAGCACAGCACACAGAAGTAGAAAACAGCAGTGGTTTGAGGCCTGGCAGGGCGCATGAAGGCTGGCATAAGGGGCATAAAGGAATCAGGAGGGTGCTGAAACTCTTCTATATTGTATTGTAAAGATGACTACATAATTCAAAAGAGTGATTTTTCCTTTATGTTAAAAAAAAACACTAACAAAAATTATTTTTTTAAATTCTTTCCAAAAGAATACCTAAAAATAACATTTCCATGAAACAAATTAAATGTGTACATTTAAAAATTCCATATGCTGATCATCTGAACACTGTAAATCAGAATAATTATTCTTAGTATAAATTCATATAATTTAATCAGTTCTTAGCTGTTTAGATTTCTAATAATGTTTTACTTGCATTTTTTGAAGTCTTTTACAATATGGTACTATGTTTCTTTTTAATAAAATTGTTTACAATTAAGTTTATTACCAATTAGTCTCATGACACCTTCAAAATATTTATTGCTATGCCATCTTGAAATTAATGAAGTATTACTGATGTAAAGTTACAATGCATTCTTTTTGGAATACAAGTGGAATCCTACTCTTTTCAGCTGGCCTGGGTCATTACATCACTTCCCAGTAAGTAAACATCAGTTTGGACACTTTATTTCTTTAGTGTGCTTACAATAATCCTAACTTCAGTTATTTGCACTATTTACTTTCATGCTAAATATACAATACCTTAACTTTTCAGTTACTTATAGAATATCCTGAAAATGATTTCATTACTGCCACATAGTAAGTACCAAGACCGAGCCTAAAAATAACATTAAAGTGGCGATTTCAAACAAAAAAATAATAAGTCTCCTTTAAATCATCATTCTCTGCTACTGCATACTGACCTAACCTAAAATTTAAATGGGAATGGGAAGGAAGCCACCCACTCCACACCAAGCCAGTGGCCACAGAGTCAGTAACAAGGCCTGATACTTTCAAGCACTGGCTTTTTCTGGTGCCACTAAAAACAGCTCTAAATTGAGATCCAAAGCACACTGGGTTAGGAACAGCATACAGAGAAATAAAAGACAATATTTCAATGCCAGCTAAACTCCATTCTATACACAGTAAGTTCCTCTCTATATTCATTCTCTTTTGCTTGATTGCACAGTGAAATGCACATATTCCACTATGCAGAAATAGGTTCAAATCATCAGCTGTGCAGTTCTGGGTTATTTACTCAAACATTTAGATCACTGGTTTGATGTTAACTTAAAAATCACCTGTAAAAAGGAGACAGAACAGCACATCCCTCAAATGATTACAGGAAATATCTCATATAATTCAATGGTATATGGTAGAAAATCAATAAATAGTTCTATTTTTTCAGCTCACCATACTAAATAATATTTTAAATGTAAAATCTGAATATAAATATCTTTTTTAAAGCAGCTTTTAGCAGAAAAAAGCTTTTTCAGGGAAGAGCTCTCTGCAGGACGCAGCTCTTTGTCTCATCAACAACTTTAAGCCAGGTACCCCCATGCTCCACACATCTCTGGCTAGCACATCTTTAAGATCTTTCGATCACACAATATTTTGCCTAACTTGTTGGTTCTTTCCATAGATAAATAAGTAGTAATGAAGAATAAGTAATTAACAAATGACCAGATCTCTTCTATTTAAAAAAAGTGTATATATATATATAATAATCCCTCTTATTTTATGGTTAACATTTTTTGAACTGGGTAAAGACCAAATCTGGGAACACTACTATAACTTGGCAATTCATCTACAGGTAGAGAAAAATAGAGAGCAGAGGCTGTTAAGTGCCTCAGGACAGGCCACACTGCAAAATATGTACCGAATCTCTCTTCTCTGACTCCACTCTTACCACCCTGAACCAAGCACCACTATTCTCTCTTACCTGAACTCAACAACTGACTCCTTTAGTCTTCCTACTTCCATTCTGGGCCCCTCCAATCTATTTTATACACAGAAGCCAAAGTAACACTAAAAATAGATTACAAACAATATTGACAATACCAAAAAGTTCACTGAGAAAATCTATTAACTGTTCTTTTGCCTGTTATAAGCAATAAACAAAAAGAACATTTTAAACTAAGAACAGCAAACCAGCAATTAAGAAGTTCTCTTATTTATGAAAGATAATTAAATGTAATGTGGGAGCTTCAAAATAAAATGCTCCAAAATATATGACATGTAAGAAACACAACAGAAACTGATTTAGCTTGAATATTTGTCTCGGTATCAAGCTTTTCAATTAATTCCTTCCCAACAGAAATTTTAAAATCTTAAAGACATTGCTTCAAAACAGAAAATCACTTTGTTTTGACATTTTACCTGGTACTTTGCCTATGACTAAATTGTGCACTAAACTTTCACTGAATGTTCTTCAAAATAAGTTATTTGTCAGGTGTTTATTATTTATCTAACCAAATAGTCAATATGACATTTGAAGTACCATACCTAGCAAGATGTCACTGAGAGTACTGCAGAAGACAAGAAAAAGTATCTAGGAAAATATTCTTGTTAAGTGGCAATTATAACTACTATTAGAGACTCATTGGAAAAGACTCCGATGGTGGGAGGGATTGGGGGCAGGAGGAAAAGGGGACGACTGAGGATGAGATGGCTGGATGGCATCACCAACTCGATAGACATAAGTTTGAGTGAACTCTGTGAGTTGGTGATGGACAGAGAGGCCTGGCGTGCTGCAATTCACGGGGTTGCAAAGAGCTGGACATGACTGAGCGACTGAGCTGAGCTGAGCTGAGAGAAAAATGACATGTCTTTTCTTCAGATATATTCTGTCTAAGAAATGTAAAGGCTTTTATTCTAAAACTTTGTATCTTTATTATTGCTTTGTGTCAGTACATGGACGACCACTTGGAAAAATCCTTTATCTTACTCATTCTGTAAGATTTATGGAGACAACCTACGTAGATTTTCACTTTATATTTTAGTGATTGTCTATTTCACAGATTTCTTCTAGGTAGGCTTTTTTCCTCTTTACTAAGGTAGCACAATGGAGTTTTTAGGCTTTGACCTGAATGAGACCACCAGGTGTCCATTGTTGGCATGAGACTATTATAATCACTGTCTCAAGAAATATCATTGTATCATAGCCCAGAATAAAAATTTATTTTTTTAATTCTACTACATTGCAGAGAATAGCTACAAGCAATCCACATCTTGCTATCTGAAATGAATAATACTGTTATAATAATGATTGCTTTCATCTCACTTTCTAAACCTAAAATAGGGGAAAATTTTAGAGTGATAATTTCTAATTGATTCACTCAAGTTTATTTCTTTGAAATTCCCATGAGAAAACAAAATGGTTGACAGAACACTTATAAATCAATGGAAAAATATACCATTGGTTTATTTTTGCTCAAAATATGAACCATAGTTTAAAAACAATTCTCCATCAATTAAATGAATTCCAAATTAAATTTTAAAATATAACTGATTTCTAAATATACACTCTTTAAAACAATCTCAATTACCATTAAGATGAGAAATTTTACATTAGAGAAATCTTAATTTGTACTGTTAATATAAAAGCAAGTTCCTTGATTTATTACCTGCTACTGAATGAAAAAAAAAAAAAGTACTCAATATGAAGGCTAGGAAAGAAGCAAGGGCATAAAAAGATGTTAACTTTTCATTTTTAAACTTTCCTCTACTATTTATTTCTATGCTCAAATATTACTTCTATAAAAATACAGAACTTAACTGATCACATACTACTAATATGGTACTACATTACATACTTTGGGATTCCTTAGAATAAGAGATGCCACAATTCTAAACCCCTGTTACTCTAGGGTTTTTAAAAAACTTATTATTATATTTATTTGGTATAGGAGGGATCACACAAAAATCTGTGATTAAATTCTAAGAATCTGAATTTCCTAATGTCATTTCAGTTCACTGAAATAAAACAGAAAGCAAAATCTCATATATGTATATATATACACACGCAGCACTGCTATACAAATCTAGATTGCTGAAGGTTTACAAGTTCTGTCATTATAAAATAAAAAAATTATACAATTTCTGTTAAATTTAAGTATTACATAAAAATTATATGGTGCTTCTAAAGAGAATACATAAAATTATTTTTTTTCCAGATTTCTATTTATTGATATTTATTTCATATTTCTCCAACCATTGAAAAAAAGCTGAAGTAGTACCACTGCTTTGCTACAAGTCAGTCAATATACACTGGAGTTCAAAACTTTTTCTTGCACTCTATAAACCTTCTGTTGTGCATACTGCATTAACAAAGAGATCAAACACCCCTCAAAACAGAAACTAACAGAAAAATGGAACAAAAAGAACAATAAAGCAGGTAAAGAATACTAAACAGTTCAATGTGAACAGATGAGTCATGGCTCTCTAACTTGTATTTCTTTCAAAAATTAGTTGTACATAAAGTTTCTAAGAATATTAACATTTTCCAAATTCACTTATTTAGGATCTACTCATCCTATTATTTGAACCGGCAGTTTAGTACAAAATAAGAAATTATGTCAAAACAATACTCAAGAAGCAACTTTAGAAAAAGAACTAAAATAAAGCCCATATTTAATTTTTATATTAATTTTATAAAAATACAAATATTTCCAATAATAGTGTGACAGCACTTTGGAACACTACTTACCTGGAGCAATGTTTACTCCCAACTATGTTCACAAGACCACCAGTTTAGAGGGATGTCATGTTCAAATAAGTTTAGGAAAAACTACATGCTATACTGCTTATTATAATACACACTAGCTTTTTAAAGAACAGTTATCCAGTCAGGAAACCCATTCAATTCTGAATCACCAAAAGTTCCCCATTTATGTGGCCACAGTATACTTTTTTCACAGAGCATGTAGAGGAAGTTTAGAAAATGCTGATGATCAGCATTCACGGCATGTTTTCCCCCATGGAATCTATAAGCAAGGTCTAACACTCAAAATAGTAGTAGTAGCAACCTTTTTTCTTTTTTTACTTTTGTATAGGGAAAAAAAAAGAATTATGTTGCATTCTGCTCAAGAAAAAGAAAATTAAAATGTGCTGCCAAACTCTGGCTTTAGTATTTGTGGTCACTGTGACACATGTATACATATGGCATTGGAAAGACCCCAATTATCAAAACCTGACATCCAAGCCTCAGCCACGGTCTTTTAAATACAATTTTTCATATATTTTATTATATTCTTGAAGCCCTTCTGAAGAATGTTCAGAGAATTTTACAATCAAGTCTTGTCTAATCTATCTTAATAATTCTGTCCCATCAACCATCGACTTTACACTTTTTTCCTTCTAGGCAAACAGGCATTTCAGCCCTTTATGGGTCATAAAGTTTTAAAGTTTTTAAAGTTTTTATTTTTTTAAAATAAAATATAGAACAAGCCATATCCATGATCTCTCCAAATCCTTCCACAAATAGATGATTTTCATTATTCTCAGACAAACAGCTTCTACCATGAAAATCCTTCAGAACAAAGTTCCAAACAGACAACTTAAACTAAAAAGGAAAAAAGGCAATTCTGGTTTGAAATTACTCAACAAAAATATGGGTACAACTACTGTTCAAATGGGCTTCCCTGGTGGCTCAGAGGTTAAAGCGTCTGCCTGAAATGCGGGAGACCCGGGTTCGATCCCCTGGAGAAGGAAATGGCAACCCACTCCAGTATTCTTGCCTGGAGAATCCCATGGACGGAGGAGCCTGGTGGGCTACAGTCCACAGGGTCGCAAAGAGTCGGACATGACTGAGTGACTTCACTTCACTGTTCAAATAATCATTAATATCTCTTTGTATTCACTTTCATTAATAGTAACACTATATATGACAAAAATTATATTTTACAAGTGTCTAAACACAGTCACTACAAACTTTATAAACAGTTTACTGGTTGAGCAAATACAGCATTAGAACTAATTACACTTAAACGGTGTTAAAATTTGCAGAGAACATGAGCTCATTCCAAGAATGGCAAAGAAAAGTTGAAAATTTGATGCTTTATTTTTTTTAAGGCAATACTTACTGTTACAAATGTATATTTTAAAATAAAAGCTTCACAGTGTTTCTAATACGTTATCTTAATCATGACCACTGTCATAGCTGATGCTTAGCCAAATTAGTGTCACAGAGTTTCAGAAAACTTCAAACCTTTCTACAGGGCCCCTTTCATTACCCACAAAGTTGCAATAGCTAATTTTTGCAAAATTAGTTAATAGTTGGGTGAAAGAAAAAATATGACTGGTTCACAGCATATGGATACCTACTGCATGGGAATCTACAATTACTTCAAAATTAAAAGCTTAATATAAGCAAGCAACAAACATATGAACTGCCAATGGCACTACTGGCATGTGATCCTGGAACTCTGTATCCTACCATAAAAATTTTAGGATAGTAGCAACTGTCCAACGGAAGCTCATTTTAAAACCTACAATTAATACAGTAAGGAAGTCATTTAGGTTAGTGATTCAAACCACCAAGACACTCCTGGCATCATAAGAACAATGCAAAAACAGTAGCACCTAAAACAGTAAAAATGAATTAATTTCCTTTTCTGTTGCCAGGATATTATTGTCTGTTGATCTGCTGTTGTCCTCAACAACTCAGTAATGTTTCATATTTTAAATAAATAGTCAACACTGCAATTATACTGTGCTCTTCAAAGAATTATTACATGAATTGCATTTATTGTTTAAATCCATTACAGGGTAAAAAACCTCAATTTTTCATTCTCTGCTGCTGCTAAGTCACTTCAGTCGTGTCCGACTCTGTGCGACCCCATAGACAGCAGCCCACCAGGCTCCCCCATCCCTGGGATTCTCCAGGCAAGAACACTGGAGTGGGTTGCCATTTCCTTCTCCAATGCATGAAAGTGAAAAGTGAAAGTGAAGTCGCTCAGTCGTGTCCGACTCTTAGCAACCCCATGGACTGAAGAGTTGCAAATCTCTTTTATTATTTTATTCTTTTGGGAATAAAAAACATAAAAATGTGTTAAATATTGATTTAAGTAATATATACACATTATTGATTTCTGAGGAAACTATAATCAAAGACTTACATATGTATCTTTGATTATAGTTTTAGACATGAATCTGCAAGAATGAAGGTAACTGTTGTCCCAAATGAGCCACACCTCAGAAAAATGCTAAGGGCACCAAAAAGATTTTTCAAGCTATGCTTAAAGCAAGAATAATTAGCTAGCAGATGACCAATACAAGGCTTCCATTTTCTCCACCAAAGAAAATGACGTTCAGACACCCTAGAGAGAAAAAGGTTACATAAAGCCACTGGAGAGATTTTCACATATCTTATAGCAGATTACAAACTCAGAGAAAGAAGATCCCAAGATACTGAAAGAACATAACAAGCATATTTTCAGTGTTCCTATCAAAGACTAGGACATAGGACCTTATCCAATAAATGCCAAAGACTCAGGAATGGGAAGATATTGTCAAAAAATTATGACAAAAATAGGGATTTGGAAGCTCAATGAGCCCCTTCAACACTCTAAATAGTAAATTAAACAATGACTTGAGAATATTTTAAGAGTAGGGGCCTAGCTCTCAGAAAAATAAATCAAAATCCAAAGTTGATATATTACCTACATCTGATATACTACCTAAATTTCCAGTTTTCAACAACAACAAAAATACAAGACATGCAAAGAAACAGAAATCTGTGACTCATAGCCAGGAGAAGGGTGTGGGGGAAGCAGTCAACAGAAACACTCTAATAGGTCCAGATGTTGAAGTTGGCAAGGATTTCAAAGAAGCTGTTACAAATGTGTTTAAAGAAGCTATGTCCAAAAATTAAACAAAAATATGATGACAATGATTAAATAAATAGAAAATCTAAATAGAAAAATACAAGCCATAAAAAGAACCAAAGACCAGTTCTAAAACATACAATACAGTAACTGAAATGAAAAAATTATTAGAGGGTCTCAGAAGCAGATTTGAAGTGGAGGAAAGAAATCAGTAAACTCAAAGACGTATCAATAGAAATTATCAAATCTGCAAAGTAGAGAGAAAAAGAAACAAGCAAAAATTACATGTAGGATACAATCACATGCATAATAGGAGTCTCAGAAGAGGAGAAAAAAACATGAAAAAACAATGGCAATAGATGTCTCATATTTGATGAAAAACATTCATCTACAGATCCAAGAAGTTCAATAAACACAGAGATCAACACCTAGACTTACCACAGGCAAGTTGGTATGAGACAAATACAAACAAAATCTTGAAAATTACAAGAGAAAAAGCAACTCATACACACAGAAGAGTAACAATACAATTAAAAGCTAATTTCTCATCAGAAACCACATATAAGTGAGAAGACAGTGAAATGACATGTTTAAAACGCTGAAAGAAAAAAAAGGTTAATTGAGTTATATATAGGGCTAAACCACTCTTCAGAAATAAAGTCATAGACAAGACATTCCCAGATAAACAAGGAATGAGAAAATCAGGTGCTAATAGAACAATCTTATTAGAAATATGAAAGGAAGTTTCTAGAGCTGAAAAAAATGACACCAGATGGTAAATAAACCAACAGGAAGGGAAGTTTTGTTGAGACACCATATGATCGATCTTAGAGAATGATCTACATATGTTGGAAAGGAGTTATATATTCTCCTCTTGTTATGTGGAAAAGTGTACAAGTTTTCTATATCCTTAGTTTTTTGTTCTATCAGATGAAAAGAAAGGAGTATTAAAATCTTCAACTATAATTGTTTAGTTGTAAATTTGCCCTTTTAATTCTATCATTTTCTGCTTAATGTATTTTGAGTCTCAGTAGTTAGGTGGATAAACATAACAGTACATATTCTTGACACATTGATCCTTTTATCATTATGAATTTTCCCTCTTTAACTCGAGTAATGCTTTTTATCTTAAAGTCTATTTTGTCTGTTCTCAAAATAGTTACTGTACCTAATACTATCTGCAAGATATGTCTTTTCTCTTTTTATTTTCAACTTATTTGAACCTATTCAACTTATTTCAATTGATCTGGCTCTAAAGTGTGTTTCTTTTGATAAGATATAGTTGGATTCTGCTTTTTTATCAAGTTGGAAATTTTCTGCCTTTTGATTGCAGTGTTTATACCACTCACACTTAATGCAATTATTGATAAGACTATATTTATATCTGTGACTTTAATATTTTTATTATGTCTCATGTCTTATTTTTCCTTTCCTTTATTAATATCTTTTGGCTTATGTAAGTAGTTTTTACATGCTATTTTAACTGACTGTTGACTTCCTAGCTATACTTCTTGAGTGATTTTCTTAGTGGCTGTTCTAGGGCCACAACACACATCATCAACTCATAACAATATATTTCAAGTGACCCCGTGAACTACACAGTCCATGGAATTCTACAGGCCAGAATACTGGAGTGGGTAGCTTTCCCTTCTCCAGGGGATTTTCCCAATCCAGGAATTGAACCCAGGTCTCCCACATTGCAGGTGGATTCTTTACCAGCTGAGCCACAAGGGAAGCCCATATTTCAGGTTAATACTAGCTTACCTTTTATCTGCTGTGAAAGTGCTGCACTAAATATGGCAGCAAATTTGGAAAACTCAGTAGTGGCCACATGGCTGGAAAGGTCAGTTTTCATTCCAATCCGAAAGAAAGGCAATGTCAAACAATGTTCAAACTACTGCACGATTGAACTCATCTCACATGCTAGCAAAGAAATGCTCAAAATCCTCCAAGCCAGGCTTCAACAGTATGTGTACCGTGAACTTCCAGATGTTCAAGCTGGATTTAAAAAGGCAGAGGAACCAGAGATCAAATTGCCAACATCCACTGGATCACTGAAAAAGCAAGAGAGCTGCAGGAAAACATCCATTTCTGCTTTATTGACTACGCCAAAGCCTTTGACTGTGTGGATCACAGCAAACTGTGGAAAATTCTTAAAGAGATGAATTAAAATTCTTACCTACCTCCCGATAAATCTGTATGCAGGTCAAGAAGCAACAGTTAGAACTGGACATGGAACACAGACTGGTTCCAAATAGGGAAAGGAGTATGTCAAGGCTGTATATTGTCACCCTGCTTATTTAACTTAAATGCAGAGTACATCATGTGAAATGCTGGCCTGGATGAAGCACAAGCTGGAATCAAGATTGCTGGGAGAAATATCATAACCTCATATATGCAGATGACACAACCATTATGGCAGAAAGTGAAGAACTAAAGAGCCTCTTGATAAAAGTAAAAGAGGAGAGTGAAAAAGCTGGCTTAAAGCTCAACATTCAGAAAACTAAGATCATGGCATCTGGTCCCATCACTCATGGCAAAGAGATGGGGAAAAAACAGAAACAGTGAGAGACTTTATCTTGTTGGGCTCCAAAATCACTGCAGATGGTGACTGCAGCCATGAAATTAAAAGATGCTTGCTCCTTGGAAGAAAAGCTATGACTAACGTAAACAGCATATTAAAAAGCAGAGACATTACTTTACCAAAAAAGGTCCATCTAGTTAAAGCTATGGTTTATCCAGTAGTCATGTATGGATGTGAGAGTTGGACTATAAAGAAAGCTGAGGGCCAAAGAATTGATGCTTTTGAACTGTGGTGTTGGAGAAGACTCTCGAGAGTCCCTTGGACTGCAAGGAGATCCAACCAGTCCATTCTAAAGGAAATCAGTTCTGAATATTCATTGGAAGGACTGATGCTGAAGCTGAAACTCCAATACTTTAGCCACCTGATGTGAAGAACCTGAGTCACTGGAAGAGACCCTGATGCCGGGAAAGATTGAAGGCGGGAAGAGAAGGGGATGACAGAGGATGAGATGGTTGGATGGCATCACCGACTCGATGGACATTAGTTTGAGCAAGCTCCAGGAGTTGGTGATGGATAGGGAAGCCTGGCATGCTGCAGTCCATGGGGTTGCAGAGTCAGATACAACTGAGTGACTGAACTGAACTGAACTGACTAGTTTAACTGCGGGTTTCCCAGGTGGTGCTAGTGGTAAAGAATCCGCCTATCAATGCAGGTAGACATTAAGAGACACAGGTTCAATCCCCGGGTCAGGGTGATTCCCTGAAGGAGAGCATAGCAACCCACACCAGTATTCTTGCCTGGAGAATCCCTATGGACAGAGAAGCCTGGCAGGCTATAGTCCACAGGGTTTCAAATAGTTGGACATGAGTGAAGTGACTTAACATGCCCTAGCTTAATTATGGTAAAATATAGCAACTTTGCTCCAATGTAGCTTCATTTCTACCTTTCTCATGGTTATAACTATTGCTTTATGAAACTTTTATGTTTTCTTAAGAGTAATTAAGAGATATACATCAAGCCTTTTATATTTCTCATGCAATTATCATGTCTATTAGATCATACATTTGGACAGGTTGGAAACTGTTTTGGTGAAGAGTCAAATAGTAAATATTTTAAGCTCTGTAGGTCATACACAGTATTTGCTGCATATTATTGGTTTTTTCTCAGTTTCATGGAAAAATAACTGACATATAAGTTTAAGGCACACACTTTGATGGTTTGATTTATATATAGGATAAAAGTCATTACCACAATAGGTTCAACTAACATCCATCTTCTCACATAGATACAATTTAAAAAAAAGAAAGAAGAAAAAAGGCAAAAAAATCTATTCATGTGAGAACGAACTCAGGATTTACTCTAACAACTTACTCATATATTGTATAGCAGTATACACAATATATACAAATAAATATAACTTGCTTATCATTGCTCTTGTTATTACAATCATACTTAATGGCTTGCCTGCAGGACCCTGCCCCTTTCAATTCAGTTCAGTTCAGTCACTCAGTCCTGTCTGACTAGGCAACCCCCTTGGACTGCAGCACACCAGGCTTTCCCTCTGCTGGAAAGTGCCCTTGTTCAGTTCATGGAGATAGTTTGTCCCTGCCCACCTGAGAATAGAGGAGATTAACATACCCCTTCCAAAGTCTGGTCATTCCCTTGGAGACATTTTGCAAGACTGAAGACCCTTTCATTTCACTTCCCCACTGCCTCCTTCAATTCTGCCTTTTGACTTTAGTTCCTCACTGCTTCTATCTCTCTGATCTATAAAAAAACCTGGCATCCAGACCCAAATAAGATGTGTGTTTTGAGGTGCTAGCCTGCCATCTTTTGTTTGCTGGCTCCCCAATGAAAGTCTCTTCCTTGCCTAAAAAAAAAAAAAAAAAATGTGCAGAGGGGTTCCCTTTCTCCACATCCAGGGCAGCATTTGTTATCCCTTGTGTTTTTCATGATATGGCCATTTTAATAGGTGTGAGGTATCTGACTGTGTTTTAATTTACATTCTCCTGATGACTAATGATGTTGAACATCTCTTCATGTACCTGTTGTACTTTCACATATCTTCAAAGAAGATATGTCTATTCAGATTCTTTGCCCCTTTTTAAATTGGAATTTTAGGGTTTTCTGCTACTGAGTTATATGAGTTCTGTATGTATTTTGGATATTAACCCCTCATCAGATATATAGTTTACAAGCATTTTTTCCCATTCGATAGGCTGCCTTTTTACTTTGTTGATGGTTTCTTTGGCTGTGCAGAAGCTTTTCAGCTTGCTGTAGTCACACCTGTTGATTTTTTATTTTGTTGCTGTGCTTTAGGTGTTATGTCAAAAAAATCATTTCTAAGACCTATTTCAAGGACCTTTACTCCTGTGTTTTACTCCAGGAGTTTCATAGTTTCAGGTTTATATTTAGGTCTTTAACCTATTTCAAGTTAATGTTTGTGATTAGTATACAATATGAGTCCAGTTTCACTCTTTTACATATAAATATCCAGTTATCCCAGCACCATTTATTGAAGAGACCGTCATTCCTCTATTAACTATTCTTGACTATCATCAAATATTTGTTGACCATAGATGGTTAGGTTTATTCCTGGGCTTGGGTCTATTTCTCTGACTTTATATCAGTACATTACTGTTTTGATGGCTATAGCTTTATAGTACAGCTTAAAATCAGGAAGGGTGTTGTTATTCCTCAGCATTTCTCTGGCTATTTGGCGACTTTTGTAGTTTCATATACATTTTAGGAGTGATTTTTCTACTTCCATAAAAAAAAAAAAAGCCATTGGAATCCTGAAAGGGCTTGCACTGAGTCTGTAGATGGCTTTTGGTAAAACTGACATTTTAACAATATTAAATCTTCCAATCTGTGAATTCAGGATACCTTTCCATTTATAGTTGTTTTCTTCAGCTATTTTCATCAAAGGACTGGCAGTTTTCATTGCAGAGATCTTTCATCTCCTATAATTAATTTATTCCTAGGAATTTTATTTTTGATGCTAACACAAATGAGATCAATTTCTTCATTTTCCCAAATTTTGCTGTTTGTGTATGGAAAGGCATTGATTTCTGCATGTTTATTTGGCATTCTGCAACATTACTGAATTCATTCATATATCTAACAGCTTTTTGGTTTAGTGTTTAATTTCTATATATAAAATCGTGTAATCTACAAATAGAGACAATTTTATTTTTTCCTTTCCAATTCTGATCCTTTTTCTTTTTCTTGCCCGATTGCTCTAAATAGGACTTCCCATACTATGTGAATATAAGTGGTGAGAACGGGCACTTATCTTGTTCCTGATCTTAGAGGAAAAGTGTTGAACATTTCACCTCTTGCTTGATTTTAAGCCTTATTATATTGATATGTTTCTTTTATGTCTAATTTGTTAAGAGGTTTTTATTTTTAACTTATGAATGGATGCTGAGTTTTCTCAAATGCTTATTGTCTGCTGAGATGACCATACGATTTTTTTCTTTTATTATTTAAAAAATTTATCTTATACTGGAGTATAGTTGATTGCAAATGTTGTGCCAGCCATACAGCAAAGTGATTCAGTTATACATATACATGTATCTATTTTTTTTTCCTGGTGGCTCAGCAGTGAAGAAGCTGCCTGCCAATGTAGGGCACGTGGGTTTGATCCCTGGGTCAGGAAGATATCCTGAAGAAGGAAATGGCAACCATTCCAGTATTCTTGCCTGGGAAATCCCATGGGCAGAGGAGGCATGCTGCAGTCTATGGGGCCACAAAGAGTCACACAACTTAGCGACTAAACAACATTCTTTTTCAAGTTCTTTTCCCATTTAGGCTATTACAGAATACTGAGCAGAGTTCCCTGTGCTATACAGTAGGTCCTTGCTGTTTTACCTTTTTTTTTTTTTAACCAGTCTCACTTCATTGTTTTGTTTTGGGAGGGCTGTGCTGGGTCTTCTTTGTGGCATGTGGGCTCCTTGTTGCTGCAAAAGACCTTCTCTAGTTGCAGTGTGTGGGCTCTAGAACCCAAGGGCTCAGTAGATGCGGCACCCAGGCTTAG
Organism: Oryx dammah; assembly: GCF_014754425.2. Classification (NCBI taxonomy): domain Eukaryota; kingdom Metazoa; phylum Chordata; class Mammalia; order Artiodactyla; family Bovidae; genus Oryx; species Oryx dammah. The sequence continues at coordinate 61,644,563 of NW_024070200.1, read as the reverse complement.
CTGTAGTACATGAGATCTTGGGTCCCTGACCAGGGATGGAACCCGGCCCCACTGCACTGGGAGCATGGAGTCTTAGCCACGGGGCCACCATGGAAGCTCCTTAGCTACTTTAAGTACAGCAGCATGCATGCATCAATCCCAACCGCCCTCCTGATCTGTCACCCCATGCCCCACACCTTCCCAGTGTCTGTAAGTTCATTCTCTAAGTCTGTGAGTCTGCTTCTGTTTCATAAATAAGTTCATTTGTATCAGTTTTTAAAGATTCGGCAAATAAGCAACATCGTATGATATTTGTCTTTCTCTGACTTACTTCACTTGGTATAATAGTCTTCAGGTACATCCATGTTGTTGTAAATGGTTTTATTTTGTTCTTTTCCATGATTTAGTAATATTCCATTGTATATATGAACCACATCTTCTTTCTTCATTCCTCCCATCAAAAGGACATATAGGTAATTTTTGTGTCTTGGCTACTGTAAATAGTGCTGCACTGAAATTGGGGTGAAGGGATCTTTTCAAACTATGACTGTCTCAGGATATATGCTCAATAGTGGGATTGCTGGATCATATGGTGGCTCTCTTTTTCATTTTTTAAGGAACTTACATTCTGTTCTCCATAGTGGCTGGACCAATTTACATTCCCACAACAGTGTCGGAGGGTTCCCTTTTCTCCACACATTCTAGCATTTATTATTTAGACTTCTTGATGATGGCCACTTTGACTGGTGTAAAGTGATACTTCATTATAGTTCTGATTTACAATTCTCTCATAATTAGTGATGTTGAGCATCTTTTTATGTGCGTCTTGGCCATCTGTATGTCTTCTGTCCATTTTTTGATTGGGTTGTTCATTTTTTTGATCTTGAGACACATGAGCTGTTTAAAAATTACGGAGGTTAATCCCTTGTTGATCACATTCTTTGCAAATATTTTCTCTCATTCTTTGAGTTGTGTTTGTGTTTTTGTTTTGTTTGTGGTTTCCTTTATTGTGACAAACCTTTTGAGTTTAATTAGGTTCTGTTTATTCATTTCTGTTTTTATTTCCATTACTATAGGAGGTGTAATGAGAAAGATATTGCTGTGATTTATGTCAAAGAGTGTTCTGCCTATGTTTTCCTCTAAGACTTTTATAGTATCTGGTCTTACATTTAGGTCTTTAATCCATTTTGAGTTTATTTTTTATATAGGGTTTAAGAATATTCTAATTTCTTTTTGTGTGTGTGTAGCTGTCCAGTTTTCTCAGAACCAGTTATTGAAGAGACTGTTTTTTCTCCATTCTCTGACCTCAGTTGTCATAGATTAAGTGACCACACTTACAACCAGCACCCAAAAAATAGGTCCTTTTCACTATAGGAGACCAGAATGCAAAAGTAGGAAGTCAAGAAACACCTGGAGTAACAGGCAAATTTGGCTTTGGAATACAGAATGAAGCAGGGCAAGGGCTAATAGCGTTTTGCCAAGAAAACGCACTGGTCATAACAAACACCCTCTTCAACAACACAAGAGAAGACTCTATACATGGACATCACCAGATGGTCAACACCAAAATCAGACTGATTCTATTCTTTGCAGCCAAAGATGGAGAAGCTCTATACAGTCAACAAAAACAAGACCAGGAGCTGACTGTAGCTCAGATCATGAACTCCTTATTGCCAAATTTAGACTTAAATTGAAGAAAGTGGGGAAAACCATGAGACCATTCAGGTATGACCTAAATCAAATCCCTTATGATTATATGGTGGAAGTGAGAAATAGATTTAGGGGCCTAGATCTGATAGATAGAGTGCCTGATGAACTATGGACGGAGGTTTGTGACACTGTACAGGAGACAGGGATGAAGACCATCCCCATGGAAAAGAAATGCAAAAAAGCAAAATGGCTGTCTGGGGGAGGCCTTACAAATAGCTGTGAAAAGAAGAGAAGCAAAAAGCAAAGGAGAAAAGGAAAGATATAAGCATCTGAATGCAGAGTTCCAAAGAATAGCAAGAAGAGTTAAGAAAGCCTTCCTCAGCAATCAATGCAAAGAAATAGAGGAAAACAACAGAATAGGTAAGACTAGAGATCTCTTCAATAAAATTAGAGATACCAAGGGAACATTTCATGCAAAGATGGGCCCAATAAAGGACAGAAATGGTCTGGACTTAACAGAAGCAGAAGATATTAAGAAGAGGTGGCAGGAATACACAGAAGAACTATACAAAAAGGAGCTTCAGGACCAAGATAATCACGATGGTGTGATCACTCACCTAGAGCCAGACATCCTGGAATGTGAAGTCAAGTGGGCCTTAGAAAGCATCACTACGAACAAAGCTAGTGGAGGTGATGGAATTCCAGTAGAGCTATTTCAAATCCTGAAAGACGATGCTGTGAAAGTGCTACACTCACTATGCCAGCAAATTTGGAAAACTCAGCAGTGGCCACAGGACTGAAAAAGGTCAGTTTTCATTCCAATCCCAAAGAAAGGCAATGCCAAAGAATGCTCAAACTACCACACAGTTGCACTCATTTCACACGCTAGTAAAGTAATGCTCAAAATTCTCAGGCTTCAGCAATACGTAAACCGTGAACTCCCTGATGTTCAAGCTGGTTTTAGAAAAGGCAGAGGAACCAGAGATCAAATTGCCAACCTCCTCTGGATCGTGGAAAAAGCAAGAGAGTTCCAGAAAAACATCTATTTCTGCTTTATTGACTATGCCAAAGCCTTTGACTGTGTGGACCACAATAAACTGTGGAAAATTCTAAAAGAGATGGGCATACCAGACCACCTGACCTGCCTCTTAAGAAACGTATATGCAGGTCAGGAAGCAACAGTCAGAACTGGACATGGAACAACAGACTGATTCCAAATAGGAAAAGGAGTACATCAAGGCTGTATATTGTCACCCTGCTTATTTAACGATGCAGCGAAACGCTGGGCTGGAAGAAGCACAAGCTGGAATCAAGACTGCCGGAAGAAATATCAATAAGCTCAGATATGCAGATGACACCACCCTGATAGCAGAAAGTGAAGAGGAACTAAAAAGCCTCTTGATGAAAGTGAAAGAGGAGAGTGAAAAAGTTGGCTTAAAGCTCAACATTCAGAAAACGAAGATCATGGCATCTGGCCCCATCACTTCATAGGAAATAGATGGGGAAACAGTGGAAACAGTGTCAGATTTTATTTTTCTGGGCTCCAAAATCACAGCAGATGGTGATTGCAGCCATGAAATTAAAAGACGCTTACTTCTTGGAAGGAAAGTTATGACCAACCTAGATAGCATATTCAAAAGCAGAGATATTACTTTGCTGACTAAGGCCCATCTAGTCAAGGCTATGCTTTTTTCAGTGGTCATGTATGAATGTGAGAGTTGGACTGTGAAGAAAGCTGAGTGCCAAAGAATTGATGCTTTTGAACTGTGGTGTTGGAAAAGACTCTTGAGAGTCCCTTGAACTGCAAGGAGATTCAACCAGTCCATCCTAAAGGAGATCAGTCCTGGGTGTTCATTGGAAGGACTGATGCTAAAGCTGAAACTCCAATACTTTGGCTACCAAATGAGTAGAGTTGACTCATTGGAAAAGACCCTGATGTTGGGAGGGACTGCGGGCAGGAGGAGAAGGGGACGACAGAGGATGAGATGGCTGGATGGCATCACCGACTCGATGGACATGAGTTTGAGTGAACTCTGGTAGTTGGTGATGGACAAGGAGGCCTGGCGTGCTGTGATTCATGGGGTCGCAAAGAGTTGGACAGGACTGAGTGACTGAACTGATGCTCTCTCTACGGGGCTTCCCCACTGGCTCAGCAGTAACCTGCAATGCAGGAGACACAGGAGATATGGGTTCAATCCCTGCATTAGGAAGATCCCCTAGAGGAAAGCATGGCAACCCACTCCAGTAATCTTGCCTGGAGAATCTCACGGACAGAGGAGCCTGGCAGACTACTGTCCTGAGGGTCACAAGCAGTCAGACACGCCTGAAGTGACTAAGCACAGCATAGCGCATGTTCCCTCTATATATACTTTATGGAGTTTTAACCATAAATAGGTGTTGAATTCTATCAAAAGTGTTTTTTTTAATCTATTGAGATGATGGGTTTTTTATTCTTCGATTTGTTGATGTGGTGTGCTGCACTGTGATTTGTATATATTGAAAAATTCTTGCATCTCTGGGATAAATCCCATCTGAACATGGTATATGACCTTTCTAATGTTTTGTTGGAATTGGTTTCCTAGTATTTTATTGAGGATTTTTGCCTCTATGTTCATCACTGATATTGGTATATAATTTTCTTTTTTGGGGTATCACTGTCTGCTTTTGATATCAGTGTGATGGTGGGAGTGTTCCTTCCTCTGCAGTTTTTTGGAAGAGTTTCAGAAGGACAGGTATTCTTCTCTACATGTTTGATAGAATTCACCTGTGTAGCCATCCGGTCCTAGACTTCTCTCATGATCCTTTGTATTTTCGTGCTGTGAAACTTCTCCATTTTCATTTCTAATTCTGAATTGAGCCTTCTTCCATTTTTCTTGATGAGTCTGGCTAAAGGTTTACCCATTTTATTTATGCTTTCAAATAACCAGGTTTTAGTTTCATTGATCTTTTCTATTGTTTTCTTCATCCCTATTTCATTTATTTCTGCTCTGATCTTTATAATTTCTTTCATTGTAACTGTGGATTTTGTACGTTCTTTATCTAGTTGCTTTAGGTGCAAGATAAAATTGTTTATTTGAGATCTTTTTTGTTTCCTACAATTTTATTGCTATAAACTACCCTCTTATTACTGCTTTTGCTGCGTCCCATAGGTTTTGGATCCTTTGCTTTTACTTTCATTTGTCTCTAGGTAGTTTTTAATTTCCTGCTTGATTTCTTCAGTGATCATTAGTTGTTTAGCAGCCTACTGTTTAGCCTCCACATGTTTAATTTTTACAGCTTTTTTTCTTATAGCTGATTTCTATCTCATAGCATTGTGGTTGGAAAATATGCTTGATGATATGTAAACTTTTTAAAATTTATCAAGGCTCACTTTGTGGCCCAGCATGTCATCAATCCTGGAGAATGCTTCATGTGCACTTGAGAAGAATGTGTATTCCACTGCTTTTGGATGGAATGCTTTATAAATATCAAGTAAGTCCATCCGGTTTAATGTATCATTTAAGGCCTGTGTTTACTTATTGATTTTACGTCTGGATGATCTGTTCAATGATGAAACTGGGGTGCTACTGTCCCCCACTATTACTGTGTTACTGTTGATTTCTCTTTTTATGGCCATTAGTATCTGTCTTAGACATTGAGGTACTCCTATGTTGGGTGCATATATATTTACAATTATTATAGATTATTCTTGGGTTGATCTCTTGATCATTAAGTAGTGTTTTTCTTTGTCTCTTGTAAGAGTCTTTATTCTAAAGTCTATCTTATCTGATATGAGTATTGCTACTCCAGCTTTCTTCCGGTTTGCATTTACATGGAATACCTTTTTCTTCCGGTTTGCATTTACATGGAATACCTTTTTTTCTACCCCTTCACTTTGTGTGCATGTGTTCCTAGATCTGAAGTGGATCTGTTGTAGACAGCATGTATACATCTGTTTTTGTCTGCCTTCTTTTTGTATACATTCAGCTAGTCTGTGTCTTTTTATTGGAGCATTTAATGTTTACCTTTAAGGTAATTATCTATACGGATGTTCCTACTTGGGCTTCCCTCGTAGCTCAGTGGGTAAAGAATCTGCCTGCAAGGCAGGAGACTGGGGTTTGATCCCTTGGTCAGCAAAATCCCCTGGAGGAGGGCACGACAACCCACTCCAGTATTCTTGGCTGGAGAATCCCATGAACAGAGGAGCCCGGCAGGCTACAGTCCGTGGAGTCATAAGAGTTGGACACGACTTAGCGACTAAACCACCACCATGTTCTTACTTCCATTTGGTTAATTGTTCTGGGTTTGTTTTTGTAGGTCTTTTTTCTTTCCTTCCTCTTTTGTTCTCTGTTGTGGTTTCATACCTAACTTCAGTACTGTGTTTGGATTCCTTTTTTTTTTTTTTTTTTCGTGTGTATCTATTATAGATTTTTGGTTTGGTTACCACAAGGTCTTGATATAGCAATCAGTAATATAAAAAGATTGTTTTAAGTTGCTAGTCTTTTAATTTCAAACACATTTCCAATATCCTGTATTTGTACTCTCCTCACAATTGCAGTTTTTGACATACCTGTGTAGGGGTGATTTTCTACCTTTATTGTATGTTTACCTTTACTGGTGAGTAATTTTGTAATTTTCTTTTTCTAGTTGTGGTGTTTTCTTTTCCACCTCAAGTTCCTTTAGCATTTGTTGCAAAGCTCTCCGGTGGTGCTGAATTCTCTTAGCTTTTGCTTCACTATAAAAGTTTTTATTTTTCCATCAAATCTGAATTAGCCCTGCTGAGTGGAGTATTCTTGGTTGTAGGTTTTCCCCTTTCAGCACTTTAAATATATTGTGCCACTCTTTCTGGCCTGCAGAGTTTCTGCTGAGAAAGCAATTGATAACCTTACAGGAATTCCCTTGTATGTTATTTGTTGCTTTCCCCTTGATGCTTTTGATTTTTTTTTCTCTGTCTTTAATTTTTACCAATTTGATTACTATAAGTCCCGATGTGTTCCTTCTTGGGTTTATCCTGCCTGGGACTCTCTTTGCTTCCTGTACATGAGTGACTGTTTTCTTTTCCATGTTAGGAAATTTTTCAGTTGTCCCTTCAAATACCTTCTTGGGTCCTTTCTCTCACTATTCTTCTTCTAGGACCCCTATAATGTGAATGTCTGTGCATTTATTGTTGTCCCAGAGGTCTCTTAGACTGTCCTCGTTTCTTTTCATTCTGTTATCCTTGTTCTAAGGGAGTGATTTCTACCATTCTGTCTTCCAAGTGACTTTTCCATTCTCTTGCCTCAGTTATTCTGCTACTGAGCCATTCTGATTTATTTTTCATTCCAGTTATCATATTGTTAGTCTCTGTTTGTTCTTTAGTCTTCTAGGTCTCTGTTAAACTTTTCTTATATCTTTTCGACCTATCCTTCCATTCTCCTTCCAAGGTCTTAAGAATCACCTTTACTATTAGTATCATTAGTGTAAAATTTTCTTTTTTTTGGTAAATTGCCTATCTCCACTTCACTTAGTTGTTCTTCTAGGGTTTTATCTTGCTCTTTAATGTGCTGTCTCATTTTGTCTGACTTTCTGTAATTGTGGTTTCCATTCCTTAAGCTGCAGGAGTGTGGCTATTCTTGCCTCTGCTGTCTGCCCCCTGGTGGATGAGGCTGTCTAAGCGTTTTGTGCAGGCTTCCTGGTGGGAGAGACTGGTTCCTGCGCATTGGTGGGTAGAACTGGGTCTTGTCCCTGTGGTGGGCAGGCAAGGATTATGTTTACTGGTAAACTGTTTATTTAGAAAGACTATAAGCAGCTTATAAGTTGACTTCCCTCCCTGCTGGTTGTCTGGCCTGAGTGATTCTTCTCTTTCATTTTAGTAAAGTTATAAATCACACTGATTGATTTGGATATGTTGAACAAGCTGTGCATCCCAGGGATAAATTCCACTGGATCATAATGAGTGATCCTTTTAATGCTGCTTAATTCAGTTTGCTAATATTTTATTGATAATTTTTGCACCTACAGTCATCAAGGATATTTTAGTTTTCTTTTCTAACAGTGTCCTTGATTAGGCATCAAGGATGATGCTGTCTTTGTAAATCAAGTTTGGAAGTGTTCCCACCTCTTCAATATTTTAAGAGAGCTTGAAAAGGAGTAGTGTTAATTCTTCTTTACACATTTGGTAAAATTCACTAGTGAGGCTATCTAATCCTAGGCTTTTCTTCGTTGGGAGATATCTGATTACTGATTCAATCTCCTTACCAGTAATTGGTCCATTTCTAGATTTCCTATTTCTTCCTTATTTAGTCTTGGAAAGTTATATGTTTCTTAGACTCTTCCCAGTTCTTCTAGGTTGTCTAGTTTGCCGGAATATAGCTGTTCACAGTAACATCTTCTGATCCTTTAAACTTCTGTGGTATCAGTTGTAATGTCTCCTTTTTCATCTATTATTTTGTTGATTTGGGTCTTTTTTTCTTTTTCCTCTGGTTAGTCTAAGAGTATGTCAATTTATTTTTCTTTTCAAAGAGCCAAACCCTTTGGTTAATCTTTTCTATTGCTTGTTGTTGTTCTCTATTTTATTTATATGTGCTCTAATCTTTATTTCCTTTCTTCTGCTAAATTTAGGGTCAGTTTGCCTTTGATTTGCTAGTTCCTTAAAGCTTTGGGAGGATCTTCCCTAGTTTTTAGAGCAGGAATTTATTGCTATAAACTTCCCTCTTGTAACTTCTTTGGCTATATCCCATAAATTCTGATATGTTATTCTTTCATTTTCATTTTTCTGAAGATGGTGCCTGCTTCCACACTACTTCTCTAGATAACACAAACACAACTAAACATTGCTTTCTCTTCTATTGTTCTCATGTTCATGATACTGGCAGTTTCACAGAGAAAAAATACTGGGGGAAAAAATTGGCTTTTGAAAACTTTACTCTAGCAAATGAATTTGGTCATGTAGTTCTATTGGCCATAGGTCAGGTGACTCTTAAGTACTGAGAGTAAACCTCTTGCCTTCTGATCATTTTACCACTGTTATTTATTTTTTCTGTAAAACAAAAACAGAACTCAGAAATGCTACAGAATCAGTATAATACAATGTACACATGTATAATGTTTCCCAGACACACATGGTCACTTGTTTTCTCCACACCATCACTATGGCAGTATAAGTAGTGACTGTGAAGGACAGCATAAACTTATTACTGAATCAGCTATGAGAGTCAATAGCTCAACACACATACTCAAGAGATGCTAAATGTTGAAACAGTTGAAATTGTGTTAAGAGTTAAATGTAAAAAAAAGGGAGCAGTTGGGAATTCAGGTCAGAGTCATGAAAGGATAAAAGACAATTTCTTGTTTTAATAGACCCACCATATCACAGTCTTTGAGAATCTAATATGGAATATTAATTGTTTGCAAAAAGTAGGGAAGGCTATTCTTAATTTTTGCAAATGAAGTACAATGGAAAACACTGTTGCAGCTATTCCAAATAGTCTTGACTTCAACACTAATAAACAGGAAGGGTACTTGTGAGCATGATCACAGTAAGAGTGAGAGTGACATAGTAAATTCCCCAGCTATTACAGTATTACTATTCATTCTTCTTTTAATCTGTTAGTTTTGTTTTATATAATTTTGGTGTTTCAGTATTCAGTTCAGTTCAGTCACTCAGTTGTGTCTGACTCTTTGTGACCCCATGAATCGCAGCACGCCAGGCCTCCCTGTCCATCACCAACTCCCGGAGTTCACTCAGACTCATGTCCATCAAGTCCGTGATGCCATCCAGCCATCTCATCCTCTGTCGTCCCCTTCTCCTCCTGCCCTCAATCCCTCCCAGCATCAGAGTCTTTTCCAATGAGTCAACTCTTCCCATGAGGTGGCCAAAGTACTGGAGCTTCAGCTTTAGCATCATTCCCTCCAAAGAAATCCCAGGGCTGATCTCCTTCAGAATGGACTGGTTGGATCTCCTTGCAGTCCAAGGGACTCTCAAGAGTCTTCTCCAACACCACAGTTCAAAGGCATCAATTCTTCGGTGCTCAGCCTTCTTCACAGTCCAACTCTCACATCCATACATGCCTGCTGGAAAAACCATAGCCTTGACTAGACGGAACTTAGTCGGCAAAGTAATGTCTCTGCTTTTGAATATGCTATCTAGGTTGGTCATAACTTTTCTTCCAAGGAGTAAGTGTCTTTTAATTTCATGGCTGCAGTCACAATCTGCAGTGATTTTGGAGCCCCCCAAAATCAAGTCTGACACTGTTTCCACTGTTTCCCCATCTATTTCCCATGAAGTGATGGGACCAGATGCCATGATCTTCGTTTTCTGAATGTTGAGCTTTAAGCCAACTTCCAGTATTAAACTTCCAGTATTAGGTACATAAATATTTACAATTGTTGTATCTTTCTGATGGACTAGCACCTTTATCATTATATAATAACCTTCTTTGTCTCTTCAAATGTAAGTACCCTTTAAAATGTACAAATCATTGTTACCTTGTAGGTCATTAAAAAAAAAGTCTACAGGCCAAATTTGGCTTCAGGGCTATAGTTTGCCAGTCTGCATTAGACTATAAAATAAGCCTTACTAAACTTTTAAAAACACTGAAAACATACAAGAATATTCTCTGACCATACAGTTTTCTTGCCTGGAGAATCCCCAGAGACAGAGGAGCCTGGCGGGCTACGTTCCATGGGGTCAAAAAGAGCATGTGTGAGTGAACATGACTGAGTGACTAAGCACAGCACAGCATGACAGAATTATACTGGAAATCAACAAAAAAGAGAAATTTCAGAAATTCCCAAACATATGGAAATTGAACAACACACTTCTAAATAACTCATGGGTCAAAGAAGAAATAATGAAGAAAATTCAAAAATATCTTGAATCAAATGGAAACAAAGAAAAAACATCAAAATTTATGAGAAGGAGCTAAATAGTCCTTAAATAGGAAAATCTATATGTTTAAACACATTCACTAGCAAGAAAGATCCAAAACCATATAATGTAAGCTTGCATCTCCAGAAGCTAGAGTAAGAAAAGCAAATCAAACCCAAAAAGAGTAGAGGGAAGGAAATAATAAGGATAAGAACAATAATCCATAAAATATAAAACTGAAAAATAACAGAGAAAGCCAATGAATTCAAAAGTTGGCACTTTTATAATATCAACAAAACTGGCAAACTTTAGCTAGAGTAACTAACCCTTATGGCAGAAAGTGAAGAACTAAAGAGCCTCTTGATGAAAGCGAAAGAGGAGAGTGAAAAAGTTGGCTTAAACCTCAACATTCAGAAAACTAAGATCATGGCATCCAGTCCCATCACTTCATGGCAAATAGATGGGGAAACAGTGGAAACAGTGGCTGACTATTTTTCTGGGCTCCAAAATCACGGTAGATGGTGACTGCAGCCATGAAATTAAAAGACGCTTACTTCTTGGAAGGAAGGTTTTGACCAACCTAGACAGCATATTAAAAAGCAGAGACATTACTTTGTCAACAAAGGTCCGTCTGGTCAAGGCTATGGTTTTTCCAGCAGGCATGTATGGATGTGAGAGTTGGACTATAAAGAAAGCTGAGTGCCAAATAATTGATGGTTTTGAACTGTGGTGTTGGAGAAGACTCTTGAGAGTCCCTGAAAGGAGATCCAACCAGTCTATCCTAAAGGAGATCAGTCCTGGGTGTTCACTGGAAGGACTGATGCTGAAGCTGAAACTGTAGTACTTTGGCCACCTCAAGCGAAGAGCTGACTCATTTGAAAAGACCCTGATGCTGGGAAAGATTGAGGGCAGGAGGAGAAGGGGACGACAGAGGATGAGATGGTTGGATGGCATCACCGACTCAATAGACATGGGTTTGGGTGGACTTTGGGAGTTGGTGATGGACAGGGAGGCCTGGCATGCTGTGGTTCATGGGGTTGCAAAGAGTTAGACGCAACTGAACTGAACTGAAGAAAATGCAAGTAACAGAGATAGAGGGAGAGCAAGAAACAGAACACATATCACCAAAATTAAGAATTATTCTACAGAAATTAAAATAATTGTAATGAAACAGAAAGAATAATTTTATGCAAAAAACCAGACTACATAGACAAAAATGGACAAACTCCTAAAAAATTATGCAAGGAACTAAAGAAATAGGAAATCTCAATAGAATTAAAACAATAAATTTAATTGGTCACTTAAAATATTTATACAGTGAGAAAAACAGGTACCATTTATCATTCATAGATTTTGTGAAGCATTTTTAAATAAACTACCAATCCTAAAGAAAATTTATAAGCTAATCCTAATATTTATATGGTAATGTAAAGAATCAAAATAGGCAAGACAATTGTATCAAGAAGAATCAAGTTCGAGGACTGATACTACCTGATTTCAAGACTTACTTTAAACACAAGTACCAAGGCAATTAGGAAAAGAAAGTCTTTTCAACAAATGGTGCTAGAATACTTTGATATATCCATATACAAAAATAAAACTTAGACCATAACCTTACACCACATAAAGTCAAATGAAATTTGAGCAGATTGAATATATGTTCACAAAAGAACTTAGGAAAAATTTACAAACTGGGTTTTATAAAAAATACTTTTTTTTTTTTTATTTTTTATTTTTTATTTTTAATTTTTACTTTACAATTCTGTATTGGTTTTGGCATAGATTGACATGAATCCACCACAGGTGTACATGCGTTCCCAAACATGAACCCCCCTCCCACCCCCCTCCCCACAACATCTCTTGCTCTTCAAAATACACCATTAAGAAAATGAAAAAGCAAGTCACAGACTGAGAGAAAATAATTCATACATTTTATAAAGGATTTGTATCTGAAATACATAAAAAATATAAAAATTCAAGTAGAGGATGAATAAAACAGTTAAGATATGAGCACTTCACCAAAGAATACGTAATAATGGAAAGTTTTCATATGAAAAGATGCTCAACACCATTAGTGATTGGGGAAATTCAACTTAAAGCCACAATGAGACACCACCAGAAAGACTTCAATCAAAAGACTGACAATGCCGAGTGGTGATGAGGAGGTGGCAAAAACAGAATTCTCACACACACTGTTGATGAGACCACGAAATAACAAAGACGCTTTTGAAAAGAGTCTGATGGTTTCTTACAAAGCTAAACAAATGCTTATGATGGTCTCAGAAATGCCACTTGTAGTTTCTTTAGCCAAGAAAGATGAATACGTATGTCCACCCAAAGATTTGTACACAAACGTCTCTAATGGCACTATTCACACCTGCCAAAAACTGGAAACAGACCAAATGTCTATCAGTTGCCGAATGGTTAAAGAAAATATGGTATATTCATACAATAAAATATAAGTCAGCTCTACAAAAAGGAATGAACTACCAAGCATGCAACTACATGAATTAACCTCAAAAACATTAAACTAAGTGAAAGTATCCAGACACAAAATTCTATATTGTACAATTCCATTTACATGAAATCTCTATAAAAAGCAAAACAAGAAAGGCAGAAAGAAGGTCAGAAGTTGTGTCAGAGTGAGACTGACTCAATTAAGCGTGAGGGAAGTTCTGGTGATGATGGAAGTGCTTTAGAAGTGGATCGCGATGATGGTGGCACAACTGGTAAATTCACTAATAATCAGGAATTGCCATCTGATATATCTTGAATCTTTGTATCATAAATTTTATGGTATGTAGTAAATTATATCTCAATAAACCTGTTATAAAATGTTTACCAAAAGGGATGTGGTACTAATTAGTATCCAGATCAGACTGAGCTACTAACAAACTAACACAATCTAACTTCATTGGCTTTTTGACAAGGTTACTACATTAGAAGACCATAATCATAATACATCAAGATTCCAGCATGAAAACCACTGATGTGTCTACCTAAAAAATTTATGATATTTTGATTCCACTTGTTTGACTTAGTATGAATAGAATGCTAGATTTCTAATTAAAAAAATAGATATGCAGCAAACAACAAAGGTTCACTACAACTGTAGTCAGTGTCTTGTAATAACCTATAATGGAAAACAATCTCAAGAATGTATGTGTATATATGTGTAACTGAATCAACGTGTTGTGAACCTGAAACCTTGTAAGTCAACTATACTTCAATAAAATATATACATTAAGGAGAAAAAAGAAAAAAGGACACAAGGAAACATTTTGAGGCAATGGAAATATTCTATTTCTTGATTCCAGTGATGAGTTCATGTCAAATTCATCAAAATCTATTCTAAAAAGGATATGTTTTACTGCACATTAATTGTATATCAATAAACTTAACAACAACAAAAATGACCTATCCTTCTTTGTCTAGGGGGAAAAAGTGTTTCATGAATTTCTATTGGAATATGGGCTTCCCTCAGAGCTCAGTTGGTAAAGAATCCACCTGCAATGCAGGAGACCCCTAGTTTGATCCCTAGTTTGGGAAGTTCCCCTGGAGAAGGGATAGGCTACCCACTCCAGTATTCTTGTGCTTCCCTGGTGGTTCAGCTGGTAAAAAAATCTGCCTGCAATGCTGGAGACCTGAGTTCAATCCCTGGATTGGGAAGATCCCCTGGAGAAGGGAAAGGTTACCCACTCCAGTATTCTAGCCTGGAGAATTCCATGGACTTTATAGTCCATGGGGTCGCAAAGAGTCAGACATGACTGAGTGACTTTCACTGGAGTGTAGCTGCTTTACAATGTAGTGTTTGTTTCTACTGTACAAAGTGAATCGGGTGTTTAAATTAGGAATGTCCTGCTGGAAAAAAAACTGGCAATTCTCTATCAAAATATAAAGTATACAGTTTTTCGACTCAGCCCCCACCCCCCACCAAAAAAAAAGCACCACTGATGTAAAGTATTACAGGTTTCTTCTGTATCTGTATCCTACCCTGTTAGACATTTTTATTGGTTACTGTTATAAAGATACTGAGGACTTGCTTTTCAAATATGTAAGTGATTTAAAAGTGGGAAGGATAGCTAACTTGACAGCTGACAGAATCACGACTGAAAGTGATTTCATACCTATTTATTGGCAAATAATTTAAAGTTTCACAAAGGCAAGTTTCAGGATAAAATGTTACTGGCAACTCTCTAGGTGGGAGTGTGAATTGCTATAATCCCTATGGAGAGTCATATACATTCCCCCAAACCAGCAGTTCTCTGATAACGCACTGGTAGGAGCTACTCTCCCTTTGTGCCCTCAGAGTAACCTTTCCTCTGAGCAGCTCTACCCAGGGCTCCCAGTCGCCTCCAGTTTAACTTCAACACGCCGGAAAAACACCATTTTCAGTATGTGCCATGACATGAAAAGGATCGGGAAGCACTGCCTTAGAAAAGCTCTCACACATAAGCACCAAAAAACATGTACAAACAATGTTAAATCCAACAATCCCAAATAAAAACTACATCAACAACATCCATCACCTCAGTAGCAGAGAGCACACTTAACACCCAGATCTGAGTTTCTAAATACCACTCTCCAAAGGAAGAATAGAACGATCCTGGAACTACTTATGATGGCAGAAAATAAGGAAATGCTCAAAAAAAGATAGGCATGTTTCAAAAATACACAGGAGCCAACTAGAAGGAGCTCTCAATGGCTAACAGTGGAACAATCTGAATAACAAAGTAATAACAGCTTTGGATTATAACCCATAGAATAAAATAAATATCTAAGAGTTCTTATTGGCATGAATATATAAGAGAGGAAGAATTCTTTACAGAATTCCGATTAATAAATGTAGAAACAATGAAGAAAATACAAATGGCATAATTAGCATGCTGCTGCTGCTAAGTCGCTTCAGTCGTGTCCGACTCTGTGCGACCCCATTGACAGGAGCCCACCAGGCTCCACTGTCCCTGGGATTCTCCAGGCAAGAACACTGGAGTGGGTTGCCATTTCCTTCTCCAATGCATGAAAGTGAAAAGTGAACGTGAAGTCATACATCATATCAATTACTGTTGAAGGCAAGATCCACCAATGGGTGCCCAAGATGTGAAGTGAGAAGAAACAGCATAGTGACATAGCTTCAGAGTATCTCCAAAACACTTATCAGTTACAAGGGGAAAATGCAAAGTGGAGAAACTCTAGCCAACAGGTGAACCAAGAGATCAAGGTTAAACCACTAGTAACAAGACAGCAATATTATGCACCTCCCAATAGGATGCACTGAGGAGGACATAAGATCACTTCTGTGATATTCTTGTTAAAAACTCAATCTAATCACAAGGAAATAACAAATTCTATATTCAGTCTTTCCTTGTGCTCAATTTCTAGGATTCTGAAGGTAATGAGCCAGCATCAATAGCTTCCCGAAAATTTCATTATGAGCAAAGTATAAAAGATAACTATAGGTAAGACTAGAAGACAGAAAACTTTAATTCCCCACAACATTATAAATAATGGGTGTGCCTTAAAATGCATACCACATATCATGTTCACGCATATTTAAGAAATGACAAGCAAGAATATCAAATTCTCATGGCATAGTATCATAGGGTGCTATGAAGGATACAATGTGACAAGTCTTTCTCCCTTGGGTAACTAGATAATATAGTCCTTTCTCCTTAAATTTTGACTATCAGTTCAGTTCAGTCGCTCAGTCATGTCCACTCTTTACGACCCCATGAATAGCAGCACACCAGGCCTCCCTGTCCATCACCAACTCCGGGAGTTCACTCAGACTCACGTCCATCGAGTCAGTGATGCCATCCAGCCATCTCATCCTCTGTCGTCCCCTTCTCCTCCTGCCCCCAATCCCTCCCAGCATCAGAGTCTTTTCCAATGAGTCAACTCTTTGCATGAGGTGGCCAGAGTACTGGAGCTTCAGCTTTAGCATCATTCCTTCCAAAGAACACCCAGGACTGATCTCCTTCAGAATGGACTGGCTGCATCTCCTTGCAGTCCAAGGGACTCTCAAGAGTCTTTTCCAACAGCACAGTTCAAAAGCATCAATTCTTCGGCACTCAGCTTTCTTCACAGTCCAACTCTCACATCCATACATGACCACTGGAAAAACCATAGCCTTGACTAGATGGACCTTAGTCGGCAAAGTAATATCTCTGCTTTTGAATATGCTATCTAGGTTGGTCATAACTTTTCTTCCAAGGAGTAAGCGTCTTTTAATTTCATGGCTGCATTCACCATCTGCAGTGATTTTGGAGCCCCCCAAAATCAAGTCTGACACTGTTTCCACTGTTTCCCCATCTATTTCCCATGAAGTGATGGGACCAGATGCCATGATCTTCATTTTCTGAATGTTGAGCTTTAAGCCAACTTTTTCACTCTCCACTTTCACTTTCATCAACAGGATTTTTACAGGAGACAGGGATCAAGACCATCCCCATGGAAAAGAAATGCAAAAAAGCAACATGGCTGTCTGAGGAGGCCTTACAAATAGCTGTGAAAAGAAGAGAAGCAAAAAGCAAAGGAGAAAAGGAAAGATATAAACATCTGAATGCAGAGTTCTAAAGAATAGCAAGAAGAGATAAGAAAGCCTTCCTCAGCAGTCAATGCAAAGAAATAGAGGAAAACAACAGAATTGGAAGGACTAGAGATCTCTTCAAGAACATTAGAGATACCAAGGGAACATTTCATGCAAAGATGGGCTCAATAAAGGACAGAAATAGTCTGGACCTAACAGAACCAGAAGATATTAAGAAGAGGTGGCAAGAATACACAGAAGAACTATACAAAAAAGAGCTTCACGACCAAGATAATCATGATGATGTGATCGCTGACCTAGAGCCAGATATCCTGGAATATGAAGTCAAGTGGGCCTTAGAAAGCATCATTATGAACAAAGCTAGTGGAGGTGATGGAATTCCAGCTATTTCAAATCCTGAAAGATGATGCTGTGAAAGTGCTGCACTCAATATGCCAGGAAAATTTGGAAAAATTTTGACTATTGGAAGCAGCAAACATTTTTCTCCATCTTCCACTCCAGGTGTGTGCCTTTTCCCTCTCACTGTTTTCATTCATTCAATATTCAGTGAACTAGCCATGTGAAAGGCAGGGCACCAAGAGCTGTAGGAGATACAGAGATAAGATTAATTACCTCCTGTTCCAAAATTGCTTCCACTTTCTGATGCTTTTAAAAACAGGAGCTTTGAAACTTTTCCAGTTTTACCTTTCTTATTACAGTGGAATCACTGGCCTGGCTCAACTAACTACATCCTCCTTGAAAGTTGATGTTGGTAAAAGAGACTTTTCCATCCTAATTTTCATGAAAATCATCTCTTTACTTGTCTTTTCACTTTTACCCTTCAATTAAGCATCCTTATAACTATATTAAATTTTTATTATATTATATATAATGCATTAATATTACATTATTTCATTTTTCTTATTATAGAATTTTATATAAGTAGAATCATGTAATGTACATTATTTTGTGACTGGTTTCTGTTACTCAAAGTTGTATTAGTGAGGTTCAAACATACTATGGAATGTAACTGCATACTTCTTTTCATTGTTATCTAATATTTCAGTTTATGAATTATTCTACTTTGTGTACTAACCAGTTTCAACCATTCTACTGTTAAAGGACACTTCTGCTGTCTCTAGCTGGAGATAATTATGAACATTACGAGTTTGAGGAACTTCACTACACATGTCCTCTGGTTCATACATAGAGTAAACCTGGGAGAATGGCTCCGTCAGAGCACGCGTGTCATCAACATAGGGCATGAAGCCCCTGCTAACCCACAGGCTCATAAATGCTTAGTTTTCTCCGTCTTTAAGTGAACTGGGCTGGGTCGAGAAGATCCCCTGGAGGAGGGAATGGTAACCCACTCCAGTACTCTTTCCTGGAGAACTAACTCCATGGACAGAGGAGCCTGGTGGGCTACAGTCCATGGGGTCACAAAGAGCTGGATATGAGTGACTGACTAACACATTCATGTATTGTGGTTTAATCTGCATATCCCTGATAACTAACAAAGCATAACATATTAACATCTCTTTGCTGGACACTTGTATTTCCTCTTTAGAAAAGTACCTGTTCTAGCCTCCTGCCAATTCTCTGAGCTAGGCTGTTGACCTTTTTCATACTGATTTGCCAATTCATCATGGATAAAACTCCTTTGTCAGTTATATGTATTGCAAATATTTTCTCTCATGGTAAGGCATATCTTTTTTGATGACCTATATCAAGAAGGCACAAAGTATGGTCCACACGTTAATTCTGTCCCACTCTCTATTTTTGTATATAAAGTTTCACTTATTATACATCATTAAAATACTGTCCCTTTGTTTGCTTTCATGCTGCAAAGGCAGAGGTAAGTAGTTGGGAAAAGACAGTATCGCCAGAGTAATTGGCCCTTCACAGAAAAAAGTGTGCTAATCATTGACTTACATAATGAAAATGTTTTTTAAATTTCTCATGTCAATTTTTCATCAATCTTTCCCTTTATATCTATGTATTTTGTACCCTGTTTTAAGAAGTCCCTATTCTGAGGGCATGAAGACATTCACCTGCATTATTCAGTCCAGGGGAATTACTAGTTATGTGGTTGTTGTTGTTCAGTCGCTCAGTCTTGTCCGACTCTTTGCAACTTTATGGACTGCAGCACGCCAGGCTTCCCTGTCCTTCACTATCTCCTGGAGCTTGCTCAAATTCATGTCCCTTGAATCGGTGATGCCATCCAACCATCTCGTCCTCTCTTGTGCCCTCCTCCTCCCATCTTCAATCTTTCCCAACATCAGGATCTTTTCTAATGAGTTGGCTCTTCACATCAGGTGGCCAAAGTATTGGAGATTAAGCTTCAGCATCAGTCCTTCCAGTGAATATTCAGGATTGATTTCCTTTAGGATTGACTGGCTTGATCTCCTATGCCAGCAAATTTAGAAAACTCAGGCCACAGGACTAGAAAAGGTCAGTTTTCATTCCAATCCCAAAGAAAGACAACGCCAAAGAATGTTCAAACTACCACACAACTGCACTCATTTCACATGCTAGCAAAGTAATACTCAAAATTCTCCAAGCTAGGATTCAACAGTATGTGAACCGAGAACTTTCAAGTGTTCAAGCTGGATTTAGAAAAGGCAGAGGAACCAGAGAACAAATTGCCAGCATCCACTGGATCACTAAAAAAGCAAGAGAATTCCAGAAAAACATCTACTTCTGCTTCATTGACTATGCTAAAGCCTTTGTGTGGACCACAACAAACTGGAAAATTCTTAAAGCAATGGAATGCTAGACTACCTTAACTGCCTCCTGAGAAACCTGTATGCAGGTCAAGAAGCAACAGTTAAAACAAGACATGGAACAAGAGACTGGTTAAAATTGGGAAAGGAGGAGAAGGAAATGGCAACCCACTCCACTATTCTTGCCTGGAGAATCTCATGGATGGAGGAGCCTGGCAGGCTACAGTCTACGGGATTGCAAAGAATGGGACATGACTGAATGACTAACAACAGAAACATAAGACAATATCAGTATTTTAATATTGATTATTATGCAACTAACTTGCCTAAATCTTTTAGTATATCTAGAGTTTCTCTTGAATTTTCCTTGAAAACAACTCTGAATTCTATCTACTTTGTTCTTTCTATCCATTTTACTAAGTAGTAGTTGAAAGTCACCATGAAATTGGATGAGTCACCAAAGGAGATAATAATAAGATAAGGAAGGTCAAAGAGAAAAACAGTATGATCACATATATTAAGAGTTTGGAATATAGAAGAAACATATCAAATGTGAATGTTTACTTTAAAAATGAGATGCCCAAGAAGTAAATTCACTGATTTCACTTTGCTATGACCTATCCCAGATGGTCTTTATGATCTGCAATTTTCTGATGCCAATGTAGGCAGTTGTGATGTCCTGGACTCTGGGGCTCATTCTCAGTTTAGTCAGTGGAACACTTTCCAATCATTCAGGGTTCTTCATGTACTAGCCATCCTTTGCACTGGAATGCTTTCTCAAGACTCCAAAATACTATCCTTTGCTTTTCATGTGTGAAAAGATTAGCACAGGGTTCTGGCTTCTCGATTAAGTTTTAAAGTCCTTTAAGCAGACTTTGCCATATATGAATAAAAATGGATAAGTTGTGCTTTTCCTATATTTAGGCTTTTGCCTCAGGAACTGACAAAGTTTTTAGCACATCAAATATGTATAAACTTAATTGCCTGTTAAATAATTAAACCCTAGGTGTTTGGGAATGGTGCTGGGACTGGGGAGGATGGGCACTTCATAGATGACTTACTTCTTAGAATGAGTGTCCATGGCTAATTGTCAGCTAGCCCCACAGACCAACAGGGATGTTTAACTTGCAATGCACTGCCTATCTCTGGATTTGGTAAAGCCAGATATTGAACACAGCAAAAAAAAAAAAAA